>NW_004567105.1:68436820-68447157 GCF_000260355.1 Condylura cristata | reverse complement strand
CTGCGCCACCAGGGTGGGCCCTGCTTTTACTTTTTTATAACTAAACCTTTGATCCAACTGAAATTTAATTCATATAAGAGTGAGGTGGAGATTCAACTTAAAATTTTCAGATGGCTACCGGGTAGTCTTTAAATAATTTATTTGGTAATCTGTGTTTTCCTCTCTAACATGCAATGCTATCTTTAATATACTCAATTATTGTAGTGCGGGTCTTTTTTTCTGAATTCTCTGGGCTACTCTATTTAGTTTTGTCTAATCATGCCTGGTAAGTACACTGTTACAATTACTCTAGCTTTACAATATGCTCTACTATATGGTAGCCGTCCCTATTGTTATTTTTCAGAGAGTATTGACTGAGTATTTATTTTGCTTAGTGGAGGGGTCATACTCTTGGTAGTTATATTTGATTATATTAGATTATTAGATTTATTTAGGGAGGTTTGATATTTTTATGAGATTATGTCTCCCTATCTAAGAAAGAACAAGGTCAATGCTATTTAGCAGATGGTATGGGCTTGGAAAGCTAGGCATTCTGAGATTGATGCAGCCAGGGCCATTGATCATAGTGGAGTGACCTCTCTGAGAGTATCCTTATTTTTTCTACTGTGACTCTCCATTCTGTTTGGTGGGATGTGTAAGATGTGGAAATGGAGCCATAGAACTGACTGGTGCACAAGCAGCTCTCCTTGTCTTAAATGATGAACAGCATTTTATGGTTTCCTGTAGGTTTCAGGAAATGGTGAATTTTTGATTTATATGGGAGATAAGTTCTGAAGTTTTTCCTTTAAAAAATTTATTACCTTCATGATTTAACTATAATAATGTATTTAGTAGTTGTATGTATTTTATTCTGAGTGTTTCACTTCAACTATTTGGCTGATTTTCAGAAATCCTCAGAACAAATTGCTAAACTACAGAAGCATCATGAAGAGAAGCTGGCCAGCAAAGAGCAGGAACTGTCCAAAAAGTTTCAGACCCACGAAAGGAAACTTCAGGAGCAAATGAAAGTAGCTCTTGTAAGTACCTATGTTGTTTACATTATAGATAATCTCTGCAGTGTTATAAAGGTGTCATCTTCTCACTCCTGCTTCCAGCTTGATGTTGGACTGCTGGCAACACTGGCTTTTGAATATACAAGTAAAGCAGGACTTAGTAACAAAGAGACTGTTATTAGAACAGCTAGTTTAATGCTGTGTGAAAATTAAATGTACTAATTGAGCAATCTGCCATTAACTAGTTTACTTGTTTATTACCACCCTGGAAGTACGCTATAATTAGGGAAGTAAAGGAGAACATAGCTAGTTGAAGCAGTGAACCAGTGATTGTAAACTTAGGAAAAATGTCTTAAAATTCACCAGACTAAATAAGCCAGAGCTCAAGTTCAGAAAGTTTTGTCTGAAATGTACTATAAAGAAGGAAAAAATGAAAATGACCAAGTAGTTTTCACTTTAAGTAGGATAATTTCATTAGTACTTTTCAATCTAAATAAGGTTTAAAAAATAAAGTAACATAAAAACAAAGACTAGATAAGAAAGATTTGTTGGAATAGTACAACTTGAAAGTTTAAAACAAAAATTTGAACTGAAAATATTGATGTTGGCAGCATGAACTCTAAAGCTGTAGGTTAAGATTAGTATTCTTAATTGCAGGCCAAATCTACTTAATGTTTAAAATGTTCTCTAGAGATTCTTTTTTAAAAACAGTAAACACTTTTAATATGAGTGTTAATATATAATAAGAGCAATCAAAGAAGCATTTCAGGATTAATGGGGCAGTAAAGAGCCCAGAGCATCTGAAAAGTGTTATGTAGGCTTTGTAGATATTTCCTTGACCTAATCCATATAATCACATGTAATCTTCTGATTCTGATTTGATTCTCCATGTGGGGTTTCCTACTACAATGTGGTATTTCTCACAAATCATATACACTTTCAATGTAGTGTCTAGATTTAGAGTTGAAGTATCTGGAATGCAAAGAAGAGATAGCTGCAATTGCATGCCCCTTAACCAGTCTGTGGAGTTTTGTAAACATGTTTTGGTAGTGGAAAAATAATAGACATAGAGGGGTTACTGGAAAAGAGTTTTTCATCTTTATAGTAATTGTGGTAAAGATTGGCCAGACCACATTACTGCCTTGTTTCTGCAGAGTGGAGTCTAGAAAAAGAGAAGTGAAGATGCTACCTTGGAGAGATGGTGCAGAGCAAATGAAATTAGTGGTTTTTAGGAAATGGGAGTGCTGAAGATTTATGTGGGTCTAAGGTGGTATTGTTTTTGGCACAGGAAAAAAGCCAATCAGAATATTTGAAGATCACCCAAGAAAAAGAACAGCAAGAGTCCTTGGCCCTCGAAGAGTTAGAGTTACAGAAAAAAGCAATCCTCACTGAGAGTGAAAATAAACTTCATGATCTTCAGCAACAAGCAGAGACTTACCGAACTGTAAGTTTAAAAACTATTCAGTTTCTGCAAGTGTGAAATTATTTTATTTATTTATTTTAAAAAGATTTTATTTATTTATATATACAGTACTGGAGTACAGGTCAGAGGTGCAGGGATGGTGAGAAGATTCACAAGAGACAAAGTGGGGAGCAAAACAGGCAGACTGACAAAGTACACTGCTGAGGGGAGCAGCAGGCGGGCCAGGTGAGGTCTGCTGTGCCATGTGGGTCACCTCCAGGACCAGGGATCAAACCCACACTGAGTTGGCTGTGGCTAGCTTGCAGTGCTGTGTCCTAACCCATTGTGCCACCAGGGAGGGCCGAACTATGAAATTATTTTTGTATTGAAACAATCGTTTTCTCTCCAGTTGGTATAATATTCTTTTTGTTAAGGGGTTAATTTCCATATATACACACTTCATTTTTAGATCGTAAGAACTGTTGATGGAGGAGTGCTTGGTGTTTGCTCCACCTTCCTCCATACTCAGCCTATGGCTGGGTGTATTTCTGTTAGCCACTCAGCTCTGTTTCTTTGCACTGAGGCTCCGCTACAGTTCCACCCCATTGCGTTGCTTACTGACCTTAATCTTTAGGAAATGGCCTCACTTCGTAGGTAGCAGTTTCCCTGGCACCTTCCTGTTTGTCCAGCTTCATCTCATGTCAGTGTTTCACACATAATTCAGTCTGTTTACATCACAGTTTGGTTACCCCAGTGCCCTTTTGCATTTAAAATTTTCCCCAAGGCTTAGTAGGAACTAAACTTTGTTTAGTATGAAATGGACACATTTATATATGTGTGTAAATGTGCACAGCTTAATAGCCCTTTGGCCCTTCCCTAGCAGAATATGAAATGTATGACCTATTTTGAGTAAACTTATATTGTTTAGATTTTTTAACCTTTTTGCACTAATTTAGATAGCAAAACTGTCACATTTCTTACCCATAATTTCCTTTTCAACATTTATGTAAGGTGGCATAGTTGAGGGGAATTGGTACCCAGGAGGCCAAAGTTTTTCACTTGCTAGCTTTGTAAGTTAATCATAAAGTAATTTCCTCACTTGTTATATGAAGAGGTTGGATTTAGTAACACCTCCCTAGCTCTGACTTTCAACATTTCTGTCTCACATCCAAAATTAGTATTTTATTACATGACAGTAATCTTTGGTAAAAAATTGTAGAATTTCCTTCTTTTTGAAAAAAATCACTCGAAATAATAATTTTGAGGGTGTAAAAACCAGATATATTTTCTTCCAAAATTAAATTATGAAGGTAATAGAAAACTGTTATAAACCATAAAAAAATCACAAGAAAAAAAAACATACATCTCTTTACCGATAGTTACTGTTACTTTATGATTTATTTGGTTTTGATAGTCCATTCAGAATATTCTTGAAAATACAAGTAGTTGAAATAGATACCCACATAGGTCAAAAGAATATTGAATTCTGAGTTGTTAAAAATAGAATCTTTGATATAAGAAGATTCCTTTAGGAATTGAGTACAGATACTTTGACCTTTCTAATGCTCGGTATATTATTTAGAATTATTTTTCTAAATTTGACTCTTTAAGTAAGTAGTTATTATGTCATGTATGTCATTCTTTGTAAACAAATCTATACTTTAATTAAAAAATACACATTTTCATTAACAGAGAATCCTTGAATTAGAAAGTTCTTTGGAAAAAAGTTTGCAAGAAAGCAAACATTATTCAGAGGATTTGGCTATTCACTTGGAAGCTGAAAAAAATAAATATAATGAAGAACTTACAGTCATGGTTGAAAAACACAAGACAGAATTAGAAGACTTGCAAAATCAGCAGGATAACCTTTGGGCTGAGAAATTCCAAGACTTAAAGCAACAGTATCAGACTGAAATGGAAAAGCTAAGAGAAAAACATGAACGGGAAAAAGAAACACTTTTGAAAGACAAAGAGATTCTTTTCCAGGCCCACATAGAAGAAATGAATGAAAAAACATTAGAAAAGCTTGATGTGAAACAAACAGAACTGGAATCATTGTCTTCTGAACTGTCAGAAGTATTAAAAACCCGTGACAGATTAGAAGAGGAACTTTCTGTTCTAAAGGATCAAGCTGATAAAGTGAAGCAGGAGTTAGAAGCCAAACTGGATGAACAGAAAAATCACCACCAGCAGCAAGTTGATAATATCATTAAAGAACAAGAGATGTCTATCCAGAGAACTGAGAAGGCATTAAAAGATGAAATTAGTCAACTTGGTCTTCTTCTGAAGGAAAAAGATAAGCATTTGAAAGAACGTGAAGCCTATGTGGAAAAGTTAGAGGCAGATATTAAAAGGTCTGAAGGGGAACTCCAGCAGGCCTCTGTAAAGCTGGATCATTTTCAGTCATACCAGAGTACCACACATGAGCAGGCAAAAGCATATGAAGATCAGCTGACCCAATTGCAGCAGAAGTTGTTGGATTTGGAAACAGAAAGAATTCTTCTTACCAAACAGGTAGCTGAAGTTGAAATGCAAAGGAAAGATGTTTGTACTGAGTTAGAGTCTCATAAAATTAAGATACAGGACTTAATGCAGCAACTTGAAAACCAGAATAATGAAATGGAGGAAAAGATAAAATCTCTAACCCAACTTTATGAGTCCCAACTTAAAGGTAGTAATGTAGAGCAGGAAAAGACAAAACAAATCTTGATGGAAAAAGAAAATGTAATTTTACAGATGAAAGAAGAACAGAGCAAAGAAATTGAAATACTCAAACAGAAATTATCAGCAAAGGAGGGCAGTATTAGTATGTTACATGAGGAATATGAAACCAAATTTAAAAATCAAGAAAAAAAGATGGAAAAATTTAAGCAGAAAGCAAAGGAGATGCAAGAAACACTGAAGAAAAAATTGTTGGATCAGGAAGCCAAACTTAAAAAAGAGCTTGAAAATACTGTTCTGGAGCTTAATCAGAAAGAAAGACAGTTCAATGCCAAAATTTTGGAAATGACACAGGCTAGCTCAGATGGAATCGATGATGCAGTGTCGAGACTGGAAACAAACCAAAAGGAGCAAATAGAGAGCCTTAATGAGGTACATAAGCGAGAACTTAATGATACTGTATTAGTCTGGGAAAAGAAACTTACGCAGCAGGCCGAGGAACTTCAAGAGAAACACGAAATTCAGTTACAGGAGAAAGAGCAAGATGTAGCAGAGCTGAAGCAAAAGATCATTGTATTTGGGTGTGAAAAAGAAGAGATGAACAAGGAAATAGAGTGGTTGAAGGAAGAAGCCACTAAGCAGAATGCAGTATTGAAGGAATTACAGCAACAGTTAAACTTGAAATCTGCTCATGTGAATTCTCTCTCAGAAAATGAAACTAAACTGAAAACACAACTGGAAAAGCTGGAGGTTAACTTGAATAATGCTTTGAAGGAAAATGCTTTTTCTCAACAGCAAATAGTTGATTTACAGATGCTAGCAGAAAAAGAGAAGCTTAAGGTTTCTGACTTGACTGACAAGTTGAAAACCACAGATGAAGAATTCCAGAGTTTGAAATCTTCACATGAGAAAAATAGGAAAAACCTAGAAGATAAAAGCTTGGAATTCAAAACACTATCTGAGGAACTAGCATTTCAGCTAGATATGTACTCTAAGAAAACTGAAGCTTTATTGCAAGCTAAAACAAATGAACTAATCAACATTAGCAGTAGTAAAATTAATGCCATTTTCTCTAGAATTTCCCATTGTCAACATCACACAACTAAAGTAAAGGAGGTACTACTAATTAAAACTTGCAAAGTTTCTGAATTAGAAGAACAACTTAGACAGCTAACAGAAGAGCGAAATACTCTAAGTAGTTCTTTTCAGCAGGCTACCCATCAGTTAGAAGAAAAAGAAAATCAAATTAAGAGCATGAAGGCTGATATTGAAGGTCTTGTAACAGAGAAAGAAGCCTTACAGAGGGAAGGAGGTAATCAGCAGCAGGCTGCCTCTGAAAAAGAGTCTTGTATCACACAGTTGAAGAAAGAATTATCAGAAAACATCAATGCTGTCACACTGATGAAAGAAGAGCTTAAAGAAAAAAAATCTGAGATTGGCAGTCTGAATAAACAACTGACTGATTTGAATGCTCAGCTTCAGAACAGTATCAGCCTAACTGAAAAAGAAGCAGCCATTTCATCACTAAGGAAGCAACATGATGAAGAACAACGTGCATTGCTGGATCAGGTGCAAGATTTATCTTTGAAGATTGAAACTCTGAGTAAAGAGAAAATGTCTGCTCTTAAAGAGGAAGATCACTTGTCCAATAAATTCTCAGAATGGAAGAAGAAAGCACAGTCAAAGTTCACAAACTATCAAAATACTATTAAAGATTTGCAGATGCAGCTTGAGTTAAAAATAAAGGAAGTCAGTGAAAAGGATGAAGAAATAATTTTACTGAAGGAAAACTGTGATCAGCAAAATAAAAGATTTGAATGTATAAAGGTTGAGATGGAAGATAAGAAGAACAAAATGGAGAAAAAGGAGTGTGATTTAGAGACTGAGTTAAAAATGCAAACAGCAAGAATTATGGAATTAGAAGAGCAAGTTTCTCAGAAAGCAGTTGAAATTGAGTCCTTAAGTGAAATTCTTCAAAATTATGACCAACAAAAGGATACTGAACAGAATGAAATGGTTCAGAAACTTCAACATATTCAAGAGCTAGTGGAAGAAAAGGATAATAGGGCTAAAGAAGCTGAAGAAAAAGTTTTAGGACTTGAAAAGCAAGTGTCATCCATGAAATCTGAACTTGAAACTAAGAAGAAAGAATTGAAAGTTGTGACTTCCAGTATGAAAAGCAAAGAAGATGAATTAAAGGCATTGGAAGATAGACTTGAATCAGAAAGTGCTGCAAAATTAGCAGAGCTGAAGAAGAAAGCTGAACAAAAAATTGCTGCTATCAAGAAACAGTTGTTGTCTCAAATGGAAGAGAAAGAACAGCAGTATAAAAAAGACACCGAAAACCATTTGAGTGTGCTAAATACAAAACTAAGAGAAAGAGAGACAGAAATTCATACCTTGGAAGAAAAACTTAAGTCAATAGAGAGTTTACCACAATCAGAAGCATCAGTTGTACCCAGATTTGCAAAAAATCTGGCAGCTTGTACTGAGCAAGAAGCAGATTCTCAAGGCTGTGAGCAGAAGGCTGGTGAAGAGCAAATCAGTACTTTACAAAGAAATTTAATTGAAAAAGAAAAACTGTTGCAGAAGCTAGAGCAGGAAAGAATAGAGACAATGTCTTCTCATTCTGATTTGCAGAGCAAATACCAGGAGCTTTTAATTAAGATCGAAAATGCCCAAGCAAAGCAACATGAGGATCAAGTTATGATAAATCATCTTCAAGAAGAACTTGAATTAAAAAACAAGAAATATTCCTTGATAGCATCCCAGCATGTGGAAGAAGAGGGAGGTAAGAATGACATGGGGACAAAGCAAAACATGGAAAACATGATTGATGATGTCCAGAAAACCCTCCAGGAGAAGGAACTAACTTGTCAGATCTTGGAGCAAAAGGTAAAAGAATTGGACTCCTGCTTAATAACAGAGAAGGAAGCACATAGAGTTGAAATGGAAGAATTGTCCTTAAAATATGAAAAATTACAGGCTTCACAACAGCAGATGGATGGAAAAAGTAAACCCACAGAGGTTTTAGGAGAAAGTACTGAGGAAAAGCCCAAATCACATGCGGGCCAACCCAAATTGCTTAGGAGCACGGAGGCTGAGCACAGTGACCTTGAGTTTAAATTAGCAGGAGCAGAGCGGGAGAAGCAGAAGCTGGGCAAGGAAATTATTAAATTGCAGAAAGATATTCGAATGTTGCGGAAGGAACATCAGCAAGAGTTGGATATAGTAAGGAAAGAATATGAACAAGAAATGGAAGAGAAAATCAAGTAAGTTTATTTTCAATATGAGTATTTTTAAGGCAGTCCTCCTTAACCAAGCCCTTTATGTACTTCCTACATTTTTTTATGTAATAAAAATAGTTAAGTTCACCTGTGTAGAATATTAAACATAAATCTAATGTGTTTAATAATGAGGAAGAAAAAAAATTTAGCCCAAGGTAGTGTTATTCCACTTATTTATGAGGGGAAACCTTTTCTTGTATATACATACCTATGTCATACTTTCATGTTTTATTATTTTTATTAAATTTTTTGGTAAATAGCAAAATATTTTAAAATTGTTTTTATAGGTACAAATTATTAAATTTAGTTTTTAAATGTACTTTTTTTTCTTATATTATTAGTTTTTGGACTTTTATTACTTTTGTATTAAATCATTAATACTGATTTAATACTGGTATTAGTATTACATTATTATATAAGACAGATATGGATGGTGAAAATTTTTAAATAAAAAAAAAAGACCATTGCCTAGAAGTAATGATGTAAGTAGAGCTTACGTCACTTCAGAAATTTTTTATACTTCTGGACACACACACAAACCTCCCCCACGCCTTCCCTCCCTTAAAAATGTTTTTTCCCAGTGAGATCATACTATCTACACCATTTTTGAGCACCAGGTAATTCTTTGCAGGTTGTAATTTGTATGATAACAGTTAACTCTTTATATTTTGGTTAATTAGACAGGAGCAGGAAGATCTTGAGTTGAAGCACAATTCCACATTAAAACAGCTGATGAGGGAGTTTAACACACAGCTGGCACAAAAGGAACAAGAATTGGAAATGACAATAAAAGAAACCATAGGTAAATATAATTTAAAATTCAATAAATAACAAATCAGAATCAGCAGAGAGGTATAATTTAAACTTATCCTTTTTCACTCTGTACTAAATACTTCAAGTAATTAAACTGAAGAAGAAAAGATTCTTGCCCAAGACAGTTTTCTAAGGGAACCTCTGCTGCCTGGCTTTCCTTACGGAGACCAAAGCCTTAAGGAGCAGAGGAGTAGGTAAGAGAACTTGAAACTGTTAGGTATTTAATCGCTTATGAAGACACTTGTGCTCCCTGAGAGGGTACATTTAATCAGTTTTTAAAATTCAAATTTGATTTGAAATAGGTTTCCTATGTAGGTATTCTTGCCTAATGTGTTTTCTTATGTGTATCCATTTTTTATTAGACTAATGTGTTTTCTTATGTGTATCCATTTTTTTTTAGATAAAGCTCAAGAAGTAGAGACTGAACTTTTGGAAAGTCATCAAGAAGAGACAAATCAGTTACATAAAAAAATTGCAGAAAAGGAAGATGATCTGAAAAGAACAGCCAAAAGATACGAAGAAATCCTTGATGTACCAAATTTTCTCTCTTGAAATTTAACTGTGATAGGCTTAAAAAAAAAAAGATTTATTTATTTATGCATACAGAACTGGGGTACAGGCCAGAGATGCAGGGGCGGTGAGGGGATTCACCAGAGACAGAGTGGGGAGCAGTAGAGGGGAGCAGCCACAAGACAAGAGGTCTGCTGTGCCATGTGGATCACCTGTGGGGCAGGTGATCAGTCAGGCACTGCACCGAAGTGGCTGTGGCTAGCTTGCAGTGCTGTGCTCTCACCTGTTTTGCCACCAGGGAAAGCCTAGTTCTGATAGGTTTTATGGTGGTGTTAAAGAAGATTAGTCTCTCAGATTGTCTGTTTTCTAATGTAGAGGGATGGAGGGAACTCAGTATTATCCAAAATAGTATTTTTACACTGTATACAGATTTATAAGTAGTCTTAACTGATTTCTGCCAGGATTTTAGTTTGTAAAGTATATGTGGAATGAATTAAAATACAGTTAGTTGCTGATGGGATGTTTGATTCTTTTCTCTGTCCTTCTCACAACACTGGAATAAATTGTGAGAGAACCAGACTAAGAATTGAGAGCTTATACTTTGGTGAAGTTTTTTTTTTTTTTTTCATATTCAATAGAAGGCTGGTGAAGAGCAAATCAGTACTTTACAAA
>NW_004567105.1:68406739-68436456 GCF_000260355.1 Condylura cristata | reverse complement strand
GGCAGGCGGGAATCGAACTCATGCGGAAGTGGCTTCAGATTCTCAGTGCTGTGCTTTAACCCGCTGCGCCACCAGGGAGGGCCGTTAATTTTGTTTTTTAATTTATTATTTTTTCCTGATTGATTACCCTCACTCCTTCTGTGAAACCAGCCAATATTTTTCTTTTTTCTTCTGTTTTGTTTCACTGAGCATAATCCCTTCCAGCTCCATCCATGTTGCTGTGAATGGCATGAGTTTATCTTTTTTAATTACTGAGTAATATTCCATCACATGCCTATAGTATAACTTCTTGATCCAGTTATCTATTTTAGAGCATCTGGATTGTTTCCATATCTTAGCTATTATAAATAGTGCTTCAGAAAACACTGGGGTGCTCCTTTTGAATGAATGTTTTTGTGTCCTTTGGGTAGATACCTAGGAGTGGATTTGCTGGGTCATATGGAACCTCCATTTTCAGTAGGTTGAGGAACCTCCATACAGCTTTCCATAATGGTTGGACCATTTTGCAGTCCCACTGCAGTGCAGGAGCGTTTCTTTTTTTCACATCCTTACCAACATTTGTTGTTTCCTGTTTTTTTAATCTGAGCCATTTTCACTGGTGTCAGGTGGTATCTTATCGTGGTATTGATTTGCATTTCCCTGACTACAAGTGATGTTGGACATTTTTCATATACTTGTTGGTATTTTAGCTCTTCTGCCAGTTTTTGACTGCATTGTTTGTTTTAGTTGAGTCATATAAGCTTTTTGTGGATCTTTGTGATCAGTCCCTTATTAGTAGTATTGTGTACAAAAGTTTTTTTCCCCAATCAGTAGGATATTTCTTTGTTCTGGTTAATGTCTCTTTTGCTGTAAGAAGCTTTTAAATTTGTGGTATGCCCAGCTGATCATCATTTCCTTCACTTTCTTTCCTTTTGGGGATGTGTCTTTAAAGATGTTACTGAGATGTATATCTTGTAGTGTTTTGCCTGGATTTTCTTCTATATATTTTATGGTTTTAGGTCTTATGTCCAATTCTTTTATCCATTTTAAGCTGGTGGTTGTGCATGATGTGAGGTAGTAACCTATCTTCATTCTTTTGCATGTAGCAATCCAGTTTTCCCAGCACCATTTATTGAACACACTGTCTTTGATCCACTGCATATTCTTTGCTCCTTTGTCAAAGATTAGTGTCCATAAATGTGTGGGTTTATTTCTGGATTTTCTGTTCTATCCCATGGGCCCGTGTGCCTGTTTTTGTTCCAGTACCATACAGTTAATGGATTTGTAGTATATTGTGAAGTCTGTGCATGTGATATCTTCATTCTCCTTCTTTTTAGTTAGGAGAGCTTTGTCTATTAAAGGTTTTTTTCTGGTTCCATATGAATCTCATCAATATTTGTTCTATTTCTTTGAAGAATGTCACTGAAATTTTTATGGAATAGTGTTGAATCTGTAAATTGCATTTGGATGGCCATTTTGATATTATTAATTCTTCTAAGCCATGAGTAGGGATGTCTTTCCATTTCTTTGTGTCTTCTATTTCTTTTAACAATTTATAAAAAAGATTTATTTATTTATGCTTATAGAACTGGGGTACAGGCCAGAAGTGTGATGGGTGAGAAGATTCACCAGAGACAGAGTGGGTAGCAGAACAAGCAGATCTACTGAAATACACTGCTGAGGGGAGCAACAGGCATGTCAGGAGAGGTCTGCCACGCCATATGGATCAGCTCCCTGGCAGGGGATCGAACTCATGTTGCAGTGGCTTTGGAGAGCTTCATAATGTGGTGCTTTAGCCTATTGTGCCACCAGGGAAAGCCCTCTTTTAACAATGTTTTATAAGTTTCTTTGTAAAGGTCCTTCATTGGGTGAAGTCCTTAATGAGACAGTAGTGTGGAGTTCAGGGTGGCTACTTAGCTTTTTGAATGTACATTTCAAAGTAACACAGGCATCCACAAAAGAGATGCCTTGGCAGAGTAAAAGCAGTAAACCAAGACTCTGAGCAATAATGTATTAGTGGTGTTGTAGTAGTAGAGCCAGAGTTGAAGCAGGCTAATTACTAGACATCTCTGCTTTGCTTATGTGGAATGAAGGAGTTTATTCTTTTTCAGCTGTTCTAAGTTTAAAATTAGGTTTTCCAGTACAAAGTTATCTTACCTGCTATTGTTTGTTCTTGAGAATGATGTGTCTTGGTTCTGGCAAGTCAGCATCTCTGAAATCAGATACCTATGATGGTCTTTCCTGTTTAGTCTCTTGCTCAGCAAGCACTTGTCCTGTCTTCATTACTCATATCTGATCAATATTCCAGTTCCTCATGATCTTTTAGCATAAAGGTTACTGCAAGATTTATAAGAGCAAGAAGTCTGAACTGCTCTGTGCAATAAATCCTGGCAATTAGCAAGACAAATGAAGAAATGCAGTGGTGGGGGGCACCCTTTTAGCAGGGCAGACAAAACAGAAGAGAGAAAATTTTGTTAGCCAAATTTTATAAAGATTTGGAACTACTAAGTTATATATCACTTTTGCAGCCTTGTCTGGTTTTTACAAATTTGAGGGTAAGAGGAGACATTACACAGCTTACCAATGCATAGTACAATAATTCTTTTGTTTTTTTAAAAAAAGATTTTAGTTCAGTATTTTACTCTAGAACAGTGGTATGGTTTGGGGGCAGATGTGTAGGAGACATGCAGTTTTGCTGAACTAGGACAGAGAACCATTTCTTTATCAGATACTGCTCTCCATCTAAAGGGGCTAGTAAAAGCATCCATACCAGTTGTGATCAATAAGTTTCTAGCTGGTTTAACAGACTTGTGAATAAAAATATTTAGTAGTTTATATTAATGGACATTTTCTAGAAATCAGATCCTAATAGAGAAAGGCCAAAGTCTTAAAGCACATTTGTTTGTTATAGTTTGTTTTAGTTTGTTATAGTTCTGTCATAACACTGTTATATACTCAATTGTTGCTTAAACGTAGTAACCCTGGCTCAAGGGAAAGAAATTACTTGATGAGCTTATGGGAAGGAAACAGAATGAAGATAGGAAAAAAAAATATCTTGAGAATAGCAAGTAGAATTAAAAAGGGCTTAAAGTTAGAAGTGGGGCAGGAAAAAAGTAAGTAAAAGTAGGGCTGGGGGCCCTCCCTGGTGGCGCAGTGGGTTAAAGCACAGCATTGAGAATCTAAAGCCACTTCCACATGAGTTCGATTCCCGCCTGCCTGGGAGGTGACCACATGGCATGGCAGCCCTCTCCTGACCCGCCCGCTGCTCCCCTCAGCAGTGTACTACCTCGATCTGCCTGTTCTGTTCCCCACTCTGTCTCTGGTGAAGCCTCTCACCGCCCCTGAGCCTCTGGCCTGTACCCCAGTTCTGTATGCACAAATAAATAAATCTTTAAAAAAAAAAAGTAGGGCTGGAAGGGAAGTGTTTAGCGCATACTCATGAATTACAATAAAAATAGTGGTTTGTATCTTTAAAACAACTGAAGTGTTTCTTCTACAAAGGTTGTTTTTGCTGTATCTTGTTTCCTTACTGTGATGTTCTTTTGTTAACATTTTTTTGAATATTAAAGGCTCGTGAAGAAGAAATGACTGCAAAAGTAATGGATCTACAGACTCAACTTGAGGAGCTGCAGAAGAAATATCAGGAAAGGGTACAGATGGAAGAGAGTCCTGGCAATGATAAAGTAAGAGGAACTGGACTTTGCTTCACATGTTTCTTAGAAATGTCACTTTTGTTGTTTGATGTGCCTCCTAACATACGTACTTCATTTTATCCTAACCAAAAACAAAACAAAACCCAAAAAACACCTCTTAAGAAAGATTCTTGCTTCCATTTTTATAGATACTGACATTGGTGGTCAGAGGTAACTAAAATGTTCAAGTCCACACAATGAATGTTGTTTTGGGAATTTAAGCTCATCTGCCCGACTTAAAGCACTTAGACATTTCTGTTATCCTAGTGCTTCTCATTCTTTTCCATGAAATAGCACAGGAAAGTAAACCTCATAGCATAACCAAAAATGGTCCATCAAAGGTATAATTTTAGATTTTTATATTTTGTATTAAAACTCATTTAAAATTTATATTCTACTCTATAACATATCCTACTCATAGTTGCATGAAAGATTTTTTAGTTATATATGCTACTAAAAATAATTTTTATTTTTCTCCTTCGTCAATGGACCACATACAGCTGCAAAAGGATCATTCTGGAAAAGGGGATGTTATTTAGGGAGATCTGGCACTGCGTACCTGGGCACCTGTATAATCCTTGTCTTTAAGTAAAACTGCTGCTATAGGTCAGCTTTACTATGTCACTTCCTGTGCCACTGGGCGCAACAAGTGTTCCCTACAGTGTCCTGAAATGTTCTCATTTACCCAGTATGGATTTTTTCATAACACTGTCAGTAGGGCCTTGGAGAATAAATGCAAACTATTCATGACTTTCTCTTTGAGAGTTTTAGAAAATTCATTACAGAATATCAGTTATCTGAGTACAATTTTCTAGATAATGATTATGTGGATTACTTTTCTAAAAGAGAGAAGAGTACCTTATCACGGACTACTACATGAGACACTGGGTACATATACTTAGTTCTTAGTACTGAGCAAGCTAAGTGGATCATTTTATTAGCTGTTAATTCTGTTTTAGCTTTTTATTTTTTGATTTCAGTTTTGCCATTTGGTTATAATTTGAGTATACCCAGTACTTTTAAATATTAAAAATACATGTCACTGTATATATTCTTTTCATTAGTATCAACATAAATTTTAATGTTGACAATAGTGACATTTTGATCTGTACCAAGATACCGTATAGTATTGAATCATCATGAAATTAATATTCAGAAAGTCTTCTGAGTCCTTCATCTTGTGTCACAAGAAAGGAGAGAAAGTATCCTTAATTTTTATTTCTACTCTAAAAAATATTTTTCTATTTTATTCCTTATGAATTTTTATCCTTTTCCTTCTTGAACATCCGTTGGTGCTTCTGGGATATCTTGAATTCAGTATATCCGTATAGAGTTTAACAAAAGTAATTTGTGATTATAGCTCATAGAGTAGATTCCCAGAAATAGTCCTTTAGAATTTTCCCTAAAGTGCCAATCTACTTTAAACAGATGTTAATGTATTTAATTTTAAAAATTATACAAATAGTAAAGGTTTGTGAGAGTCAGATAATATCAAAGTATGCAGAATAAGCCTCCTCTTCTCAAGTGTTTATTATTGTTAGGAGCTTGGTCAGTGACCTTCTAGTCCTTTTTCTTTGTGTTTACCTATGTTTGTATTTACATTGAAATAGTTTATATAACAAAATAGACCAGTTTTAAAAGCAGATATTTACAGTTGTCTTGTTTCAACTCTGTCTCTCTCTTAAGACTATAATACTGAATTCTTAACTTCTATTGTGTTCTATTGAATTGTTTTTTGTAGGTTTTGTTGTATACATTCATGATTTTCTTTTTCATTTTCAGGTAACAATTATGGAATTACAGGTAAGACTAGTTCAGCATTGAATGTGAATGGTCATGTACTTTCAGGAGCAGTCTGTGCCTTAAGCTAAAATCTAAAGAGACTATTTTAACAAGGAAAAATTTCCCAAGCGGTACAGAAATGTGTCCAGGTAGTAATGAAACCCTAATGGTTATTAAATCTCACTTTTTTGTTCTTTCAGACACAACTAGCACAGAAGACAACACTAATCAGTGATTCAAAGTTGAAGGAGCAAGAGTTCAGAGAACAGGTACAGGTCTACTTGTCTGATGAATGCCTTTAATTTTGAATTTACTTCCTTAATTATGTTAGTATATATTTGAGTTCATTTAACTAATATTAAAAAAAAAAAAACTACTGATTTAATAGGTGCCTTTTTGTCTTAATAGGAAATTTTATTTCCAAATCCAAATTTTGTTTTCAAATCCAAAGATGCTAGAACATAGCTCTTTAAGTTCAGGATCACATATATTTAAATAGGAAAATTTGCATTCTGTTATTTTCTAGTTAATATTTGGTCAGTAATTTGTATTTCTCTAATTTGTAATAATTTATGGGTTTTTAAAAATATTATTTATTTTTTTTTGCATGTAGCTTCCCAGTTTTCCCAGCACCACTTGCTGAACAAATTGTCTTTGTTCCATTGTATCTTCTTTGCTCCTTTGTCAAAAATTAGGTGTCCATAAACTCGTGGGTTTATATGTGGGTTTTCTATTCGAATCCACTGGTCTGTATGTCTATTCTTATTCCAGTACCATGCAGTTTTGATTATTATGGCTTTGTAGTACAGCTTGAAGTTTGGGATTGTAATGCCTCCATTTTGATTTTTCTTAGACATGAGGGTTTTGGCTATTCGAGGTTTTTTGTTGTTCCATATGAATCTCATCAACATTTTTTCTATTTCTTTGAAGAATGTCATTGAGATTTTTATTGGGATGGCATTAAATCTGTATATTACTTTTGGCAAGATGGCCATTTTGATGATGTTAATTCTCCCGATCCATGAGCAGGGGATGTCTTTCCATTTCATGGTGTCTTCTTGTATTTCTTTTAACAGTGTTTCGTAATTATCTTTGTAGAGGTCTTTTACCTCCTTTGTTAAGTTGACTCCCAGGTATTTGATTCTTTTTGTTTTAATTGAAAAGGGGATTTTTTTTTAATCTCTGTTTCTTCTGCTTGGTTGTTTGTGTATAGGAAAGCCTCTGACTTTTGTGTGTTGATTTTATAACCTGCTACCTTGCTAAACTGGTGGATGGTTTTGATTAGTTCCTCTGTGGAGCTTTTAGGGTTTTCCATATAAATTAACATAACGTCTGCAAGTAAGGATAGTTTGACTTCTTCTTTCCCTAATTGGATTCCTTGTATGCCTTTTTCCTGTCTTATTGCTCTGGCTAGAACTTCCAGTGTTATGTTGAAGAGTAGTGGTGATAGTGGACACCCTTGTCTTGTTCCTGATCTCAAAGGAAAGGCTTTCAGCTTTCAGGATAATATTGGCTGTGGGTTTATATTAGATGGTTTTTATCACTCCATTCCTTTTATGGTTGGATAAACTGTTGTACAAATGTTTGTGTTGTTTCTATTTTTTTGGCTATTGTGAATAGTGCTGCTAGAAACATTTATATACAAGTTTTTGTTTGAACTTCTTTTTCTAATTCTTTGGGGATACCTGGGAGTGGAATTGCTGGGTTATAAGGTAATTGTATGTTTTACTTTTTGAAGAACCATAAACTGTTTTACATATTGACACCATTTTACATTTCCCCCAACAAACTATATAGATTTCACTATCTTCACTTCCTTTCTAACATTTCTTTTTATTATAATCACCATAGTATAAAGTGGTTTTAATTATGACTTCATTATATATTCTGAGCTTTTAGTGTTACTGAGAAATAATTTGTGATAATATTATTTGCCTATATTTTATCTTTGGTTTAAAAAAAATTAGTGGATATACAGCAACCTTATATCTTTTATGTCGATTCATATGATTCACATACTATAATTTGAATATTTGTTATTATTATAGATTCACAATTTAGAGGACCGTTTGAAGAAGTATGAAAAGAATGCATATGCAACAACTGTGGGTACACCTTACAAAGGTAAGAATGATTGCTCATGTGTTATCCATGGCTGTTTCTTACTGGTGGCTTTGTGGATATTCTTGCATGTATTGCAATTTATTCTTTTGCTGCTGCCTATTATTTCACTGGCTGGTGAACCATAAATTTATTATCCGTCACAGTTGACAGGCATTTAGTCTGTTTTTGATTTTAGACTACTATGACTACAGCTGTCATAAACATTCATGTTAATGTCTTTATGTAATGCTAAGAGTTTTCATCTCTCTTGAGTAAATTTCTACAAGTGGAATGACTAGGTTTTATAATGTTTGATAGCTGGTTCAGTGAATTAATGTGCAGTCATTTGAAAAGTATTTTTCACCATTAATGTTTTGTGTCTTCCAAGAATTTTCCTAGCTCAAGATTATAAACCTTTTTAAAGTTCCAAAGTTAGCTGGTCACATTTAAGCCTTTCATCTACTGCAATTGATTTATGTGTGTGTATCTCTTATAGGATTCTAGTCTAGGTTACATAGCCAAAAATTGAAGGCTGTTATTCTTGGAAGTTAATTTTGTTAACAAGGTACAGAATTCTAGATTGAGAATGGTTGTTTTTCTTAGTACTTGGAAATTAAGTACTAAGAATTATTTTGAATTTTGTTATTGTTGAGGGATTATTCTAATGATTTGTTAATGATCTTTATTTCTCTTTGGTTGACTTTAAAAATCTTCACTGGTCTTCTATAATTTCATTATGTTGGGTTAAATTTCATTGGATTAATTTTATTGGTGTACCTTGTAGTATCTGTATTTGTGGATTCTAATCTTTTTCAAGGGAAAAATGCCAATTTTTATTATATATGCATAAACTTTAGTGCATGCATATACAATAAAATCAGTGCAAGAATGATTTTGTCCCTTTGATTGTCTTTTCTCTATTTTATATATTATGTAGTTTATCTTTATAATTTGAACTGGTTTTTTTGTTTGTTTGTTTGTTTGACAGGTGGCAACTTATACCATTCTGATGTTTCACTCTTTGGAGAACCTACCGAGTTTGAGTATTTGCGAAAAGTGCTATTTGAGTATATGATGGGTCGTGAGACTAAGGTATAAACCATATCTGTTGATTTGGCATGTGATTTACTTTAAAAGGAGATATGTTTCACTTTTATTAGACATATTGATGTTTACTGTTAGCAGACCTTAAATGCTAACAGTAGACGATAGGTAATTGTAATAATGTTTTTAGTTTACAAAGTGAATTGGCAGATCTTGCCTATATTTGTTGCTTTTATCATTCATTTAGATACTATTGGATGATGCTAAATACTAAAATTTAAATTTGATTAACTGAACACTTTGTGACCATGTATCTTTTATTTACTTCAGATCTTAAAGTTAAAAGGATAATTTTATTTTCATGGAGACTTTAGGATAGTATGGATAGTATTGAAAGTGGTCATAATTAAGAGTGACTACTCAAGGATATTTAGAAATGCTTTACTCTAGTCATTATAAGAAAATGATTCCTGCACAAATGGAATACTGACATTAAAGCATTACTAAACTGTTTAAGTACTAACATCTGGTTAATTTGTTTTCTATAATGTTATTTTTATTGTTAGGTCCTTTATTGTAGAATCTTGGCTTATTCTTATTTGTATCTCCTGTAGTGTTTTTTTTTTTTTTAAAGATTTATTTATTTGTGCATACAGAACTGGGGTACAGGCCAGAGGCTCAGGGGCAGCGAGAGGCTTCATCAGAGACTGAGTGGGGAGCAGAACAGGCAGATCGACGAAGTACACTGCTGAGGGCTGCAGCGGGCGGGTCAGGAGAGGTCTGCCACGCCATGTGGTCACCTCCTGGGCAGGCGGGAATCGAACTCATGCGGAAATGGCTCTTGCTTCTCAGTGATATGCTTTAACCCGCTGCGCCACCAGGGAGGGCCCATTTCCTAGTGTTTTAAAGAGAGTTGGATATTTGGTAAATATGTCTTGAATTGATTGCAGTTAAGAAAATTCATGAGTCTTTATTCAAACAAAACTTCATTTGAAGAAATTTTTGGTTTTAACATTGCTAAAACTTTTTTACCTTCATGAATTTTATATTGCCCATATACTTTGGATGAGATTGCGATAATGAGTTTTCTATTCTTAGAAGCAATCAGTGTTCAAACTTACGGGTCTGTGAGGGTTACTGAGTAACAGTGTGCTAAGCCAATTCAGGGATTGGCTTGGCAAATATATTTATACCTTAAAAACTAAAAATATTTGAGAAAATCTCTTAAAAGAATATTATGAATTTATAGATTATAGATTCAGCTAAACACCACTAATTTTAAGAGTAGAGTCATTGAACCCTTGACTTATATAGAGATCTCATTTCTTTGTATCAGATAATTTCAAATAAAAGTGATAAGCAGTTTAAATTAAAGTCATATCCAGCTTGATCATGCACATTTATAATAGGAGGGCTGTAGCCACAGTGATTCAGTATCTTTTTTTCTTATGAAAATTTTTTTAATTCAAAGGATAACTAAAACTAATTTTCTACTTATCTTTTAAAAACAAATCTAATACAATATGTTTTCTCTTATTTTGTCTTTATTGGGTAGTAGCTTGCATTGGAGGTGGTGCAGTTCATTTAGAGCTAACTTGTTACCACGGGAATGGGGTAGGAAGGACATATTTAAAAAAAAAAAATCCTTTAGAACCTAGCTACTTTGCTTATTTCATGAACCAAACATTGTTTCCCCAGTGTTGTTGCTAAATATATTATTTAACCTTTTCTTGAGGAGACTGATTTCCTCAACCTGTTTCTTCTGGAGGTTGTAAAGTGTATGTAGGTTGAGAACTCCACAGTTTGAGTCCTTCTGAAGAAAGAAAAGCGTAAGATGCATTCTGACATAGTGCCAGTTCAACCAAGTCTCAACTTGTACTGTTAGGGTTCTTCAGTCACTTTCAGGGTTTGATTTGGCAAAAGCTGAAAAGGATGTCCTTGAGGTACAGGCAATCCTATCTAACACCAGCTGGGAATCCCTGTTGGTGCTTTCTCTAGCCTTAATTTTCTGTATTCAGTGTGCTTTCCTAGTTACTGAAAATGTAGAATGGTCTATTATTTTGCTATTACATATTATCAAAGTAAACTTTGAGAATTGATAGCAGATACTCAGTTTAACTTACTGTTATTTGAGTACTTAGCTACATGTGGCCCGTTGTTTGTCATGATGCATAAGGAGATGAAATCTGGCTCTGCCCTGACTTAAGAGTTTACCATCCAATACAAATGTGAACCTATTTTCAGCTTAATGTGATACAGAATGTATTAAGGCAGTCACAGAGTTTTCATATTTATTTGTAGAAGTGTCAAGGAGGACTTCATAGAGGAGGTTTGTTTACTGGACTTTATAAAAAGGGGGCTTAGATTTTGATAGGAGACGCAGAAAGGAGGGGGAGTCCAGACAGTCTGTTCCAATTAAAACAATGAAGTTATCAACAGTGAAAGTGATTCTGCTTAGGAGAATACAGATTGTGGAAGACTGGAAATGATTTCTGTGCTTCACCTGTAGGAAGTGCGGGGCTAGTCCTAGAGCCTTTTGAGCAGTGTGGACAAGATCAGAGCTGTGCTGTTTAGCTCAATCCCTACATGTTAACAAAAGAATCTGAAATCTGAAGACCAGGTTGTAATTTAGAATGAGACAGTATACTGTGACCTTTGTGATTTGATCATCTGTAGTTGTTTCTGTCCAGCAGGAGTTGTTTCTTCATCTGGTTTTGCAGTGTTCTTATCTTAGGCAGATTATTAGTCTTTTAAAAAGAGGACCACATGTAGAACACACATTAGTACTTCTTTCTTCTGTACTTACACTTGCTTTTTCTTGGAGTTTGACAACTTCCATGCTATTATTGAGATTGAAATTCAGCCTATTCTCCTTTTCAGTAGAAAGTGTTTCTTATCCTAAGCTTTATTGAAAACCTGGCAGGAGAGGCGACTTCTAAACCAGGCTCTCATCCTCAGTTCCTAGGGCCTGAGGCTATTGTATATAGAATAGAAAGTCTGATTTCTTTCCTAAGGTATGACAGAGCGCCTCAGCCTCTCCATTAAAGTGTTTTCTGGCAAGTGAGTGAAGAGTTGTAAGTCTTCACTGGGTTATCAGTGGCAAATTCTGGATCTCTGATGAATCTAGAGGTGGGTCTCCCATTTAACATTGATAAGAAATTGGAGGGAAAACTTAGTCACAGATTCTTTTGTTTTTGGACAGACATGCATATGTGTGTAGTTTCAAACTGATTATGAATGGACTTTTGGATTCTTCTACTTTCATAAGCTGTTGAAATTAAAGAAATGTTTTCTGTAATTGTGCCTCTCTGATTTTTCTATTTTGGTACTTCTTTTTTTAAACTTATTTATTTATGCATATAGAACAGGCCAGAGGCGCAGGAGCAGTGAGAGTATTTACCAGAGACAGAGTGGGGAGCAGAGTGGGCAGGTTGACAAAGCACACTGCTGAGGGGAGCAGTAGGCGGGTCAGGAGAGGTCTGCCACGCCCTGGCAGGGATTGAACTTGTGCTACAGCGACTATGGTTAGCTTCATAGTGCTGTGCTTAACTTGTTGTGCCACCAGGGAGGGCCCTATTTTGGTACTTCTTAAAGATAATCTTCTTGAGCATATACCAAAAACCATTTAAATTGTGTTAATAGAAAAATATAAAAAATAGTTATTTCATAGTTATCTTGCCATTACATGCCACATATGCTTGGAATTCTACAAGAACTAAGTGAATTATTTTGTAGAGATATCTTTGTTTTTGTTTCTGATTGATGTACATAAAAACTAAAAACTTCATTGCCCAATACACTTAACTTTTCTAAGGAACAAACACATCTGATGCATTTATGATATTCTTTCGTTTACCTTTTAGAAAATGTTACAGTGCATGTATATTCTTAAGTAGTAAGTTTTAAATGGCTTCTTATCAAAATGGTTAGGGCAAACACAAAAGGAAGGAAGGGGCTGGAAACTAAAATCTTGTTTTGTGTGTGGTTTGTGGTTGAGGAATCGTTCTAATTGAACAGTTGAAATAGTATTAGAAATATGTAAACCTACTTGCCTAGGTTTCATTCATAATAGAAATTTAAAAAATGTTGGATCCTTCCCTTCCTGGGAACTAATTACACTTTTTCCCCCTAATGGTATGCATTTCCAAATATTTTGTTTAACTCTATTTAATGTCATCTTTTCCTTAATGGCCTTCTTCAACCTCCTTCCCAACCTTCTCCCCTTACACATGTGCACAGTCTGTGTAACAGTGAACAAACGTCCCATCCTCTGTAGGAATTCTCAGGAGAGCATTAGCACCTGAATTTATATGTAAGCACTGAACTTGTTATCCTACTTATTTCATAAGTGGTATCTTCTTTCCTCTCTGTTTCCCTCAAAACATCTCACCTTGATACAAAATAGGGAATTTCAGCCTTTGAGGAGAATTTTCCACGAACTTATGGGTGACAGTCTGACTTACGGTATATTTATTTAGATCTGCACAATTTATGATCTTGTTTTGCAAGCCACCATGTGTAATGTTTTGATTCATCATGTTTCTTACCAAACAAAACATCTTGTGTTTATTTAAAATGTAATTTGTATTTCTATTAGGCTGATGTGCTGCATGTCTTAAAATTTATCTATTAAGCATGTTCATGTTCATGCAGTAGCCCGTGTTTATGAGATATATGATGTGATCTAGTTAAAGCTGAACTTGGGAGTATCTAATTCTGATTATTTAAAGCGTATATTTTGGCAATACATCAGTTGCTAGATAGATTTCTATAAATAAAAAGCCTTTTAAAATGAATAATAAAGTTTCATCTTAAGTCTAAGGATCATATAGAAGTTTCTATAGCTTCATGCTATTGTAAATGCATCTTTTTAAAAGAATAACCCAGATATTGTGAGGAACACTTTTCAATTCAAATTCTAGTGTTGACTCTTAGTTCCTTGACTAATATCTTCACATCATACTTCTTTGGTCGTGGCTTCCATTGAGAGCACTAAAGAATCCCACCAGCAGAACATGTCAGAATGGGTTGAAACTTATCTGCATCACTGTCTTTTAGTTATCATCTCTTGCTTTTCTTGTAGACCATGGCAAAGGTTATAACCACTGTACTGAAGTTCCCTGATGATCAGACTCAGAAAATTTTGGAAAGAGAAGATGCTCGGCTAATGGTAAGCTTTTCAAGTAGGCTGTAGATAGAATTTGACTTAATCTGGCTTTCATTGTCTCATTCACAAAGACTTTGAGTTGGTAAAATTCATAAAAAAATTTTAAGCTACATTTTAATATAACCTAAAAAATGAGAGGGAATCTACACTAAGAAATTTTAACCAAGGGCATACATGAATGGAGCCTTCAAGAAAAGAATAACCTTATTTAATATCATAGGTTGAGGTTGACACCCATATGTGTTCTATGAGCTCTCCAGGCTTGGGCTATTTTTGGAAGGATAGAAGAGCATTTGTTTTGGCATATCTGGTAATAATTTTAAATGTCAAATTTTATCATAATTTATGTTTTATAGATTACAATATACAGTATACAGCTATATATCATAATATACAAAATACTTATTTTAGTTGATTTTCAGATGTAATAATTCTAAGTGAGAGAATCAAGCAACTTTGATATTTGACAAGGGGAATGTAGATAAGTTTTTATTTTTTTTTAAGATTATTTATGTATACAGAACTGGGGTACAGGGCAGAGGTACAGGGATGGTGAGAGGCTTCACCAGAGACAGAGTGGAGGCAGAACAGGCAGATTGACGAAGTACACTGCTGAGCAGTGGGCGGGTCAGGAGAGGTCTGCTGCACCATGTGGGTCAGTTCCTGGGCGAGGATCAAACTCATGCTGAAGTGGCTTTAGCTTCTTAGTGCTGTGCTTTAACCTACTGCGCCACCAGGGAAGGCCCGGAAATATAGATAAGTTTTTAGAAACATTTAATGAGATCAGCTGTGACTGAAATGAAACAAAGACACATTTCATAAATTATGTAAAATCCCCATGGCCTAACTTTTTTTTTTAACCCCAGTAATTTTTACCCTAGTAATTCACTAGGAAGATCCATTTTAAACAAAGTATGAAAGTTAAAGTTTTGCTGCTGGCTCTTTTTGTTGCTTTTTCTTGTTTTGTGAGTAGCATCCTCCTCCTCTTCCAATTTTTAAAATTACCTATTTCATGATTTTAGTACTGCTTTTCTTTCTCCTCACTAAAATAAGCAAAGATCTCCTTAGTAATGGACTAGCTTTTGTCTTAGTACTTACAGACAGGACTAAGTTAATAAGTAATTACTTTCCAAAGTATCCCATCTTAACCCAACAGACTGTTTGAACACAATTCTCCCTTTCTCTAACCCTCCAAATGCAGAGATGACCTAGATGAAAGGCTTTCCCATCTAGGCTAAAGGCCCCAATATTTACAGCCGTTTTTGAAGTTCCTTTACTCTAACTCTAACTCGTAGAGGATCAGTCTCCTGGCACATTCTGAACCTCCTGTCAGGCCACCTAGCATTCCTGATCTTTCCCCCCAACATTTAGATTTCTAAAGACAGTTGCAATTATTTTGATTGGCATTTAATTGTTAGTTTGTAAAGCATTCTTTCTTGGTATCCAAAGTTTCAACCTTGGTATCTCTAAGATTTCTTTCTCTCTAAAGTGTTAATTTTAAAATTTAAAGTTTCTGATTTGTTTCAAGTGGCAAAAAAACTGCTTTATTATAGTAGACAGAAGTTAGAAAATGCATATGTCAGGTGCACATACTATTGTCTTCCCTAGAGCCGCCTTTTCCCCCTCTTGGTTTTTAGTTTATTGTGCCTGGAATTTCATTTGTGATGGTATTGTGCCTTAGGTGGCCAGAATAGACTTCGTATCCAGGTAGCAGCTAGGGGAGTGTCAGTGCAGAAATTTTTAACTTGTCTAATTTTTTTTGCTGATTAAAACTGCCCTAGAAGTAGACTGTCAGATTATTTTAAAAGAGAGTGTTACTTATTTAGAATTTCATTAAGAAAATTTATTTTAATGACATGCTAAAGCATCTCATAGAGTCGAGAAATTCTTTTGTTCCATAGAAATCTTTTTTTTCCAATTTCATTTTTTTATTAAGGTGACATTAGTTAACAACACTATATATGATTCACAGGTGTAGGCCCACACAGTTGAGGCGTAGGTTCCTACACCCACCACCGAGATACTCACAGTTACGCCCATAGACGGCTGCGCCTCCTCCTGGCTTTTATTCCCCCTCTGGTGGTCTCAAGTCTACAGTCAGAAAAAATCTGGTTTTAAAAGCTTTCTATTGTTATAAATATATTTTCTCTTCAGAATTGTAGCAAATTGAATGACTGTTTTACCTGGATGATGTTTTTCTTGATGATTCCATGAAAAGAAAAAAATTTCCCTTTTTTTGATGAAAAAAATCTGGTTAATTTTCATTCCCCATTCTTTCAGTTCACATTTAAACATTGATGTTCTTTGACAGTTTTTCCTTTGTTTTCATGCACATCTTTTATGTTGAATTCATCATCAGTCCTGGTCCTATATCTGTCTTGTGTTTGTTAGTGGTTCTCATTTTTTCACCCTTGGCTGGAATTTCAAAAATCTCCTCTTAATAAAATCATCAGAACTTTTCAGCATGATTATAGATATACAAGTTCCTCTCCGCATTGGAGGTTTCTTTGCATGGGCTCAGCAGATGCATGCCTGGTGGGTTCAGGGAGAAATGCGAAATAAAACTGACACATAGGGAAGAAGACTGCTCATATAAAACACACAGTTGTTAATCTTGAAAGTGGTTTTTGCTCTTGATGTTGTTAGAATTACGGAACAATCATTGCAAACAACTCAAGAACAAATTACAAAGAAAGGGAGCCTTGCATGATCATCACCCTTCAGACTATTTACCATGGCAAGATTGTCTTCATTAATAGTGTGGAGAATATCCCTAGCTTTTCTGTTTCATAAGTGTATATTTATAATTAAGCCATATCACTTTGTGTTTTTTATTAAAATGACAGTATGTATCAACTTGCTTTCTTACTTAATTTACATTTTTATATTATTCCACCTCATGATAAATTTATCAACTTCAGTTTTTGAATGGTTCATTATATAGTTATGTGGATACCCTATAATTTAGTTCAACAGTTTCCTCTTCACAGATACTTTTGTAGTTTCCATTTGTTAGTATTTACAAATGTAAACAGAGGGAACATGTGTATACATTTAAAATGCATGCTTTTGCAAGTTTTCCAATAGGATATTAACTTCAATGTGTTACACATGTTATTTTTTAGTTTGCATTTTGATCTTGTTGCCTTTTACTAACTTCACATTAAATATAAAAGATAAAGAGAATGATTCTGTGGTTGATCACATTAAGAACAGATTCAGATATTATAAACAACTCTTTACTGTTTGGTTTGTAGCTGCTGTTTTAAATCAAACCATGAAGCTAATTAATAATTTTGAATTATGATCACCTTAAAGTAGAACACAGATTTATTTAAGAAGGTGGCTATAGCAAAAGCTACATTTGAAATTGTGTCCCTTTGAATTTGGTTTGGGTCATCATTTATGAAACCCTTCCTGATTAATTGCTGAATTGCAGGAGAGTTTTGTGATAAAATTAGTTCATTTTAGGAATGACAGTTATAGTGTAGTGATTATGTAAATCAAACTTTAATGTACGCTGTAATAGAAGATACTTTTAAAAAGCAAATAATTAATCTAGCATGTAACTGTGTACTAAAAGTGCTAAGTACTTCTCTAAATAAGTTGTTTAAAACTTTAAGGTTACAAGTAATATCTCAGTTACATAGTGTTGTATTTACGTAGGATGAGAGGGAGATATAGAGTCCCCACATTTTGTCTAGACTCCCTTAAGGAAAATTTAGCAACAATCTGTTTAATGCTGCAAAATTCATATATACCTATAATCTGTGTTAATATTAAGTCTTAAAACTAACCCAATAAGCTTTTTTTCTTCCTGGCTTTATAGTATACTTCACCTCGCAGTGGTATCTTCTGAGTAAACCATCAGTCTGTGCTTAGTTAGCATGTGGTGAGTGAAGAATAACGTGTCTTGTGTCTTTTGTGCAAAAATCAAATGTATTGCATGATACTAACCATTTTGTTGGAATTCTTTTGTTCTCTTGATTAATGACTATATGATTGATTATACTGTCGCTTAATATAGGCATCTTCTATTAGTTCTGTTTTATGAATTAATAATATATAGATTGATAGTCACCACCAGTAAGAGTTATGTAATTCTAGGAATTTTAGTTCTTTAAATACTAGTTGAAGGTTTTAAAATTGTACTTTGAAGTTTTGTTAAAGAATCCACAAAAAGTATTTATGCATTTTATAGTCCCCTTTTTTACTTCTCAAGAACAGTCTTTGAAATTAAAGATTGTGAGAACAATGACAAGTTATATCTTGGATACAAGTGATATATTTCATGACTGTAGAATTTAAAATATTGTAAAGTATACTTAGATTCGAGGCTAGTCAGAAATTATGAAAGACCAATAAGGTTAATTTAAAAATAAATAACTTAATACTACTTAGAAACATACAGTTTACCAGATGTTTATCCTGAGGAGACTCTCAGGCCCCGGCTATAATTGAAAGTGGCTGTTTCTCATTAACATTATTACAATGAAGCGGAGGCATCTAAAATGTTTCAATAAGGCTAGCTGTCTTTACCATTTAATCTCCACCCCCCCCCCACCCCCCAGTCTCTGCATGCCAATAGCTTGGCTTATTAGCATTGCCTAAAATTTAGGGTATATATTTAACTTAGACTTTACTAGAATTTTCACAAATCACAAATAAGCTGATCACAATAAACTTAATTACAAGTAAAGATTGTGATTATTCTAGCACTCAAGAGCAGTATCAAGCTTTAACATGCAATACAGTTTAACATGCAATGCAGTTTCTCTCAAACCTGCTTTAAAAACCTTTTATGCCTATATTGGAATCTCATTTTGATTTTAATAAATATCAATTTTAGTAATAATCTCAAATTTTCTTCAATCATGCAATTCTATATTAATGAAGCAAATCTTAACATTTTCCTTTTTTAAACATTACATCGTGCATTGCATCACTGCATTGTATAATGTGTAGTACTTGTCTCTCTTCATTTGAAACATAAGATTTACAAATAGAATACAATAGACATCTAATCTCTACTTATATTCATCAATTATTACCATTTGCTCACATGCTCTCTTTTTCTCTCCATACACATTTCCTCTTTGTTAACATTTGACACTTAGTTGCAAATATAAGCTAAATACTTAAGCAAGTATCTTTAAAAACAAGGGCATTTTCCTACCTACTCGCAATACAATTATCATTCTTGGGAAATTTAACATATTAACTAGTATATAGTAAACATTCATATTTTTCCAAATAATGTAGTAATGGTACATTCTAGGACATTGCATGTTACTATCATGTTTTTTCTGGCCTCTTTTAAACTAGCAAAGTTCTCCCAGCCTTTTTTTTTTTTTTTGGTCTCTCATGACATTGACATTATGCAGAATCATTATTCATGCAGGAAATCTTTTTCCCACAACAGCTCAAGCTAAGGTTTCAAAGTAATAACTGACAAAAGGATTTAAATATGACAGAAGATCCTGTTCTTATCTTCTCTAGGTTTCTAGCACCAACATGCCTGTTGAGCTAGTTTTATGAGAAGTGGATTGTATATTTCATTTACAAACTGAAAATACTTTAAAGCTGTCTTTTTCCACAAGATATATTTGGAAAGTTTTTCTCTAATTACTTAACCTTATTTAGTTATTTCTCTTAATGGTATTTTTAACCTCTAACTTAACCTAGCTGTTGACTTTTAATCAGAGAAACCTTACTGGGAAAATTTGGCATCATTTCTCACAGCATTTTAAGTTTTAGAAATTAATTTCAGATGAGGCATGACTTGTCATAACCAAACTGCTGCTTGCGCTCTTTTGCCATGCATATTAAGATGGGACACTTGTAATGTATAGAAAAATCAAACACTTTAAAGGAAGAAGGGAGAATCTTTCTCTTCTTTAACTCCAGTCTGAATAATTGCATCCATCTGAGATTCTGCTAAGTCAACATGCTGACTCCTGGGTTTCTCTAATAATGACTTGGTAGCATTCAATATACGGTGAAGGGTTACAGTGACCAATGACACTAAACTGTTTTTCACGATTGCTGATTAAAGATCTGATCATTACTTTTTGGAAGATCTCTTTAGGATTTAATATTTAGACTGTAAAACCTAAATTTCCAGTATGACTTTCTTTTAACTTGAAAAAAGCAAACCTTCCAGAAAACTGACTCTGAAAGTTTTCTTTCTTCCTTTACCCTCTTTTCTTTTCCAGTCATGGCTCCGGTCTTCATCTTGAAGAAAGGGCGAATGATGTTGGGCAAGTAAGAAGACTGAACATTTGCTCATCTTTGAGAATGAAGCTGTTCTTCAGGGCCCCTCAGATAGCCAAAAGATCAAGAAAAATCTGACATTGGCCCACAGATATATTGCAGACTGCCTTTAAAATAGATTGTATCAGTGGAGAATGGTGATAGTTTTTTTCTTTTTTCTTCAGATTTTTTTGTTGGGAAGAGTTTTATGTTTCTTAAAGGATATCTTGAATGACTTAACCTGATTTATGGGCTCACTTAATGTTCTTTTCACCCATTCTTCTTGACCCTCTTTTTAAAGAACTGCTTGCCTTTCCTATTTATTTTTAGGGTGATTTTTAAAAAAAAATACTTGTGCAATATATTTTGAGGTGAAACCTAGTAGATTTTTTCTGATAAATTAAAACATTTAATTGACTATTTTATCCAGATTGATTTGTTGAATATTTGCTAAAGACTAGTTCTTTAACCTACGACATATGAGAAATCCAAACAGCAGTACCTCATTGTTTACTTAGCTTTTGTACTTATATTTTCCAGAGGAAAAATACTACTGTAAATTGTAAATAGTCAATACATGACTGTATTGTATGCAAATCTGTGACTGTTGGCAGTGTCATCCTGGAGGAACAGAAAAATAAAGTTTATTTACTATATACAGTTTGCTTATTGTGCTTTTTCCTAAGTTGAAATATATATTAAAACAATTAAGAATTTAGGTTTATGTCTAGGTGAATATAATGAAGGACTATTTGCCCAGACAGCTGAATGTGGAGCATTTGGGAAGTTTTTTTTTTTTTTTTTTATCTCAGATTTGCATGTCCAAATTAGAAGACATGGAAGCAAGAAATACTTTGTGGTGTGGGTTGTAGGAGTCTTTCAACTTGGGGATGCTGCTTCCCTCTCTCTCAAGTAGACCATATTAAAAAACAAAAAAAACAGACATGTCTGGAAATCAAGAATTGGGACTGTTCAGAGGGTTTCACATACTGTTTACATTCTAGCAAACACAGTACCCGATACCTCGGTTAACTAACACCACCTCAGGTGGCACTTCAGTTAGACAGTCTGGAACTTAGCACTGCTAGTGTCTCTTGCATTGTGAGAAAGCGGGGAGCTCTGGAGAGTAGATGACCAAAGGTCTTCCTATAGCCCACAGCAGACTCCTTTGAGGGCTACTATTGTAGCAAGGGAAGTGGGTCCTTTTTTTCTTTCCTTTTTTAAAATCAGGTTTACTTAAATGCAAGTTTGTCCCACTGAAGTGTTTCTGATAACAGACATGACTTCTTACCCTTATGTCTTTCTCTAGGGAAAAATTGTGGATGCTTAGTGAAATCCAGGTACAGCTTTGCCTAGAGATAGCTATATCAGATAGTATAGGAATCAAGGAAGACTTTCTATAAAGGGCCAGAAAGGTAATTATTTTTAGTGTTCTAGGCCACATAGCCTGTCATAATCTGTCACCTTTCCCACTAATTTACAAAAAAAAGTCATAGTTACTACAAATTAATGAGCTTATCTGTGTCCCAGTAAAACTTTATTTATAAAAGGAGATGACAGGCTAGATTTGGCTCTCAGGTTGTAGTTTGTTAACCCTTAAGAAAGAAGCAAGTTGAAGTTGCTCATTTTTCTGTAGTGTGACCTGTTCCCCTCTTTCAGAAAAGGGGCAGTAGACGCAGTTCAGTTCAGTGAGAGAGAATAAAGCTTTACATTGTGTTCAGTGTCCACATCTCAGATCCTGTCTAGACCTTATCTCAAACATAAGTGTAGTCATGGTACATTCTAGGACATGCCCCTGCTTGATGACTGGCAATTGACAAGAGTTTTCCCAACCAAACTTAAAGGATATGTTTATATCATAGGCTTCAGTCTGCAAAGAAGTACCCTAGTTCTTTCTTGCAGACAAAGAAGCCAAAGTTTGTGATAGCTGAGGGTCAGCTCAAGACCACAGAGAGAGAGCTGTGGGCTGAGCATATAGATCCAGTGCTGGGACTCTGAACCCGAGGCTTTCTCCAAGACCTCATGACTGCAGCGTACACACAGCTTGATGCTGTACATTTATTGCCAAGAAATAAGCGCTTCACTTTGAAAGGATTAGATGCTGGCAAGATGTTACTTTAGCAAGTTTTTAGCCAAAATTGCACTTGCAACTACTGGCATGAATTTTTCAACCACTTTATTCAGGTCCCATGTGTGTGAATCATGTACAGAACTACCTTGTTGACTTGTGTCTACACTGGACTGCTAGGACAAAACTACTGTCAAGTGGGTAGCTTCTAAACACCACACATTTGTTTCTCACAGTTCTGGGGATGGAGAAGACCAAGATCAAGGCAGATTGTGTGTCTGGTGAGGACCCACTTCTTGGTTCATAGACAGCTGTCTTCACTGTAACCTCCCATGGCAGAGGAGATTCCTTGGGCCTCTTTTATAGAAACATTCGTCCCATCATGAGGGACCTGCCTTCATAACCTAATTGCCTTTCAAAGGCACCCACCTCCTAACACCATCAACTTGGGGCTTAGGTTTTAACATGGGAGATGGACCCCAAATGTCAATGGATAGCAACTTGAAAAGTATTGAGTTAGACATTCCTAAGTTAAAGGCCGGGAACATCACTTATGATTTTCTGATGTATAGATGTTTACTTTTTTCCTTCCAGAAATTGATTGGCCAAAAAGCAGCATAGAGGCTATAAGGACGCTTATGTCTTAGTCTTGCTGCAGGGCCCAGACTGTATGGCTTGCTGTATCTTTCTTATTCTTTTTGGTACATTTTTATTGGCCATAAAGGAAGACCCTGTCTTTCGGTTGATTGTGGGTGTATCTTACAATGTCCTTTTTCTGGTTTGTGGCTTCCTGACTTCTCACAGCAAATGGGGATCAAAAGTTGTAGGCTGAAATGCTAAAGTTCTTTATCTCTGGAAAAAGTAGCAACAGAAAAGAAATTTTGTTTTTCTTTCTGATTCAGAGAAAACTAGGCAAGTAGAAAATTTGGAGAATACATTTTTTAGAAAGAAAACAATTCTCCAGGATCCCCCACTAAGAAATCTTTATTATTACTACTTTCGTGCATGAATGAATGAAAGGAACAGGCTGTGTGCGCATGTGTGTGTTTGCGTGTGTGTGTGTACATAAACACCTGCATTTATGTGACTATAGGAGAGCTTTTAATATTCCTTGGAAGCTATTTTTGTATCTTATTTTATCCTGTGGATAGGCCATTATTTAACTAATTTCACTGCTGTTGAGCTCTTAGTAACACAATGTCCTTACTTTTCATGTTGTAAGCACACTTGAAAAAACTTCCCAAGGCCAACCTGTGTCTCTCAACAGCCTTTGGTGCCAAGCAAGTGGACACATTTCATATGTCTGTGTGCCAGGTTTGTCTGGCACTGTTTCTCCTAACATTCCAAAGATGTGATGTGGGTGAGTAGTCTGAGTCAGTGCACTCTCAGAACCCTGCAGTTCAAAACTGGACTACACCAAACTTGAATTGTGAAAGATGGATTGAAATAACAGTGCCCAAAGCCCTGCAAAAACAATTCTTAGATTGTGAAAAATAACACTGGTTATCTGTGGGGTAGGCAGGTAGGGAAGCGGAGCTGGGAGGGAAGGGGTTATGGCTTTGGCACCGGAGCTTTGTTGTGGAGGGTGAATGAAGCATGGAACATCTGGAGGTGTGAAGTGCTACTCTCCAAATTATATAGTTGGCAAATCAGTAAAATTTGAGAAAAAAGGGAAAAAGAAATATAAATCGGGGCCTACATGGGAAAGGACTGCCCATGGGTCTTAGTAAACAATATAGCCATTTGAAATTTATTGTTAAGTTTTTTGCTAAATCCCTAAACTTCAGCAATGGGCATGTCTCTCACACTTTTCTAATCACTCCCCTGCCACAGGAAGATTGTTTTGGTTGCCCCACACCAGATTAGGCTGCCTTCCCTCTTTAAAGGGGAAGTGTATTCTGTTTCCCCCTCTTCCACCTTTATCTGCTGGGAGTGGGTAGGACAGTCTTTTTCTTTCTTTTTTAAGATTTAGTTACTTATTTTTTAAGTATGGAGGAGTCTTCAATATAGGAGCTCAGAGAAAAGCACAGGTGTTTTGGGAGCAAAGAGCGGGAACACTCACCAAGCTTTGCCAGGATGCTCTCAGTCCTCAGGTGAGTAGGAAGGAAGCTGTGAGGCTGGGAGGCATCCAAGACAAGAGGACGAGAAGAACACGGAGGTAAAACGTGTAAAACTATGCAGGTGAGAGGTGCTGGCATGGAGGGTGTGAGGTGGGCAGGGGAGGTGAGGCGGGGGACGGACGGGCCTGGTGACCGAGGCCATGAGTCCCTGACTGGTTTTTTAGACTTCGTGCCGAGCACTGACGAGAGAGGACTTCAAATTAGTCTCATGTATTTTCAACTCAAAGTCATTTACCCCCTTCCTTCATAGTTCAGGGCCTATTCTGGGGCAAGGAATATTGCAACAGCAGTTTTTGCCAGAGTGGACTCTGAAAAAGGAAATGCACATGGGGTGTCCTTTGCTCAAGCTGAATGCAATGCATGGAGTAATCGGGGCCTCTTGCTTGGGGGCAGGAAGGGCAAGAAGGCGCTGCCTGGAGTCGTTTGTTTATAGTAGTTACATGCTTCCTATTGCTTGCTTTCTGGGCCCAGAGAATGAGGTTGCAGCCAGCTGGCCTTTGTCACCAAAGCCCACAATCTAAACAGCGTCACAGGCAAGAATTTAGACCAGATCCCAGACCCCTTGGCTCGCTGCTCAGCTCTTACTAGGATCCACGTGTGGATCCCACGCTAAAGATGGGAAGTCAGTTCATGTCCAGGCTGAGTGACCGCAGCCAAGCCAACTGATTAGAGAATAATCTAAAAAAGATCATGCCTTTCGAGAGCGTATTTCCCTTTCTTCCTCTCCCTCTTTTGGTTTGGAGATAGGTTTGAAAACTAGATGACAGATGCAGACTTACTGCCTCCCACAGCATCTCACAAGGGGCCCTAAGTGGACTTGCTCTCAGCTTCTGTCACTGGGAGATGTTCCTAGGAGTGTACTGTGTGGGAGGATCTGACATGATCGGATGTGGAGAATAGGTTCAAGTCTGAGGGTGGTTCGATGCCCCTAGAATGCCCGGAAGGATGCTGCTGCCGCCTGTTCTGCATCCATGACTGATAAACTATCGGTACTTGTTTCGGTAATCGGGTGCACAATCATCCTGAACCACCCAGAATGTGGTGGCCTAAAACAAGCACTTACCTAACTAAAGAGCACTGTATGTCAGTGACTCCGACTGAATCACGTTGGCCTTGGCTAGCCTCTCCCATCGCCGGGGATGATGGTGGGCTGTTGGCTAGGGATTCAGGGGGGGAAATCTGGCCCACATTTCTGTCTCTTCTATCGTTCCAGGAAACAGGTGGGTCATGCTCTCACCGTAAAGGTAGAAGCACAAGAACAGAAACAGCTTTCCGCTCTCTATGCACACTTGGAAGCATCTGCTTATCCCACCGCCTCGGCCTAGCTCAGAATTGAGAGGTGGGAAAATTAATACCATCTCTTGATAAGATTCAAAAAGTCATAGGGTAAGGATGACTTCTGTGAGGGAGTGAAGATTTGTGGTCCTTAATGTAAACAGTTTATCAAAAACCCTTTTTTATTTTTATTTTTATTATAATAGTTTATTTTTTCATCATTGTGCTTTGTTCCATCTCAGTTGTAATCCCGGTAGGCTTCCCATCATCAGTTCACCCATGTGCCATCACCATAGTCCCATGCACTTCCACCCTCATTAAAAAATTTTTTTTAAAAGATTTTTCTTTATACATACGGAACTGGGGTGCAGGCCAGAGGTGCAGGGGGCAGTGAGAGGATTCATCAAATGGGGAGCAGATTGAGGAATACACTGCTGAGGGGAGCAGCAGGCAGGCGAGGAGAGGTCTGCCATTCCATGTGGGTCATCTCTGGGGCCAAGGATCAAACTTGCACTGAAGCAGTTGCAGATGGCTTGCAGTGCTGTGCTCTAACCTGCTGAACCACCAGTCCCCCTCCCGTCCGCCCCCCATTTTTGATCCCATTCCTCACTCCATCCCTGTAAAATGTCCCTGGTATATAGTTCATTATTATTTTTTTCCCCTCTGGCCCTTTATACTCCTGCTGTGAGTGAAACCATGTGGCATTTTTCCTTTTCTTTCTGGCTTATTTCACTAAGCATGATCCCTTCCAGCTCCATCCATGTTGCTGCAAAAGACATGTGTTTGTCTTTTTGATTACTCAGTAATATTCCATCATGTGTATGTACCACATCTTAATCTAGTCATCTACTTTTGGGCATTTGGATTGATTCCATGTCTTGCCTATTGTAAATAAAATAGCAATAAACATGGGTTGCAGATGTCTTTTTGAATCAGTGTTTTTGTGTCTTTTGGGTAGATACATGGGAGTGGGATTGCTGGATCATATCAAAATGCTTTTTAACTTGGTATTCCAAAGCCACTGCCAATCCATTGATTTTATACATGACATTAAACCTGTTTTCCATCACAACATAAAAAAGTAGTACTCAAACTAGGTTTTATGGAGGCCTTCAGTTCTAAGGGAAGGTGCTTCAGGAGCTTAGCTAGGGCAGGTAAGCTCACACAGGCAGGGTTCAGGAGCTTCTTACTAAGAGCTTCCACTCATATTTGCTTTATATAAACAAATTTGGGAGAACTTGAGGGAATCAGTGATGATATGTTCTTTATGAATTACTTATTTGTAAGAAATTTATTTTTTTAAAAGATTTAAAAAATGTATTTATGCATACAGAACTGGGGTACAGGCCAGAGGTGCAGGGTGGCGAGAGGATTCACCGGAGACAGAGTGGGGAGCAGAACAAGTAGATCGACAAAGTAGACTGCTGAGGGGAGCAGCAGGTGAGACAGGAGAGTTCTGCTGCACTACGTGGATGACCTCCCAGGACGGGATCGAACTCGCACAGAAGTGGCCTCTGCTTGGCTTAGCTTAGCTTGACAGTGCAGGGTTCCAACCTGCTGCGCCACCAGGGAGGGCTGTAAGAAATTTATTTTATAGTCAAGTACTAGGGAAGGTTTTATGTGTTTATTTCTGGGACAGTGAGAACTGTTTTATGTAACATAAAATTTATCTCCTTTTCACTTTGGCTACCTAGAAGCTCAGAGCCAAGTTCAGGTCACAAGTTTAATACTTGTTAACATTAGACTAGCCTGAGAAAATTTTTTTTTTATAGTTTAGAATTTTTTCTTTTTTTGTACATGGCCTTTTTTTAAATTTTATTTTTACATCATTTTGTAGATACATATATATATATATATTTTTTTTTTTTTCATCTCAATTGTAATCCCCGTGGGTTTCCCATCACTGAGTCACCCGTGTGCCATCACCATAATCCTGTGCACTACCCTCCCCAAACCCCCCCCCCCCGTTTTTGATCCCATTCCCCACCCCACCCCCACAAAATGCCTCTGGTATATGGCTGTTCATTATTATTATTTTCTCGCCTGGTCCATTATACTCCTGCTATGAGTGAAACCATCCAGTATTTTTCTTTCTCTTTCTGGCTTATCTCACTAAGCATGATCTTTTCCAGCTCCATCCAAGCTGCTGCAAAAGACACGTGTTTCTTTCTTTCTTTTTTTTTTTTTTTTGGTTGCTGAGTAATATTCCATTGTATATAAGTACCACATCTTTTTAATCCAGTCATCTACTTTTGGGCATTTGGGCTGCTTCCATGTTTTTCCAATTGTAAATAAAGCAGCAATAAACATGGGGGTGCAGGTATCTTTTTGAATCAGTGTTTTTGTGTCTTTTGGGTAGATACCTAGGAGTGGGATTGCTGGGTCGTAGGGAAGCTCCATGTTTAGCAGTTTGAGGAACCTCCAAACAGTTTTCCATAGTGGTTGTACTAGTTTGCATTCCCACCAGCAATGCAGGAGAGTTCCTTTTTCTCCACATCCTCGCCAACATTTGTTGTTGCTAGTTGTCTGAAGATGTGCCATTCTCACTGGGGTGAGGTGGTATCTCATTGTGGTTTGAATTTGCATCTCCCTATTACGAGTGATGTTGAACATTTTTTCATATGCTTGTTTAGCCTGAGAAATTTTTAAAATACAGATTCTAAGACGTTGATTGCAGATATTCTCTTTTAGTCTGAACCATTGGCCTATCCCTCATGGTTTGAATAGTTCTGTCCTTTTGCTTTCTATCCTGGACTTGCCCTCAGATTCTCATATATATTCCCCTGGCCCTGACTGTTGTCTCATACAACTCCTAGAAAGAGTTAATTGTTTCTAGGTCCAAAATGACAAGGAAGGAGCAGCTCAAGGGCCCACAGGATCAGTAGAAAGCCTCTGGGCAGTCCAGGGGCCAAGCCTGGGGGAGAACCAGATCTTCAACAGAGAAGCACCAGAAGTACCAGCACCCTCCAGGTTAAGAATCCAGGTGTCTTCCCCATTGAGCAGCTTCAGGAGGTGCCTAATGTGGGCATGGGTGCTGAGCCCCTGGGTCAAGAGCTGCATGCTCGGGGTGGGGGTGGGGGTCTCAGGGAAGCAGGTCCTCAGCAAAGAAACAGCCACACTCTACCAAGACCCCATAGCATCCTGAGCACCTATTCACATAGGGCTTGACATGGATCTCTCAACATATCATGTATTGCTAAGTGTAGATGGGAAGACTGCAGCTCTTAGAGGTTAATTTACTATTCAGGTTTGACCAAAATTGTGTAGAAAAATTTAACTGGGCCCTTCCCAGTGGCCCAACGGGTTAAAGTGCAGCACTGTGAAAATAGCTGCAGCTAGTTTCGCTTCAATGCGAGTTTGATCGTCTGCCAGGGAGCTGACCCACATGGCACAGCAGACCTCTCCTGACCCGCCCGCTGCTCCCCTCAGCAGTGTACTCCTCTATCCACCTGTTGGGCTCCCCACTCTGTCTCTGGTGAATCCTCTCTCTGCCCCTGAACCTCTGGCCTGTACTCCCATTCTGTATGCATAAATAAATAAATCTTTAAAGAAAGAAAGACACAATCATCCTCTAGAACAACTTTTAATTTAGAATATAAATGTCAAAGTAAAACAGATCTACAGTCTTACTCTTTAAGGGTTATTTGTACATTGAAGATAACTGGGGATATTAAATTACTAGTAAATTAGCTCTGGGATTCATTTTAAAAATCATGATTGAAGAATTAATTTATAGTTTAAGCTGTAATTTTGTTAGGGTTATAAATAGTGTTGGAATAGTTAAAATAACTTAAAATACATGTCTCTTGTAACTTTCCATGCTTAGATTTATCATTCTTGTGTAAATAAGAAATCATTTAAGTACTTGGGAGATTTTGTGAATCATAAAATGAGCCAACAAATGAAATACTTATAAAGGAAATCAAGTGTGATACATTTATTTATGCAAGGGATTTTAATGAATTTATAAAAACACTCTTAAAATAATGCTTTGAAATTTGCTAGATAGAATAATTAGATTTATAAACTGAATGCCAGCTTTAAAATTTTCAACATTTGTTATGTTCAATACTAATTTCTTTAATTAAAAAGGTCTTCTAATGATTCTTGCTTTTAAATATCTCTGAAGGAATCAATTAAAAATTAGAAATTTGGGCCCTCCCTGGTGGCACAGCGGGTTAAAGCACAGCACTGAGAATCTGAAGCCACTTCCGCATGAGTTCGATTCCCGCCTG
>NW_004567105.1:68404376-68404994 GCF_000260355.1 Condylura cristata | reverse complement strand
AAACTGGCCAGTTTTATAAATACCATACCCCAGGGGGCCAGTGGAAGGCTCCCTGAGCCACAAAGGGGAGAGAGTTGCTCAGTAAGCGCCACCATACTGGTTTCGGCAGCGTTAGCTCCTGTGGGCCGTCTGTCTTATGACCCGACCGGACGGCGCGTATGTAAGTTATGTGGCTGCTCTGTCAGATAGGCTTCGTGGAAGCTCTCCGAGGTACGTTTGGGCTTAAGAGTCTCCTGATCTTCCTGGTCAGCTGTCAAAGCTGGAGTTGCTGGCAAGCCTTCAGCCATTCATATCTAATCCCGGGCGCTGATTAATGGAGGCGGTTTTGCTTTTATTGTTCACCTCAGGCAGACTGTCTTCCTGGCAGCCGGAGCAGCCGCTGCTCCAGGTCTGTGGCCATTTATGGGCAGAGCCCGAGCCTGCCTGGCTCGCTGCAGACACGGTAGGGTCGGTGGTGTGGGCTGTATCTTGCCCTGTGACCTTGGCAAGTCACTGCTCCAGTCACGGCTAGCTGCCTCCCGATGTCGCTTCCCCTTCGCTGGTGTAAGATGCTTTCTCGCTCACACTCATGTGGTTCTAATCATTATCGTCAGAGTGCAACTGCTGTATCACTCCTGC
>NW_004567105.1:68403135-68404276 GCF_000260355.1 Condylura cristata | reverse complement strand
ATCTGCCTGTTCTGCTCCCGGTTCTATCTCTGGTGAATACTATCACCCTCCGCATCTCTGGCCTGTACCTCAGTTCCCCAGTTCTGTAAAATAAATAAATAAATCTTTAAAAAAATTAGAAATTTTCCCCTTTATTACCCTCTGTTTCCTCTGGAACTGTTTTCTGTTATTATTATTATTTTTTAATGTTACTGGTGTTCCTGTGTGTCTGGCAGTCCTTCGTTGGCCAGAAGGACTTGATATGTTTCACCTGGTGATAGCACTAAGATGACTGTTGTCAGGGTCACCGGCTCTGCGCCCTTCTCCTAGTCCACAGCCATGGCAGCCCTTCTGCAAGGAAGTAGGGAGTGCTGTGGTGCTGTTTGTCCTTGTGTTTGGAGGCCACAACCTGTTGGCAAGATGTTGATGAATAGAGGCCTAATGACCTCTTGAGGAGGAGCAACCTGGAGTTGCACTGGCTGTATGAATTCCAGGAGGGTCCTGCCTCAATACTGGCAAGGCTTCGTCACCTGCTTGGGGTTGGTGAGCAGAAGCATAGAGTCACCTTCCTGATTTGGGGCGGGTATGGAGGGCTGCTTGTGAGAGCCATCTTGCTGTGCACTTCTGGGCATACTCTTCCCCACTGCTGATCCTGTCCTTGGATATTCCCACAGCTGGCCTCAGTCTGTACTCTCTGCCAGTGACCAAAGTTGAGATTTAAAGTATCATTTTGGTAATTCCTTACCAAAGATATGTTTAAAGCAAGAGTGACAGAATTCTTCTCAGTCACCTGGAGACATGAATTGGAGGCAGAAGTTAGTGTTTGCTGCTTATTGAGCTCAAAATTTCCTGGGTTGGCCATTTGGACTGGAATCTGCTGGGTGCTTCTTCCAGTCTCAGCTGGGCTCTCTCAACACAGTGCAGTGTGCTGCCCCCATTATGGGCTGAGATTGACTGCGTGAGCCCCCTCCCTCCTAGGACCTCTTGGGGGGGGGCTCAGACCCGCACTCCATGGCCACATCCTCTCCATCAACGCAAGTCACATGACCATCCAAGCGCTGGGGACAGACTTCACTTCCTAAGGTGAGAGTTTGTAAAGTCACACTGTGAAAAGGGTCATGGGTTTAGGTAGGGGAAAAACTGGCCAGTTTTTTTTTTTTTT
>NW_004567105.1:68400143-68401935 GCF_000260355.1 Condylura cristata | reverse complement strand
TCAGTTGCAAGATCCACGATCACTCTCTGTCTTTCTGATTCACACAGGTACCGACTTCCTCCTGAGCAACCTTCCTTCACTTGTCTTGAGGGTGGCCATTCCTGCCTTCTCTTTCCACCTGGCTGACAGGTACACCTTCATTCCTCGGTCCCCTGACAACTTAGTGGCCCAAAGGACGTTGCCCTGTCACCTCTACAGCCCCTCTGTGATTGCATCCTGTCTCTGGGCTTTAGCGCCAGCTACAGACTGGTGGTGCTTGTGTTTCTACCTGCAGTCACACCTCTTTCCTGGTCCCCAAGCTTACCCAGCTGCTTGTTCAGCATCTCCACTCGGATGTCTCCTGGGCATCTCAAACCTGGCACGTTCCAGGTTGGATTCTGGTTGTCCCTGTAAACATGCTCCTCCTGCGTGGTTCCCCTCCCACAGCCAGTGCACCAAATCCTGTGGCCCTGGCTTTGGTCTTTGGACTTGCCTTTTCCCTCTTTGATTTCACTTTATTTTTGAATACACAACACATTTATGTGGTTCTAAGTCAAAACAATATTTCAGGGTAGCTGTAGAGGAGACCCACTCCCCTCCCTATGCTCGCTGCCTCGTTTTCCAGTGTGTCCTTTGGCAAAAGTAAGCAAACATCTATTTATTTCCCTCCTTTCCTTCCAGAAAAGTTGGCATCCCCTATGCACTGCCCTGCTTTTTTCACTTAAGATATCTGGAGGATCACTCTAGTTCACAGACTTTTCCTCATTGATTTTCTTACTGAGTCAGTATTTCATCGTATGGGACAGAATGTGTGCCACCAAACCCCTACTGGTGGACATTTGAGTGGTTTCCATCCTTTCGCTATTACAAATAAGGCTGTGATTAATGACAGTGTCTATATGTTGTTTCGAACTTTGGGAGGATAGCGTTAGTGTACTTTCCTGGAACTGGAATGGAAAGAAGCCTTCAACTCTGAGAATTTACACAGGACTCGGGAGGGCGTATTTCCCAATATGCAGTTGTGATATGGTCAGCGGATAATGAAGACGCATAGCGTCCAGGTTTCTAAAGACAATATTCAGGAAGTCACTCCCAGGGAGCATAACTGGGACTCACTCACTACTTCCAGGTTGAGAGCCCTTGGGGCAGTTTCTCTTGGGAATTTCAGAATTGCTGTCAAGCACTGACTGCACTGTTTCTTCTGTTCTCTTTTGGAACTGGCCTCTTGATACTGTTAATTTCAACTCTGCCTATTGATTTTCACTTGCTGAAATCTGTCGATTTCTGGTACAGGGGTGTGGAAGTCCCCAGCTAAGCTAGTGGCCTCATCTATTCCTTTAATTTTCTGCTTGAACATGATCTGCCTAGGTGTAGTTTCGAAGGTCGATTTTCCCACTGGAGGTTCTCTGAGCTTCCTGGACTGGGTTTGGTGTCTGACATTGATTGGTGACTGCGGTGATTCTCAGTCACTGTTGCTTCAAGTATTTCTTCTGCTCTCTCCTGGTAATCCTATAATGTAGTTGTAATCACATCCTGTGGATGTCCCACCATTCTTAAGTATTCTGTTCCCTTTTTCCAGCTGTTTTTCCTCTATGTTCTTTTTTCAGTTTGGAGAAGTTTCTGCTGATATATCCTTAGGCTCATAAAGCTTTCCCTTAGCCATGTCTAGTCTAATCAACCATTAAAGGCATTCTTTATTTTATACAGAACTGGGGTACAGGCCAGAGGTGCAGATGCCATGAGAGGATTTACCAGAGACAGAGTGGGGAGCAGAACAGGCAGATCGACGAAGTACACTGCTGAGGGGAGCAGC
>NW_004567105.1:68390489-68399587 GCF_000260355.1 Condylura cristata | reverse complement strand
TCCTTTTAACTGATCTGATCATTCTACAGTTTTTATCTGATTCAGATCTATCTATCTATCTATCTATCTATCTATCTATCTATCTATCTATCTATCTATCTATCTATCTATCTATCCATCCATCTTTCTTCCTCTGATCCTTTGCCTCCAACTGTGTATATTGACTTTTGATATTCCCTGTAAATTTGTTGGAAGCTGGACATTGTGTAGTGGGTTCAGACAATTTGGCTTTTTGTTTTAATTTTTAAAAATTTATTATTGTGTGGAAGAACTGGGGTGTAGGCCAGAGGTGTGGGGGGTTGGCTGGAGGATTCAGTAGAGACAAAGTGGGGAGCAGAACAGATGGGTCTACTGAAATACATTGCTAAGGGGAGCAGCAGGTAAGACAGGAGAGGTCTGCTGTGCGATGTGGCTTAACTCCCTGACTGGGGATTGAACTCAACCATAGTGGTGATAGCACTGACACTTAGCCTGTAGGCCACCAGGGAGGCCCACTTCTTTAGCTCATAGGTCTGGGTCAGGAGAAACATAACAAAAAATTTTGTCTCTGATACAGAGACACATCATTCCCTCATAAATTTAGCATTTTCTCATTGGAGAGAGGTTAAGTTGTTTTTTTTTTTTTTTCCTGACTATTTGATGACTAGGAAGGTGGACTATGGTGTTAGTAGGTCTGTCCTCAAACTGCTTTAAGTTCTTTACTACCCACACACTTGGTAAAATTTATTTACTGTATACTGTGTAGTCATGGGGCCCCATGACCAGTTCTGGACGTGATTTAGGAATAGAATTGAAAAGTTTAGGGCTGAACTTTTACTTGATGGGTAAGACTTTCCAGAGCTCTTTTTCTGTCTTCCATGACAACTACCAATATTTCCTCAACTACCAAATAACTGAATTTATGTGGAGCAAATTTCCTTAGATGACCTGCAATGGACATGTAGTTTCAGTGAGATAAAAACCTCTGTCACACCTGAGGGTTACTTGTTAGCTTAGTGTAACCATTTGACCTGACTGATATACCTACTTTAGGTCTTTAACTTACATGTCACCTTTTCCTCAAAACCTTCCTGGACCCACCCCACACCCACCCTGACAATCAATTCCTTTCTCTACATTATTCCTTTCCTCCTGCCTCCATCTAACATCATTTAATTTGTTCCTTTATTTTATTTATTTTCTGCCTCCCCTTGCCATCGTGAACTGGTTTGAGTTTGGGTTCCATGGCAAGCAGACCCTGATTTCTTTGGTATAGTTTATTCATTTTGGAAGGTGATGCCAAGGAGCACAAGATAGAGAATTGAGGAGGAGGAGACAAGAAGGGATGTGAACCTAATAAAGGATGTGTTAATCAGATCATTACTGCTCTGTGCAAATGGAACTCAATCCTTTGGAGAGCCTCTGTGAAGCCCTGTGAAACCAGCCTTAGAAATGTTTAACCTCGAGATAGGAAAATTGAAGAATTTGCCCCCAACTTATGCTCCTTGTTGCCTAGAGGGTTCCGTGAGGACTAAATGTTTGACAGATCTGGGAAGCCTTGTGTGTAGACCAAGCAAGCTTCCCTAATGCCAGAAAAAGTGTTTGGCTGGAGAAGCAGGTTGGAATGTGGTCCCCACACCTGGGGACTGTCCACCACAGTTGCTGTTGGGGCAAAGGGTGCATCGACAGCCTTTTCCATATTTGCTAAGTGTGTTCCCAGCCTCTGTCTCCCTTGTTAACCTTATCCCCATTTTCCCTTGAGAAACCACCTCTCCCAATTTCTCAGCCTATGATGGGGTTGGCTCCCCTCCTAGTTCCTGGGTACTCGGCCACCCCCTAAAGGCTAACTCCAATTCACCCTCTTATGCACTAAGCCTTCTCTCCCACCAGGCTGATCTGCTTAGGAATGGACTCGCCTCTTTTGGGATCAGTGAGACAGTGTGTTACAGGACTTGTTTTCTCGTTTTCTGAGTATTGTGGTATATAGGTGTGAGGTCTGGAATTGTTGCAGCCATTTTGCCACAGTGGGAAAGTTGGAACTTTTGGCTGGCTACATGAAGTCTCGAGAGAAAGCCTGTAAGAAAGCAGAGAGGGAAAGAACCTAAGTCTTTGAAGACATCATTTGGAGCTACTGGGCTAAGTCTCACTTGAAACCAAACTGATTTTTATTTTTATTTGATATACCCAATAAATTCCTTTACATCATCAGTCAGCTTTAGGTGAATTTTCTGCCACTTATGACTAAATGAATCTCTAGGCTTAGTTTGCAGGTTTGTTGTGAATTTTCCATAAAAAGCAGCTAGCAAAGCTCTTAGCAAAGCAAATAATGCTCAACAAATGGTAATAAATATTGTTATTATGATAGATTTATTTTTAAATCTACAGAGTTGTGTGTGCCTTACATTTTATTTCCTAACAACACTGGCATCTTTCCATTTCTCTTTCCAGTATTATTCTACCCCCAAAGGACAAGTGAGGGAGGGGGATGGATTTCCTGGTCTCCTGACCACCAGCCTGAGCCTTAGGGAGGGACACAGAGCCCAGGGCATGCACTTCTAATTCCTCTGACATCTCATTTGCATTCACAGTGTCTGCATCCAGCTTACACACAAACATTTCCAGTAAAGTGCTCCTAAGGCCTTTTTCAGACATCTAAATCCCCATGAAAACAATACCAACAAGAAAAAGGTGTAAACTTTTCAGAATGGACCCAGATTTTGAAGATATGATAAAGAGGTTATTGTGTGTCCAAACTTTTCACACAAGGATTGGAGGAGATTTAACACCAGGAATAATAAACAAAGGGAGACCAGCTAATGCAGAGCAGATGGGCCTTCAGGGCAGTGCTAAACATTTCAACATCTTCCCCTTGGACCTTTGGACTCAAGATGACTGAATGCTGGTTTCTTTAGTTAGAACTAAAGTTAATGCAATTGAGGAAACCATAAATATGGCTGGTTTAATTTATGGGGTGGTTGGTGGACTAAAGTTCTCAAGAAGCTGTATGTGGCAGGCATTTGACATTCGCTAATTTAATCCTGAACACAGCTCCATTTTACAGGCGAGAAAACTGAGGCTCTGGAAATGTAAATGACTCACCAAAGGCACATGGTTAGCGTGAGAGGGGAACCAGGGCCCCTCCTAGATCTGTCTCATGCTTATGACATGGATCTGCAAACTGGGGTAATAGGTGAACAGGGAAAAAGGATCACGGTCAAATGAATTTCAAAAATACAGCTGTAGAGTGAAACAGGATAGAACAGAATGGAAGTTGTTTTTTTTTTTTTTAAACTTTATTTTTTTTATTTTTTACATACAGAACTGGGGAATAGGCCAGGGGTACAGGGTCATTGAGAAGATTCACCATAGAAAGAGTGGGGAGCAGAACAGGCAGATCAACGAAGTACACTGCTGAGGGGAGCAGCAGGAGGTCAGGAGAGGTCTGTTGCATCATGTGGATCACCTCTGGGGCAGGCAGGGATGGAACTCATTCGGAAGTGGCTTAAGTTTCTTAGTGCTGTGCTTTAACCCGCTGCGCCACCAGGGAGGGCCAGAATAGAAGTTTCACAGCAACAGTCTTATGGGTCATTGATATATTTGATAATTGATAAAGTCTACACACTTAAAGCACACATAGGTCTTGCATAGGTCATGCATAGGTATCTTCATTGGTCTTGACATACACTTGTGAAACCATTACCACTGTCTAATAATGAGCAAACCCACTATTCCCAGAAGTTTTCTCACCCCCGCTTTGATATTCTCCCTCCTGTACTTCCACCCTCCATCCCAGACAACCAATGATCTGCTTTCTGTCATTATAGATTAGTTGAATTTTCTAGGGCTTTATATAGAAGGAACCACACAGTATTTTCTCTGTTTCATTCAGCAAAGTTATATTTAAATTAATCATGCTTATTCTTTTATACTGCCAAGTAGTGTTCCTCACTATGCCACAATTTTATCATTTCACCTACAGGTGGACATTGGGTTGTTTCTAGTTTTAGACAATGCCAAGTAAAGTTACTACAAACATCCACAGTTAAGTCTTGGTATGGCATAAGCTTTCTTTTCTGTTATATAGGTACATAAGAGTGGGATCAGATGATAGGCATATGTTTAGTTTTTAATGAAACAAATTGTTTTCCAAAGTGGCTACATCATTTTACATTCACTCTCGTAGTGTATGAGTATTCCAGCTCCTCTACATTTTCAGCAGCACTTATTATGGCCAGTATTTCAAACTTTTGATATCCTAATATGTGTGTAGGTGGCATCAAAAGTTCTTACAGATTTAATGTTCAGGAAGGCCTAGTCATCAGGCTTGGAGGCTGCGGAACCAAGAACAGACCCCAACCTACACTGCCAGTGCTGCTGCTCTTGCAGCTGATGGCAGATTTACTACTTCTGCTAGAGCTCCCTTTCTGGTTGGGCTGAATCCCCTACCACGTTGACCAGGATGGATTCCAGACCAAGACCTCTTCTGTTCTGCTGACCCTAACTTTAGCAGGACCCTCTCTGATTGGTGCAAACTAGTCACATGTCTGAACTCTGTCTGCAGGGGAGGCTGGGAAAAGGAGCTATCTTGTGATGGGGAGTGAATAAAGGAAAGACAGGGAGGGATTTCCATGATGCTGGACAGATGTCTATATTAGCAATCGATCGATTGATCAATGTATATGGACATAGAGAGAGATACTTATATCTCTTTCTCTACATATGTATTCACTATAATAAATTGTTATAAACCTGCTGGAATCTGATGTGTTATGATCTGGGAGGGCTGATGTTCATGGGTGTAACTGGAAAAATGGGCTGTCTAAGCCCTTCGTATAAGGTATTTTTCATTTCCAAATGAGCTTTCAGTTTTTTCTCCAGCATATATGAAATTGAAAATGATCTCAGTATGGCACATATTTAGAATGCGATGTAGATGAGAGACAAAAGGGAGGAGAGCCTGGGCCTTGTCTCTCACACCTCAGTCCTGTCTCTCAGGTTGAGTTTTCATGAAATTCCTGGTGACATGAGGCCAAATTGGGCAGCAGATTACCATACAGCTATAATTGCTTATGGATGGAGTTGCTCATGTTTTATGTCAATATAACTTCCATTTGGGTTCAACCAATCTATGACTCTTTATATTTATATTTATTTTAATCTATCCCCATGACTGTGACCTGGGTCCTACTGCCATCATTTCTGCAGATAAAGAAAAGGAGCCCCTGTGTCGGGCAGCTAGTAAGTGACAGATGAAGATAAGAACACCTGTCTCAAGTCTAAGATCACAGATAGGCCAGTTGCTCCACCACAGTGCCATCCCGTGGTGGGGAGGGTTGGGACAATCCCCTCAGTATGCTTCTGACCTGACCAGGATGGGCAGTTGTGGTTCTAGTCCTGTCATCTCACCCAGACAAAGGGGAGTGTGTTTATTTTCTGTTGCACTCTAACATCATCTCAACACAGTGTCTTTAAACAATGAATATTTACCATAATCACAGTTGTTGTTAGAAATTGTGAGAAGACTAATTTCTGTTATCTAAACCACCCTGTCCATGGTGTTTTGTTACAGCAGCTTCAGCAAACCTGCACACCTGACAGTGGAATGGACCAGGGATTTGAGCACCAAGATCCTCACTCATCACCTAGACTGCTGCCTAGAAAGAGCATCATTTAAAAGGTTTACATCAGGCCCACCGTGGTGGCACAAGGAGTTAAAGCACAGCACTATGAAGCTATCCATAGTCACTGCAGCATGTGTTCGATCCCCAGCCAGGGAGGTGACCACATGGCGGGCAGACCTCTGCTGACCTGCCCGCTGCTCCCCTCAGCAGTGCACTTCATTGATCTGCCTGTTCTGCTCCCCACTCTGTCTCTGGTGAAGCCTCTCACTGCCCCTGCATCTCTGTCCTGTACCTCAGTTCTGTATGCATAAATAAATAAATCTTTTAAAAAATGAACTTAAAAAAAGCAGTTTTATTAAATTTGAGTTTCTGGAAGACGTTTTTTTTTTTTTTGACCATGGAAGCAGGTTGGAAATATTACACCCAATAATAACAGATGGACTTTTGGCTTATGAATACTTCAGTGGGAAAGTATTTGCTTAAATTTCTGCCTGCTATTATAGTTGAAGGCTTGGTGATAGTATTTGCCCTTCCTCTGAACTTTATGGATCTGAAAGCCATGTGGAAGTGTAGTTTTTATATAAAAAGTCAGGGCAGGCAACTGATACAGAATTAACATCAAGAAGTACACTTAGGTTTCAATCATTTAGAGAATGACTATCAGGTGTGTGAATGAGCTAAGCCCTTCTTATTTATCTCTTCCTTCTTTGAAAATAGTCAGGAGCCATCTGGCTATTGACCACTGTCTTCCATATGTTGGCTGGCCTCCTCCTTACCTCTGCTGGCAAAGCCCCTTCACAGGAAGTGGGTGTTAGCCCCTCAAAAGAGGCCAGGACTGTAGACAAGGGCTTGTCAATAGAGAGGTGGTGGGGGCTACCTTTAGCTCACTTTCTGTCCCTGTTGTGTGAAAGTTTGATTTCCTTGTCCTTTGGAAGACAGGCTGCTTGGTGCGCACTGCTCCTGATTCATGTCCCTGTTTCTAGTAGGCTCTCGCTGTGATAGTGCTTTGCCCAGGATGTAGATATTACCCTACATGCTGGACCTTCTGGATGTACATGCTGACTCCTAGACAATTCAAGCAAGACTCAGGGTAGACAGGGAGCTAGGCAAGAACAGACTATAGCCATTATTTATATTTGAGGCAGACTTTCAGAACTTTTTTGTGCATGATGAAAACATAGATGTATGAAAAGACACACATGTCAGATAACACTGGGCATCCTATTGAGGAATCTGAGTTTCCCTCTTCTCACATTAGAGTGTCTTGTGGATATAAATAAAGTTATATGTTGGAACAATGAGTGCTGATTTCAACTTTTCCTTGTTTGTTGCTTTGTTGTTGTTGTTTTTTTTACTTTATATACTTGCTCTTTGGAACACAGGATTATTTGGTGGAACTGAAGCAAGGAGTGTATTTTGTTCCATTATACCAGAAAGATTTGGGGTTCAAATTCCAACTCCACTCAATAACTGTATACCTTTATGTATCTTACTTTACCTCTATCCATCTCCATTTTATGGGCGAGGGTAAATCTCGCCCATAGAATGGAGGTCACAGGACCTACTTTGAAGACCACTGAGCGGGTTGTAGAACAGACTATCTTCAAGCTGCTTGGAACATAGCATGTGTGAGTGAATGGCAGCAGGCCCTCCCTCCCTCCCAGTGTTCTTTGTAGTCCTTGGGGCCACGGGGAAGATGGTCTGTTCTGAAAGATAAGCAGCTGGGTGCATGGTGCAGGGGCATGAAAACACAGTTCTCTTTCTTTCTCTTGAGGAACCTGGATTGTAACTTAGCACTGGCTTTGGGTACAGGAAGCAGTTGGGTGGCAGGGAGTTCTGGGGCAGGGAGTGGTTAAGAGAAAAAAAGTCGTTAGCAATTTGTTATTAACAGCTGGCAACTTTTGAACACTTGCCTTCTAGGTTCTTTCATTAACGTTGGGTTCTCAAACTTTACCATGAATCAGAATCACAGATTGGTAAACGCACATCACTAAAGGGGCAATGGACTTGGATAAACATTTCACCAAGAAAATACACAGATGGCCAAAAATCACTTGAAAAGATGCTTAACATCACTAGTCACTAGGGAAATGAAAATCAAAACCACAATGAGATACACATCATTGCTGCTAGGATGTCCTACCATTATCCCAGATGTATAAACTAACAAGTGGTGTGAAAATGTAGAGATCGGAGATCTGAGGACTGTTTGTGGGAAAGTAAAACACTGCAGAAAATAGCATGGCAGTTCCTAAATATTTAAACAGATTAAACTACCTAGTGATCCAATAATTCCCCTTCTGGTATGTACCTTAAAAAGCTGGAGGTGGGCTGGTCCTCTCTGGTGGTGCAAATGGGTTAGGATGCAGCACTGCAAGCTGGTGGTAGCCACTTCACTGTGAGCTTGATTCCTGCCCTGGAGGTGACGACATGGCGTGGCAGACCTCTCCTGACCCGCCCGCTGCTCCCCTCAGCAGTGTACTGCGTCAATCTAGTTGAACTGTCTGTTCTGCTCCCCTGTCTGTCTCTGGTGAATCCTCTCACCATTTCTGCACATGTACCCCATTCTGGCCTGTACCCCAGTTCTGTTTGCATAAATAAATTAAAAAAAAAGAAGAAGCAAACTGTTTAAAACAAACAAACAAAAAACTGGAGGTAGGAACTCACACAGATAACTGCACAGTGCTCATAATAGTATCACAATTCCCAAAAGGTAAAAGCACCCAAGTCTCCATAGAAAAATCCACAGGTTAAAAAAAAAATGGAATAATATGATGGAATGCAATAAAGGAAACAGACACATGCTTTGATACTCTTGATTCAGCGGACATTATGCTAAGTAGAATAAGCCTGTCAAATTTGAATTTACTTTTGTAGAGCACTGGGTCACATGCACAGTCAGTAGGATGGAGGTGCCAGGCCCTACGGAAAGGGGGTGGATGGGGACTTAAAGGGGTTTCAGTTTTGAAATCAAAGCTCTGGAGAACGGTGGTGAAGGCTACAGAGCAATGTCATTGCGTTAAACGTCATTTAAAGATGGATAAAATGCTAACTTTTATGTCATGTGTAACTTAGCACAATTGAGCAGACACACTGCTCATTCCAAATCCCAGAGCTGATTCAGCGGGTGTGGCCTGGGTCAGGCTGACCGATCAGGCTCTCCCAACAAGTGCCCAGGTGCTGCTGCTGCTGCTGGTGAGACCTGGGGATCTCTGGTGTCGGGGTACTCTGCTCTCTCTGCCCTGGCGCTTGCTGAACGCTGCCTTACAAGCTATCTCACAGCTGAGCGGAGGACCAGCCCCGCGCGCTTCCAGGGCAGGTCCAGAACAGAAGTTCCATCTTTCGTCTGGTTCCTTTGGTCCTTGCTATGAGTTCGAGACTGAGGGGAGACCCAGCGGGGCGGCAGAGCACGCAGCTGCGGGGCAGATGAGGGTCGCCGGGGACCCCAGAACCCGGGGCGCGGAGGGAGGTGGGGCCGCGCGAGGCGCCTGGCGCGAC
>NW_004567105.1:68359993-68389980 GCF_000260355.1 Condylura cristata | reverse complement strand
CCGCAGCGTCCCGTGCGCTTCCAGGGCCCCGCCGGCTCCTTCTTCGGCTACGCGGTGCTGGAGCACTTCCACGACAACACGCGCTGGTGAGTGCCCGCGCCCGCGCCCCGCGCCCGCGCCCCGCCGCCTTTCCGGCCTCTTCCACGCCGCCGTCCCGAGGGGACGATTTACATGTGTCCGCTGCGCGCAGCTCAGCCGCGGGGGGAAGGCGGGGAGAGGGGAGGGCGCCGCTCCGCCGTCCGGCTTTGGCGCCCCGAGGCCAGGGGGCCGGGCCTGGCGCTCCCCCGGGGTGCCAGCCCCGCGTGAGTTCGAGTCCCCCCCAGCACCCCGACGACCAGACTCGCCCTAACTCGCACCGCAAAGTGACCTGGCGCCTCGGGGGGCCGCCGCTGGGCCCCATAGCCAGAGGGTCCCAGGAGACAGGGCACTCGAGATGCGGTCTCTTCAGTGTCGGGGAACTTTTGGTGACACCCCACCCGCCTCAGCCCTTTCAAATCTCTCCCAGCTTGGCCGCCGCCAAGGAGACTTGACCGGCGAGGGGTAGGCTGAATGTGCGTGTGTTTATGTGTTGGGGGTGCGGGGGGGCGGAGTGGGTATTGGGGCTCCTTGGAGTGTAGTGTGTGGGACCCAAAGAACCGCATTGGAGCCCAGAAGCCCCGCCTCCCTCACAAGGCTCTCAGCGTGAGAGAACCGAGAGGCTTGGAATGCAGGAACATGGTCCAGGCGTCTGGGGACCGTCAGGGGACCAAAGTGTGTGGTGCTGATGGGCGATTTGGGGGGCAGCTGCATTATCATCTGATATGGGTCGTCCGATCTGGGGACAAGCACCAGAAACTTTAGGAGAGGGTGGTGATTTTATGGAGGTCAAGGAGGCCAGTTGCTTCCTGAGCGATGCCCTAAGTCCCAAGGGGTTGGAGTTCTCCCCTATTTAAGCCCTGTTGCTTAGAGGTCCAACCCCAGAGGAGAAGCACCTGGGGGAGAATGGCCTCTCCTTGGCCTCTCCCCCTGGACAGGCTGGTTAATGGAACACACCAGGGTCATCTTCTCTAGGAGCGAAGCTGTGGGTAGTTCCCCAGCAGTGCAGGGGGGCCTAGCTGGGAGTTACTCTGGTCTTGGTTCTTGGTGTGATTGCCAGCCCCAGCATCCCTAGGGCTCCCAAGCTGGGAGGCTCACACGTCAGCCACAGTGCACTCAGCTTGGAGTTTTTGCTGACCTGGACAGAGGTTGACAGAAAAAGGGTGGGTTTGGGCCCTCCCTGGTGGCGCAGCGGGTTAAAGCACAGCACTGAGAATCTAAATCCGCTTCCACATGAGTTCGATTCCCGCCTGCCCCGGAGGTGACCACATGGCGTGGCAGACCTCTCCTGACCCGCCCGCTGCTCCCCTAAGCAGTGTACTTCGTCGATCTGCCTGTTCTGCTCCCCACTCTGTCTCTGGTGAAGCCTCTCGCCACCCCTGAGCCTCTGGCCTGTACCCCAGTTCTATATGTACAAATAAATAAATTTAAAAAAAAAAAGGATGGGTTTGTAGATGGGAGTCTTCAAACGTGGGGGAAGTGGGGACTCTGTGACCAGCGGTCTCTTGGCGGTCATGCCCTTCAGGAGCACCACCTCCAAGACAAGCAGTCTGAAATTCCTTGCACCTGTCCCCACCTCTCACAGCCTCCCATCCCCAATCTACCCAAGTGGCTGAGTTAAGGCAGGACTGGTTGTTCCTGATCTTGCCAAACTCCCCTTTGAAAGCAAAGGGGCCTGAACACCTTTTCTCCATCCTTCGCATTGAGTCCACAGGGGGCTTAGCCTCGGTAGAGAAAGCAGCGTGGGCAGAAGCAGCCCGAAGTACCCTAGAATCCCACAGTGGGCTCCCTAACCGAACCGTGTGACCTTGGCACAAAGCATCTGTCAAAGCCAGAAGGGATCTCTGGGGCGGGGCTCCAGCCTTGTGCGGGATCTGCAGTCCCTGGAGGGACAGGTGCCGGCCCTGCTACCTGGATGTGGATGAGCCACAGGTCAAAGCTGCCTCGCTGGGGAACAACGGGGTGGGGTGAGGGGGTTGGTCAGGAGCGGGTTTCTCAGGGGAAAAGTGTTCGGCCTGTTTTAAAAAGGCACAAGGAAAAGTTGTGAGTTGATTTGGCAGGTGCGCGTGAGGAAGGGCGGGCAGGGTCCTTTTCAGCTGACCCAGGCTCAGTGGTGTGGACCCGGGAGCCAGTGCGTGGCCTTGGTGCCGGTGGGGTTGGGGACAGGACCTCAGGGCAGCCAGGCTCGGCTCTGCTTCGGCTCCTGAGTTCCACTGGCGTGTGCGTCCCCATAGGTGCCAGCTCAACGCCACTGAGATTTCTTTTAGAGCAGCTTTTCCTCCCCTACATTGTTTGAATTTTATTTTAACATTTGCTGATCTACTTCCTTTTCTTGCCACTTTCTCCCATTTATTTCCCTCCCGTTCTTTTCTCTTTCATCTTTCCTCCAATGTTCTTCACACTAGACCTTGATTGTCATTTTCTACTGATGATGTTTTGGCCTCTTCTCCTGTCCCTTTTTTTCTCTAGACTTATCATGGGGTTCATGAAATTATAGCCTCTCACTTGCACAGGCACCCGGGCCTCATTTGATATTGCATTTTTATATTAACTCTCTTAGTTATTTTCTTGAAGAAGTCACATTTAAATTTATCGGATTCAGGTTGTTTGAAATCTGGATCTACCTTACCATTCACTTCTGAGGTTGGTCGATGACTTAGTGACTGATTATTGGTCTCTTCCCACCAAGCAATCCTTGGGCCCTGGACATTTAGCCCTTCCTAGGGGACTTGCAGGTTGTTTACAGTTGTTCACAATTACAGACAGTAACAAGGGTAATCTTCTTTGGAACTGGACCCTTGTGGAGATCCTTAATTATTTCCTTCAAATAAATTCCTGGACTTAGAATTGATGTATCAAAGAGGAAGTTTTAGGGCATTTTGTTTTTTTCTGAAATGCCAGTGAAGCTATAGTGTGTAATTTAGAGAAATGTATTCATTTATTCAGGCATCAGAGTTTTGGAGTAATTTACCAAAGGACTGTTGTAGCACAAGAGAAAAACATAGTAGCCTGAGGTGACTAAGAAGAGGACAGATAGTAAAGATGGGTGAGGGAGCTAAGGGAGGGACATGAACAGGAAACTTTGAAAGGAAAAGATGAATGCTGGCTAAGTCTTGTATCTGGTGTCTTCCCGAAGAAATTACTCTTTAGCTGATTAATTCAGTAGTCCCCTTCCTACAGGTGGAAGGATGAGTTTTCTATAGGGTAATGGAGCAGCAGAATATGCTGGCAGGGAGGGGTAGAGCCCAGATAGCAAGGTCATCTCTGAAGGTGGCAGAACTGGGGGTTCATGTTGTTGAGGGACCCCAGGTGCACCTCACAAAGCACACGTCTGTGCTGTCAGTAGAACTGACTTCTCTACCCCCAGAACCGGGTATTTCTAGCAGCCCTATTATAAACCCAGAGCGCTCTGGGTCTCTGTGTCAGGTGGGGTGACACTGGTTTCTGGAGCCTTGGGGCCCGAGTCCAGCTTCTGCAGCCACTGAGAACAGAGCCCCAGACCTGACGTGTCCCAAAGTGCTGGGCTTGAGAGGTCCCTCTGTCGCCATGCTCTGGGCAGTGTGAGTTGGCTTGGGGCCAGGTGCAGTGTTACAGATGTCATTTGTATCTGTTTGCATGCACACTTGTAAGCGACACAGTTTCCTTTTTTACAATGACACCCAGAGGGCTTCTGCCTGCTCAGAGCTGGCTTCCTCTCCTATATGTCCTTTCTACCCCCGCGGTCTCAGTCCTCTGGGTTGTCTTGTACCCTTTGAAGAACAGCGGTAGTGCCAGGGAACAAAGACAAAGCGGATTTCTGTCCCCTTCCCTTAGACATAGCTCCTCAGCTGCAGGGCAGACAACTGGAACACCCTGTGGTATAAATAAATGCAGCCCAGCTGGTGTCCAGCGCCCAGTGTGGGTGTCTTTCTCACTCTCCGCTTCGCTCCCTGGAGTTGAGGTGATTGGGTACACTGACTTCCTTTCTGGCAATGTGCTTCCTGCCCCATCTCTTGGGGCACATCTAGACGACTGGGCGCAGGCTCAGACCAAGCGCTCGGAAGTGGAATCTGCCGCTTTGTTGAGGCTATCAGAGAGTCGTTCAGTGAGGCATAGGAGGCAATTCAGCCCAGGGGAACATAACATCTTCAGTTCGCATTAAGGTTGAGAACTGAAAGAACGAGCCAGACAGTTCTGCCTTGCCAGGGCAGTTGCCACTAGCCAGATATATTGCTATTCCAATTAAAATTAATTACAACCAAATAAAATGAAGAATTCATTTCCCCAGTCACACTAGCCACCTTTCGAGTGCTCAATAACCTCGTGGTATCAGTGGCTACTGTGCCAAACAGCACACAGGACATTTTCATTATTGCAGAAAGTCCCACTGGACAGAGGTGGCTTAAAGCAATCTCTTTAGCACACAAAGATCAAAGGTTGATAAAAGGAAAATTGACATGACATATTTGAGTGTGCAAACAAACAAATGGGATATTTAAATTTAGCTAAAAATCAACAGTGGGCAGCTAGAGAGGTTGAATTCATTCCCTTTTCACTCGTGAAGCATCAGGGTACCCGCCTTGTGCTATGGGCTAATGGGAAACCCTTCCTTTTACAGTGTAGGGGGCAGAAGATTACGGGGCTCTAGTCTTTCATTTCAGGCAAAATAAGAACAATGGCATGGGTTTCAGTGCGGGAGAGGTTTATCCCTGGCAGACACAGGGACAGAGGAGAGAACCCTGAGAAGGCGTCATGGGCCCTGCAGCCACTGCTGTCCTCAGTCTTAGTGAGCAGAGACCCAGAAATGACCATGGCAGCCTGCCCTCTCCTGCCATTCTTCTTCTCGTGCCGGGCTCTCAGGAGGGGGTGCCGCTTCCATCCCCTCGAGATTTTTTTGAAGTAGCACCTTTATACCTGTTTCTCCCTGACCCTGCCAAGCTGCTTTCTCAAGCTTTCAGGAAGGGAGGCCACATGTATGAGGCCCAGGTTCTCGGGGGCCTCAGAAGTATCCTTGGGCATTCTTGAGGGCTTTTCCTTGGAGAGCAGGAGAAGCCAGTGAGGGCGCTGTTTCCTGAACTGGTGCTGAATGCCGTCTGGAGTCGAGGCAGCTGTCTTTCCCAGAGCAGAACCTTCCAGGACGACAGACTCTTCTCAGCCAGCCACTAACAGCCCAGTGTGAGAGTGTGAAAGCCAGGCCCCTGCCAGTTCTGGTTCCCTGGCGACTCGATGCTGGTCAGGAAATGGTCTCCTTCTGATAACGACTATTGTGACTTGTCTACCGCGAGTGTCATTTTCACATTCATTAAAAGCAACTATGATCTCAGAAATTCTTTGCTTCCAAGGGAGTAGCATATAACTTTGAGAAAGCAAAATTATCGCACCAGATAGTGCTTGCTAGGCCTGCACAGGAAGCCAGTGTTTTGCAGGCATGCTGGGCGAATAGCTGAATCTCTGGGACAAACTGGTGACTGGGGACCTGAGGCTTGTGGCCAGATGCCTTGCCCTACACCCACCCCGCCTCAGTTACAGTGCTCGCTGGCTGCGGGGGCTTGTGTCAGTGTTCAGCCTCTGGGAAATAGATACTGAGACAGATAGGAAGGCAAGAAAATTTTTGGAGGAGGAGGCCCCTGACAAAGCAAGGAACTGGAACAGGATTGGGCAGGGAGAGCCTCAGATCGTGATGCAGATTTGATTGAAACCTCAACCAGCTCAACAGCCGCTCTGGGGCAGGAATGGTTGTTTCCCGCCCCTCCTCCATCAGTCAGCTGCCTGGGGAGGATGGCCTTGGCTTGTGGCAGCCTGAAGGGACTGCAATTGGGGGTTGCCAGCTGATCACCCCCTTAGGAACCAAACAGCAAGCGGTAATGTCCATGGCAGCCATGGAGCACATCCGTATTAGGATGGCAGGAGTGGTGACTTTGCTTTTCCCTCGGTATCACGGGGGTCTAGATTCTGGGCCCGGGAAGCTGGTCAGTAGCAGAATACAGAGCATCTCTGCAGCCAGCTGACCCAGAGGGTGCTTCCTGCAGCTGTCTAGGAAGTCGTGGGTTTGGGGTGGGGGGGTAAAGAAGGGGAGCTCTGCCTTTCCTTGAGTCATCAGAGCAGTTGATAAACTCTCAACTAGAGGGAGCAGCAAGACCTCATCCCTGGTACCTTGCGAACCACAAATCCTTTAAGCCAAGTGGATTTGGCCACCAATCAAAACAGAATAAACTGTTATATCATGGCCTTCCTTTTTGCTGGAGGGAGCCTTAGGAAGCAAGAGTAGTATTCAACAGAGGGAAAATGTGCAGTCTTGAAATCACAGGCTGGGCCCTTGGTCCCCAGTTTACATTTTGGGGGAACATAAAGGACTTTGGTTGTGAGTTGAAGTTCACAGCACAGCAACAGTAGCAGCGTGCTACACAGACCAGCACTTGGCGTGTGTTGGGAGTTATTCCTTGTGCTTCAGTGTACTAGCTCTTCCGAAGGTCCCCCTGGTCTCAGGTGACTCTCCTTCTAGCCCCATTCACAAAGGGGGAAGTCGAGGCAGAGGTATTACTGGCCCAAGCTACGTGATGAGAGTGTTAGAGCTGTACCTGTGCCTTTGCCTGTCAAGAGGTCAAGAATTTGAGCTTGGGGCACCCATACCATTCTGCTCTGCTTTGCTGGAAGTTTTGAAATTTTTGATACGACAGTAGCTTCTCTGTGGCATCTTTTGGGTATACTTATTAATGACCTGTTTGGTAACTTGGGGGAGGGGTTCTGGGGAGAATTGCTTTCTTTCTTTTTTTTTTTTAAGATCCATTTATTTGTGCTCACAGAACTGGGGTACAGGCCAGAGGCTCAGGGACAGCTAGAGGCTTCACCAGAGACAGAGTGGGGAGCTGAACAGGCAGATAGATGAAGTACACTGCTGAGGGGAGCAGCGGGCGAGTCAGGAGAGGTATGCTACGCCATGTGGTCACCTCCAGGGCAGTGGGAATTGAACTCATGCGGAAGTGGCCTTAGCTTCTTAGTGCTGTGCTTTAACCCGCTGCGCCAACAGGGAGGGCCAAGAACTACTTTCCAGAGACACTTGATCCATGAACAAACAGGGACCATAAATCTTCCAGGGACATTTGTGGGACTTGCATTAACACCGACTGTGTCTGAGGTTAACACAGAGGTGTCCTTGGAAAGATGGCGCTTAGCTATGTATCTATCCTAACCTCCTGGGTTGTTTCTGTTACCATCTCTTCGTCAGCTCCATTGAGTCCCGGTTCCATCATTTATTAAGAGGCTCTGAGGACAGGTGGGGAAGGTAGCCATGGCGGCTAGTGCTTAGGATTCAACCCCAGGGGTGTAACTTGATTAAATCGCACAGTGTCAGACTTCCTGCATCAGCGGCCAACCGTATACAAGAGGTTTTGAGGTGTCCCCCAAACCTGAACATAAAAAAAAAAGAATTTAGTTTCCTCCATCTCAGCTCATCCCTTGGTGTATTTACATCCAAGAGGCCTGTCAACTCTTCTCTGACTTGCTGGTGTTAACGATGCTGCAGTGTAGCAAACACTAGCACAACTTTGGCAGTGTGAGAGAGTCTTGGTACCTTTCTGTACCATGAGGTTCCTCGGGAGGGGATGTTATAGACTCATTGGCAGGCGGTCTTTCTTACTCTCTGTTTGTGGTGGCCCCTGATTCCCCAGCAACAACCAAAACCATGATTTCCGTGCCAGAGACTCAGTGAATGGGGGTCAAGAGTGTGGGTACCAGCATCAACCCTCCCCTCATACATTCAGCTGCCCACTTAGGAGCTGTGTGGTCTCAACAAGTTTCTCTAGTTGAGCCCAAGGGTCTATAAAAATAGTAAGAAGTTCTCCCTCATCATATTGTTGGGGGACATTAGATGAAATGTCTGCAAAGTCTGGATTATAAATGTCACAGATAATAAAACCTTGAAATACTAATAGTTCATTGTTATTTTGATCTGACTTTGAAGTCAATGGCTTTCATCATCCTAACTTTAGTTGTTAATCGAATTTGCTTTCAGTACGTTTATTTGTTGATTCATACCTTCATTTGTCACAATTTGAGCGCTAGTACTCATTGCAGAAATGAATGAGGTTGTTTTATGTAAGACACTCTTCATTACATGTGGTCTCTACATAAATTTGGGTGTGCTCAACATAAAGGAAGTACTACTTTACACCCTGGCACTTCCAAAAAGGATCTGAGGTGGCCCTTCCCATCAGAGACCTGTGTGTTATAAATCTTAGGGTTCTGCACACCTCTTCCTTCACCCAGAACAGGTGGGTGGTCATTCCTGTTAAGGGGAGTCCTGGTCCCCACCAAGGTTCCAATCAAGTCTGGGAGGTAGGTCTTTATTTCCAAGGTGGTAGTGAGAATGATACTGCAAAACAAACAGACGAGGCCTATTTCTAGGAAAGAAAATAATTTAAAAATTACAGGAATAAGTAATTTAAAAAACCCAAGAGCTCCCAGAGATTATAGTTTGTTCTCGCTCTTAGATTCAATGTTCCCTTGATGCCCCCTAGGTGGGGAATGAAATCATGGGCTCTTTTGCTGTGCTTTCTTCCCCAGTTGTGTTCTCTTGGTGCATTTGCTGAGGTCTGAGTCCCTGGCTGGGGCAGCAGCCTCTAAGGACCAGTCTCTCCCTAACAAGGTGGCTAGGGGGCCTGCTTCTCTCCATGGTGGGAACCTGTCTGTGTCTCTGCTCTTGGCCAGTTGGGCATGGCCACGCTACTTGCTTGGCTGACTCAGTGTTTTCTGGGATGGGTCATACCCCTTTCTCTTTATTTACTCCACCTGAGGGTTCCCAGAATAAGAACTGTTATTGCTGGTGCGTACATATGCAGAAGTGCTATGTTCAGTCATCAGATACAGTGGGAGCTACTACTACCAAGCACAAAAGCCACATCCAAAGTACCTAGCAAGTAGTTTGCAGAGTTGTTATTTGAACCTAGTGTGTCTTTCTTAAAGCTGGGCTGCCCTCTGTGCCTGTATAAAACCTTTGTGCTAAGCATTGGCTTCTAAAGAGGAAAAAGTGCTGTGATTCTTCTTTTGGGAGCTTTCATATCTGCTCTTGACCTTGGCAGATGAAAGCCCCAAATCCACTCTGTCAAGGCAGGTGCTCTAGGGGCCCAAACTTTGCCATTTCCTGTTGTGACTCACCACTGTCCTGGGAGGGTCCAAGTAGCCATGGGGCTGGACCATGGTCACACAGCTGGAGAGGAGCTGGCACATCCTGAGGGTGTTTCTGCCACCCCATACAGCCTCTGTAATATCAAAAACTGGGAATATTTGTGATCCTGCTTGGCAGTGAGATTTTTTTGGGGGATGGATAAGAATGGAGTTTGCAGTTTGCTGCAAAGGTAGCATACCCTAACTTGATACATCTGTTTTCTGTTACTGGCCTGTTGCTGCATAATAAACCACCCTGAATCTCAGTGACCGGAGCCAGTTAGCACTTACTAGCTCATGAGTCTGTGGCTGGCAGTTTAGGCCTGGTTCGGCTGGGTGGTTCTTCCGTTCTCAGCTGAGCTCACTCTTGCATCTGTGATCAGCTTCTGGGTTGGCTCAGTGACCTAGGATTTTGAGCACACCCAGATTTATGTAGAGAACCCTAGGATGTAGACTCCTGGGGTTTCCCTGGCTTCAGCTGGGATGCCGCATCTCTGTTCCATCCTTTGTTTTCCAGCAACCTGGATGTGATTGGGCGGGTGCCAGGACAGCAGGTATGCATGGCTGTTAAAGTCTAGGCTGGGGCTGAAACCACACCACCATCATTCTGATGACCAATTCAAGTTACAGGGCCTGCCCACATTGGAGAGGGGGGAAAACAGACTCTACCTCTTGATGGAAGGAGCTGCAAAGTCAAGTTGAAAAGGTCCTGGATGCAGGAAGGATGAATTGTGGCTACTTTGTACCATACACCTTGAGGTGCTTTCTATGCCTGGTCTTACACCTTACAAGAGCCCTTATTAGGAACATTTAAAACCTCTTGATTTACAGAAGAAGGTCAAAATTCAGAATGATTGAGAAACTTGTCCGAGGTCATACAGCTCTTCAGTGGTAGAGGTAGAATTTGAACCCCGTCTTAACACTGTACTTCTTATAGTTTACTGCCTTGAATAACTTGCCCTCAAAGCTTAAAATTCAGGTATCACCCTTAAAATCTGCATCCACTGCTTTAGCACTTGGGACCTCAGTTTTCCCAAACATAAAAAGAGATGTCGGTGATCTTTCAGTCCATGCCTCTGAATAGCAGGCCTCACCCTAGAGCTGTCTTCACTCTGGGACCACAGGGCACAGTGTGGTCAGAGGGGCCTTCTCTCTGTTTTTCCTGCTCAAGTTTTTCCTGTTCCTTGCCCAGGATGGGGCGTGTATGCGGACTCCTGGGGTTTCTCTGCGATGTGGTGGACACAATGATTGAATTTGACTCATGTAACTGAAATGTGGGTCCTTGGGGGGAGCTTTGGCTTTGGGATCAAATGCATGAAAAGGAACCTAATGGGCTTAAGATTTTAAATCCCCAGTTGCTGTCCTAGATCTGGCTGTAATTTTGCCCTGTGGAAGCTCTACTATGGCATATGTGGGGAGGGAGGGAGGTGCTTTTGAGATGCTCTTGGTTCCCAGCCTTCCCCAGGGACACCGCTGTGGCTCAGCCCTCCTGTGCGCCCTGCTTTCCAGGGACTTGACCTGCCCTTTGCTTTCAGGGTGTGAGGGAGGGCAGCCAGTTGGAGCTGTTTAAGTCAGCGTGACCACACGCAGGTCATTCATGGAGGTGCTTGTCTAAGAAAACAGAAGGGCATCTCAGTGATCACAGTAAGAGGGACTGGAGAGACTGGGAGGACCAGGCCCTTGGACCTGGACACGTGCATTCAAATCCCACCACGTCCGAGTAACGTGCACACTTGGTGCTTCCTGCTGGGCTTGCCTGGATGAGGAGATCAGACAACCTATGAGCATAACTGCTGGCAGGTGATGGGCACATTTCCAAATAGTTGTCTGAGCTGCTCATTAAGAGAGGTGAACCTCTGTGCAACACTATGCTCCAGACAGGTGGCTGAATAGCAAGGAGAAGGTGAAAGCCTCCTTTCTGTTCCAAACCTGTCTGTCCATTGGTGTGATGGAACTTCCAAATCCAAGTTGTAAGATGGGAGCCACCCACAGAGCCTCACAGGGGGCTTTTTCAAGCAAAGCCACAGTGTGAGGGCTGGCCCAGGGCATGGGAGCGGCATTTCACTCCTCTCTGGCTGAGCTGGGGCAGGCAGAGTAGGGGAGTTGTTGCTGAACTTTTGGAGGGATGCGTGCTGCTGCTCGGCCGTTACCACACTTTATGAGCTTGGGCGAGTGCCATGACCTTCTCTGGCCACCCATGATGGGGATCCTCCCACCAGGCTGCTGTGCCGATTAAACCCGAGTCTGTCCAGCAGGAGCACGGCTCACCCCCTGCATATCCTACTTCCCTTTATGAGCCAGTTGTCCATGTAATTGGAAACCCAGAGTCTGAAAGAGAGGACTCTAACATGTCTTTAAGGTTGATGTGCGACTTTATGTGGGGATGGCCAGGAAGAGCTTCCTTCTCCAGGGTCTCCTGCCTTACTGGCTCCAAGTGCATGTGGCTACTGCCTTTCGTGTGGGTGTTTCCATGGCACATCAGCCAGAGAGCTTGTGAAAATACATGTTCTGATTTAGTGGCCTGGACACAGGGCCTGAGATTTGTCTTTTGATTGGGTTCGCAGGAGGACTCCATGCTGCTGGTCTCAGGACCACCCCTGAAGTAGCTGGCAAAGGCCAGACACGGGTCTGATGAATTATAGATGGCAGCCTGTTGGTGGGGATGCTCAGGCCTTAACTATGGTAACTGTAGCGAGCAGAGGAAACAGCCTTATCACCTTGTCCGGAATGCCAGGGGAGATTTTGGAGGATGTTGGCAGTGGGTGGGGCCTCTCTGTAACTCAGAATAACGAGGGGAAAACAGCAGATGGCATCTTTTCAGTGGCTTGCCCTGAATTCCGGGCCATTATACTCTATCTTCTGGGATCAACCTGGCTCATAGCCAGCTGAATGAACTTCAGAAGAGACCAGCTCATCAGCCGGCCTGAAGCAGCAGTCTTGCTGGCTGGTGGCCTAGGTAAAGAGCCGCGCCAGGCTGTGGAGGAAGCCGCGATGTTCCGTAAACACAGAGACACAGCTCAGCCCTCCAGCACGCCGGCCTGCCAGTGTCCTGCACACGTGTGTGCACTGGCCCTCATCTCTTGCTTCATTCCCATGACATGGGATTTGGGGAAGACTTCATCTGGTCAGCCGATGAAGTGTTTGAACCGCGGGGTTCTTATTAGCTTAATCAGCCATGGTTCTTAGAACCACTGAGTAGTTTGGGTTTGGAAGGAAAAACCAAGGTCCCTCTCCCTTTGAAATTTTGATAAAAGTTTTGGCCTCTCTTGGTTTCAGCTTTAGAATGAGAGAACAGTGCCTGAGGTTTCAGGCCACCAGGGCCCCTTTCTGCTTATTACTTGTGAATCTGGGTCTGTAAACTTGGAGGGGTGGCATCTCGGAATATCCAGGTTTCTGATGCTGACTTGGCGAGTGAAATAGCAAATACTTCGTTGATTCTTGCAGCCTAGTCCCTTCGTTCATGTATGATGACTTCTCCCCCTTGTTTGTTTCTTGTTACTTTTATAACATTGATTGCAAGTGGCCTTTACTCACCATGCTGATGTAAATTTGGAGTTGGTGGGCATTTTTGGACCCAGCCCTATCCCACTGGGGTTTTTGAGTGGAGAAGGCATTTTGTGCTCCCCAGCTCTTGCGGTCTGGCGCATGGGGATGCTGTGTGTGTGTGTGTGTTTAGATATGTCAAACTGCAAATCCTTCTCACCTGTGAAAACATGACTAGGGTGAGAGAGAGCAACCCTTGGCTTGCCCTGGTGGCTCTGAAGCTCAACCCCAGAAGCCAAGGGGAACTTAATCTCCTAACAGGGTTTTCTTCTCGCTGGAGTCTCCTGTGTGTCATTGTGCATTGGAATCAGAGCAAGCAGGTGCGGTCAAGCTGCCCACATGTGGGTGACAGGTGGCATGGTCTGTTGGGACAGGTGGCACCAAGTTTTCCCAAGGGCTGTGGGTTCCGGTCCTGCTTCTACTTGAGGGGGACTCCCATCCTCCCAACCCCCCAGCACAGTGTAATGCTGGCTACGGTTTCTCAGTGTGCATTCAGACAGCTACCTGTGGGTGGGTGAGGTTTTAACCAACAGCTGCATATGTTCTGGTGGGTCGTGACAGAATGTCCTTTCTTCTGACGTGCAGGGTTCTTGTGGGTGCGCCCAAGGCAGATTCCAAGTACAGCACTTCAGTGAAGTCCCCTGGGGCTGTGTTTAAGTGCCGCGTCCACACCAACCCTGACCGGAGATGCACCGAACTGGACATGGCTCGAGGTGGGTGGACGCCATTGCCAAGGTGGTGCTGAATCCTCACTGTCCTGTTTTTCCCTGGGTGACCTGGTTGTTCATCCACTCTTCCTCTCACTCAGCCACCTGCCCATCCCTTCATTATGTTATTGCTTACTTATTTTTACTAAATACTGGGATATGCTGGTGAACAAAACAAAGGTCATGCCACCCTGGGCCTTACAAATGAGTGGACAAAAGAGGCATTAAAGTAAATGAGTGAGCAAGGGACCAGGAAAAAAAAAAGATTATAATAAAGAAAAATGAAAAGCAATGAAAAAGCAATGAACAACGATACACCAGAGAAATTTTACGGGAGTGGAGAGGGGAATAGGGTCAAAACTGAGGTGGGGTGGGAAGACTGCATGGGACTATGGTGATGGCATGTGGGTGAATTGGTGGTGGGAAGTCCATGGGAATTACAACCGAGATGGAAAAATGCACAAAATGAAGACTGATGTAAAAATATAAATTGATTAACTAAAAAATACTGAAATAAAAAAATTAAAAAATCAGTTCATAAAGGAAAAAAAAAGAGTGTATGAGTGAGAATACCAGTGGGAGATGTGGGTGTTTGGTCAGTACATGATTGGAAACAGGCGCCGTAGTTAACTGGGTCGGCACAGAAGGCAGAAGCTCTGAGCAGAGGAGAGCGAGTGGCGTTTCGGCTGCCGAGTGAGGACCATGTCTCTGGAGCAGCCAGCGGGAGAGAGTGGGAGCAGAGGGGCTGTGGGTGGGCTGGGGCTGCATCAGACGGGGCCTGCAGGCCAGGGAGGGCATTCAGCTTTTACTCTGTGTAAAGGTTGTTGAAGCCAGTTTCAGAATTCAGATTTCAAGATAGGAAAGGTGGTCATGAGATGTTTTTACAGACTCTCTTTGGCCTATTGGTAAATCTTTCACTTTTGGAATCGGATGACTCTGCCCGGGCTCAGAGCCCAGTGCTGTCAGTTACCAGTTGGGACTTATAAAAAAGTTCTTAGACTTGTTGGGCCCAGTTTCCTCACCTGTGCAATCAGGACCAAGCTACCCACCTCACAAGGATTACCTTGAGAGAGAATGTAGGTCAATACACAGAACAGTGCTTGGCATTTGTAGGTGTTCCATAATTAGGAGCTATTTTATTATAATCATCACTCATATCTTCACTTTTTCCAAAAGTCTTTCTCATTAAGATCTTCTGACTACTAGTTGTTTTTTTTTTTCAATGTAGGATGAATGATTTTTCTCTCACCAGAACGTTGTCCACATTGTTCTCTCATGTTACTCAGAACAGGACTATAAACTGTTTAATGGCACATCACAAATTAAGAATCTTGCTTCAGAATATAAATCAGTGTGTTTGCTTCCTTCACCCAGAATTCATCCTCCTATGGGAAAAATATACACCGAAATAAATAATATACATAGTGATGGTAAATTTTGCCTTCTGTCACAAGCTCTTTATTTTCTGATGAGTCTACACATTCAACATGAGCTGTAGGCTCCACACTGACAAACAGCCAGCAGAACATCATCTCCAACCCCAGTCTGTCTTTTCTCTTTTTCCTCCAGGGAAGAATCGGGGCATGTCCTGTGGAAAGACCTGTCGGGAAGACCGGGATGATGAGTGGATGGGTGTGAGCCTGGCCCGGCAGCCCACAGCAGACGGCCGTGTACTGGTAAGCCCTCCGGGATTGCCAGGGGTTGGGGTGGCGGTGTGATGTGCGTGACGTGGATCCCTGGGGAGGCTGGATGGCATGGCTTTGCAGTTGCCTGTTCTGGATGACTGCTTCTAAAGAGGACACCTCTTTTTATTTTCTTCCTCAGTCATAGCTGTTCTAGGATGCTAAGATTGTTGAAAAAAGGATAAAATGCATGCAAAAGTGATTTGTAAAATCTCATCCATTAAGGATATTTTTGGTGTGCATCTTTTTAGGTTGAGATACAACTTACTTAACTTGCATAGGTCTTCAGCATGGGTTTGGACAGTTGTACATACGCAATGATGGAATTCTTCCATCAGCCCCAAAAGTTCTCGTACATTCCTTTCTAGTAAACTCCTCTTTCCCCCAGGCAGTCAGTCTAAAAATTTGTGTCTTCATGGGCCACATTTGCTTTTCTAGACCTTCATATGAATGAAATACTCAAGTTTGTGCTCTCTTGTAGCAGGCTTCTTTCCCTCAAAACAATACTTTTGAGACTAATTCCTGTTGTGCAAGTCAGTCCATTGCTGTTCATTACCACATGGTACCACACTTGATGAAATACATGTTATGTTTAGGCAGTCATTAACATGGCTCTGAAAGTGGCTGTGGTATATTCTGATCTTCTGGGTGGGTGGTTTGAGGGAGCTGCAAAGAAAAAGGTCTTTGCCTTCTGATTTGGAATATCTTACATTGCACTATCCAGTAAGGCAGCTGTCAGTCCTGTGTAATTATTTAAGTTGGTCAAAATCAAATTTAAAATCCAGTTCTTCATTCACAATAATACCATTTCATGTGCTCAAGATTACAGAAAGAAAGCATTGTCATCATTCCAGAAAGTCTTATTGGACTCAACAGTCAAGGAATGCCTAAAAGCCTCAGAGGTCTTACTTTGTTCATTTTCTTCTTTTTTTATTTCTCTATTGAGCTGTGACACTGAAGTATTACACAACAGTGAACAGTTAGTGAATTTTTTTCATGACACACTCATGAGTCCTCATTAGTATTAGACGTTTCCCTGTGTGCTCCCTGCTGGGAGATCCGTATTCTGATGTCACAGAATACTGAATTGCAGTGCTGCACAGCGGGTTAAAGCATAGTACTGCAAGCCACAGTTGCTTCAGTGCGAGTTCGATCCCCCGCCCCAGAGGTGACCCACATGGTGCAGCAGACCTCTCTTGATCCTCCTGCTGCTCTCCTCAGCAATGTACTTGGTTGATCTGCCTGTTCTGCTTCCCACTCTGTCTCTGTTATATCCTCTCACTGCCCCTTGCACCTCTGGCCTGTACCCCAGTTCTGTATGCAAATAAATAAAATCTTAAAAAAAATAGAGATTAAGATGGGAAAAACCCTAGTTGTTATTTGTTAGAGACGTGCTTTGGCTCATAGGCTGTGTCCTGGGGGATGTAGGCTTCCCTTACGGATCTATGCAAAATGTTTCTCGTCCCTCACAGAGGAGTCCACTTCTGGTTCAACTTCTTCCTAGAAGAAGCTGTTAATCTGAATCCTGCTTGCCTTCTCAGCACGAATGAAACATCTCCCCTTGTCGAGCCCTTAAGGGGGAGAGAGAAAGCAGCTGGATGCTGTCGCCAGAGTTGTGGCGCCTCCCTGCTGGAAAGCATTGTAGGGTCCCTTGAGGGACCCTGACCCTGCTGTTTGCCTTGGTTTCCAGCCCTTAAATCACTGTCACAGGCTGCCCTGGGCCCTGTCCAGGCCTCTCCATTATGCAGACGTAGTGGCCTGACTCTGGCTGGACGGCTTAGCCCCAGGAGGGCCTGCTCAGGAAGGGTGGGAAGGAGCTGACCACCCATAAATCAGGATGGCCTGTGGTTGACATTCAGAACAGCCAGGGCAGCCTAGTGGCAGCCACGCAGGATGTCTCTGGGAGCAGAACCCTGCAGGCAGAGCTGCTCCTTGGTGTTTATCTCCCCCCATGGAATGATAGTCTCTGTGTAGCGGATAGCTGGTTTCCAGAGATGCTGCATTGCTGCAGATCAATATCTGGGGGAGCAGCAGGGAGGCTCATGGGGTCAGCTTAGCACAGGAACCCGAGAAGGCAGGCATGAGCGTCTGGGGTGACGGATCTGTGATCACCTCATTTGGACTCATCGTACACACAGCTCTTTCCCTTGTGTTTTATAAAATGATGGCTCCGTCCCTTGTACCAGCCACTCTGTGGGTGCTGGAGAAAGACAGGGGCATCCAGCAACATCTACCTTTTCTTGTGATATTTTTAAAAAAGATTTATTTATTTATGTATACAGAACTGGGGTACAGGCCAAAGGTGCAGGTGCGGTGAGAGGATTCACCAGAGACAGAGTGGGGAGCAGAACAGGCTGACCAATGAAGTACACTGCTGAGGGGAGCAGCAGGCGGGTCAGGAGAGGTCTGCTGCGCCATGTGGGTCACCTCTGGGGCGGGGATGGAACTCATACTGAAGTGGCTTTAGCTTCTTAGTGCTGTGCTTTAACCTGCTGTGCCACCAGGGAGGGCCCTTTTCTCTTGACTTTTAAAAATGTAGTCAGAGCCTACCCCGGGAAGCTCTGTTAGAGTATACGAGCGTCAACTGCAGGCACAGGGTTGTTCTCTAGAGTGCTCAGATGTTTTCATCTTGCAAAACGTCCACTGAATATACCTCTGTCCGCTACCCTCTGGCCCCAGGCAAATTTCTTGTTCTAAGAGTTTGATTGTTTTAGATTTCTCATGTAAGAGGAATTGTGCAGTTTTTGTCTTTTTGTGGCTGATTTATTTTATTTCACGTGGTATAATGTCCAGGCTTCATCCATGTTGTAGCATATGACAGGATTGCCTTCTTGTAGCACATGACAGGATTGCCATCTTCTGTCTGACTTCTGTTTCATTGTGTGACTATGCCACGTTTTCTTTCCTCATCTATTGCTAGATACTTGGGTTGTCTCCACCTCTTGGTTACTGTGGTACATACTGCTCTGAGCATGGAGGTACAAATAGTCCTCAAGGTCCTGTCTTTAATCCTTTTCCATACATGCCCAGAAAGGGCTTTGCTCAGTCTTAATGGCAGTTCTATTTTTATTTTTTCTGAACCTCCAAACTGTTTTCCACAGCAGCTGTATCATTTTACAGCCTCTCCAACAGGGTGCCAGGAAGAGTTCCAACTTTTCTCCATTCTCACCATGCTCAAATTCTGTCTTTTGTTTGTTTTTATAGTGACCATCCTATGGGGGGTGGGGCGGTGAGGTGACATATTGTTATGGCTTTGGCTTGCATTTCCCTGAGGACTAGTGATGGTGACCATTTTCGAATGTGTTGGTCATTTGCCTGGGTAGCTTTGCAGAAATGTCTATTCAAGTCCTTTGCCCAGTTTTAAACTGGCTTGTTTCTCGTTGCTGGGTTATCCTCACGAGTTTTGGCAGGTGTGCTATCTGGCGAGGCAGGGCTCATCCTCAGCCCCTCTGTCTTCTCTGGCTTAGACTCCTCTTTCATGAAGTCATGAAGCCAGTCACTGGTGACAGTGCTGTTTGGGCAAAGCTTAGCCAGGTTTTGTATTCTTAGGGCCTAGTTTGATGTTGAGACCTTATATGAATAATGCATTTGTGTCCTTTTTTTTTTTTTTTTTTTACAGAAGTCACTTTGGCAAATCTTTTCCCTTTTTAACTCTCAGCGCCTGGAGATGTCTCTAAGGGATAGTGTCTAAAAGTGTGTTTGAATAATTCAGGGCTCAGTGTCAGTGTTAAAACAATTAAAAAGCAACTTGGCTGTCATATCTTGTTGGTGGTTGAGACCAGTAGTTGATGGAAGGAAGCACAGGACAAAATGCTATGAAATGCCTCTTGGAAATGGCCTACTTCACATTCACAAATTGGAGGCCACATAGCCATTTGTTTTTTCTTTAATGTCTTAAATCTACCTCTCAGAGCTTTCTACAAAGACTAGTATTTGTTTTAAAACTAAAAACAGGAAGATGTATGTTTCATACATGTCTTGAGAAGTTGGCAGGTGTCTTGAGGGTGTGGGTATATGAGACTGTTCCCAAGGAGCATGATAATTGGATTCCAAGCTTGTGTTGGAATGGGGAAAGATTCAGTGTTTTTTTTTTTTTTCTCCCCTAATGTCATCTGGTGCTGATTTCAAAGTAAGGAGTGAGTGGAGGAGAATTGGGAGGTGTGACAGAGTTAGGTATGTTAGTGACAAATGGCATTTTCTGAGCCACAGACTCAGCAAGCAGCTCTGCCATGACCCAGGATGTGGGGCCGGGCTGGCAGGCTGACCTCTGCCTAGGCAGCCAGTCTGTTGCACTGGCTTCCAGTCTTTTCCCAGCAAAGGGATAAGGGGTGTAAAGGCAGCATCCCCAGGACAGGCACATCTCTTCTCACGCTGTCACCTTGCAGGTGACAGGCCTGGTGTGCAGATGGCACCACACACCCAGGCAGTGATTGTTGTCCTAGACCTGGGTGGGTAACACAGAATGCCCAGTTGCTATTTCTGCTTTTCATCAGTGTTGCCAAGGGTGAGACAACCAAGAATTGAGCGTCGTCTTTATTTCCACATTATTGCTCTCTTTTAGCACTTTGCCATTTCCTTTCCACACATCCGGACAGTCCCTGTCTTTTCCCCATTTCTCATCAGTCTTGTGTTCAAAGTCAGAGGACGTTTTTCATTTATTTCTCTTGTCTGTTTCCTGATTTTTTTTTTTTGTGTGTGTGAACTTTTTATTGTGCTGTATGTGTTGTAACACACATGCACATGAGGGCACAGATCCTTTGTGTACATCTTGGTGAATGTTCATTAGCTGAATATTATCAGACCAACTTTCCCTGCCCTGCAGAAGTTCCTTCGCTGCGCCTCCAGGCCTCTCCCAACTCTCTGACGGGAACCTCTTGGGCGGGGCGTCTGTCACCTCAGTTCCCCGCCCTCTGCATCGCATGGTGGTGAGGCTTGGTGCTACTTGGGGGCGTGGGCCTGAGGGGAGGTAAGAGCTCTGGCTTTCTCCAGGGCGCATGTGTGTGTAAGAGGGTGGAGTGCCAACTCTAGCACCTCAGGAAGGATGTGCTGTTTCTATCTTTGAAATAAATTGCTCATTTTCATCCTCTTTTATTTATTTGGGAAGAAAAACAATCCTTGTAACCTGAAATAGGAGTTTCTAATCTTTGGGCTGGTTCTAAGCGCCGCCCCCCGCTGCCTTTCTTGTGGTTGTTAGGAATCAGAGCTTGATCAAATCTTGCTGTTTCCAAAAATGGCTCTCCTATTCCAGCTCATCTTCCTTCCTCTGCTCTCTGCTTCCTTTGCAAAACTCATATAAGAGATTGGCAATTAGTAAAGGGTTGGAGACATTCCCTCAAGATATATATATATATATAAATAAATGTAAGGGTTAGGTTGACATGTGGGTGTACAGAATGATAATATGGGTTAAAACACATTCTTTTGATCTCCTAGAAATTCTTCAGAATTACTCCTTAAATGGCACTTTAAAACAATGAGAAGACAATAAACTGGACATTAAATGTAGTAACCCCTTCCTTTATAAGAGGGTGTTCCATGATGAACTTCTATCTCTTTTTATGGTCCTCCAATTCTGATTATAAACCATGAAAGTCCTAGGAGCGGAGGGCATTGCTGAATTCATAAACTAAAATGAACTAATTTGCCAGCTAATTATTTGGTAATTAGTAAGGACAATTAGATGATAATAAGCGATTCAAGTTTGCAGAACTCAAATTTTCTTTTAAAAAAAAAATCACTTACATGGCTGTATGGAGCGAGTATCTGCTTTGTGATATATTTTTCCAGCTCCATGCCCTCCAGCATTTCAACTTTCTGAGAAACATGCACCAAGAAGTTCACTTTTGGGCAGGAAATTAAGCTTGTTTGAGAAGTGTAGCAAGCTCAGGTTCTCAGTCTTTCTGAATATCGTCCTTTGCCTTTGGCTAGAGATGGCCTTGCCCAGGGTTCTGAGGGTGTGTGCCATGAAGGGGCAAAGAGCGGAGGCTGGCAGGCAGTGATTTTATCATGGACCTCGGGAATAACCAGACCTGATAGCTACCTCAGGCCCCCCGCTCAGGGACACTTCCCTTCCCATATCTGATGGTTCCTTGGCATCATCAGCTCAACCTTCAGGATGCATTTCAAAGACACCCATTTCTCTCCTCTCTACCACCCTAGCCGAGCCCAGATGCCTGGATGTCACCTTCACCCTTACCCACCTCCTGTCTCTAAATAGCAGCTGAATTCTCTTTTCCAAACTAAAAATCAGGTCAAGCCAGCTACCCCATCAGCTTCTCTTATGTGGGCACTGAAGTAATAGTCATCCTAAGATCTGCCAGACCATGCCCTGTCCCTTCTCCCCACCAGAATCACTCCAGATCTTTCCACCAGTCTTTTATTCCCCTTGACTCTCCAAGCTTTTCATGTGCTTTCTTTGTAGCTGATAACTCTCTCCTTCTGGAACACTTCCCTGTCTCGTCAGTATGGCTGATCTCCTTACCCTTCTGGCCCTTGGACACCCAGATTCTTGATTCCCTAACTCTGTGCTCGCTGTCCAGGTGCTCAGTGCTAGCTCCAGTCCTCAGTTGTTTCCATATTTGTTTATCAAGTCTTCCTAGTATCCTCCTTGGGTCTAGTTGTCTCACATTTTTTTCTTTTCTTTTTTTCCTTTTTTTTAAAGATTTATTTATTTGTGCATACAGAACTGGGGTACAGGCCAGAGGCTCAGGGGCGGCGAGAGGCTTCACCAGAGACAGAGTGGGGAACAGAACAGGCAGATAGAGGAAGTACACTGCTGAGGGGAGTAGTGGGCGGGTCAGGAGAGGTCTGCCACGCCATGTGGTCACCTCCAGGGCAGGCGGGAATCGAACTCATGCTGAAGTGGCTTTAGCTTCTCAGTGCAGTGCTTTAACCCGCTGCGCCACCAGGGAGGGCCCTCACATTTTTTTTCTTAATGTAGAAAGGTGCCTGGTGAAAGACGGGGTGGCTGGAAGAGAAGAGTATTAGGCCCATTTGTTCCTCAAACCTGCAGAACCACTTGGTACTTTGGGGGTCTGGTTGTGAGCTCTCAGCGCTGAGTTCCTGCTATGAACATTTTTTTTTAAGTTTTCTTTTTAAGATTTATTTATTTATGCATACAGAGCTGGGGTACAGGCCAGAGGTGCAGGGGCAGTGAGAGGACTCACAGGAGACAGAGTGGGCAGCAGAGCAGGCAGACTGAGGAAGTACACTGCTGAGAGAAACAGCGGGCAAGAAAGGAGAGGTCTGCTCTGCTATGTGGATCACCTCTAGGGCCGGGGATTGAACTCGCACTGAAGTAGCTGCGGCTCGCTTGCAGTGCTGCGTCCCAACCCGTTGCGCCACCAGGAAGGGCCCTGGTCTGAACCTTTTTCTGTCCTGTAGGCCTGTGCCCACCGCTGGAAGAACATCTACTATGAAACAGACCACATCTTGCCCCATGGCTTCTGCTACATCATCCCGTCCAACCTCCAGGCCAAAGGCAGGACGCTGATCCCTTGCTATGAAGGTGAGCGCTGTTGCTTTTCACTTGCCTCTTACCAATGTCATTGCCCTAATCACTCCTCACCCATCTCTGCGCCACCATTTCTCCCAGTTTCCAGACTCTAACAGGAGGGTAGAGGAGTCTGCCCTCTGGGATGCCTCTTAGAACCTGAAGTCCTGCCCAGCTAATGAGGAGGGGCCGGGGTGGGGGTGCTCCAGGCCCTGGCCAGCCATGCTCCTTTCTGCCACACAGCCCAAGGTGCTTCCCAAGTTCTGTGAAGCCTTGGAAATCCACTAAGCGTCAGCTGAAAGGTTTCCTTGTGAACTAAGTGCTGTGCAGCCTTGGGAAACTTTCCCTCTCTGCATCTCAATTTCCTCACCTGAAAATTCAGTGGTTGGCTCGAGTGGTTTCCACATTTCTGTGCAGCTCCCAGGTGGCCATTAAGTTCTTGTGACAGCTCCTGGTCATCATACGTGAGGACAGATGTCCGAGGCAGGGCCAAGAGCATACCTGAGGGTCTAATGGTTACATGATGGCAAGTCTGACCTGCCTTCTGGTGTGGAACACGCACCCTGACAGACACCTGAGAACTGGATGTACCAGATCATTGTTTTAAGAGCTCCTCACTCATGGCTGGGGGTCTCCAAAGGAAATTCTACTTCCTCAGGCTTCCTGCTTAACACATTCCGACACTAGGGTACTGGGCATGACCAAGCTGATCATGGTTCAACCTGGTCAGCCTTGAGCTTTGATCCTTCAGCATTATTTTCTTTAGCTGCGTGACGTGTACCTTCAGGGTTCTTAGCCTGGGTCGGAGTGAGCTAGAACCTGTTTGTTCTCTAAGTGCTGTGCCTTCCCTCCCTCAGTTTGTTTGTCTGTTTGGACACAGTCTGTGTGAGTGAGCCTTTGTCCACATTTCCTTTGGGCCTTCCTGGGGCTTTCTTGGGCTTCAGATTTTGTGGCCACCATGAGAAATGCTCTCTGGACTCATCATATGTCCTCAAAAATGCTCATCTGCATTTTTCCGTGTCATGGAGTTGCCTCAGGGGGACTCAGGAGTTCAGGGGTGTTCTGTGAAATGGGCCCAAGGAGAAGCAGCAGGGCCTGCAGAGGGCATGAATCCCTTGTTCTTCCAGGACAGCAGGTCTCCCTACCCCTGACCCTTTCTGCTCTGATGGGGCCGCATGAGGCCTTGTGTGTGCATATTGCCCCAGCCAGAGGAAAAGCTGAAAGAAGAGGATAATGTAATCAGCCAGAAAGGAGGGGTAGGCAATGTAAAACTCACAAATTATGGGTCAAGAATGTGTTCTGACTGCCTGAGAATTGCTCCCTTCCCCTCCCATCCCCCCCCCGCCCCCTGGGCAGAGGAGGGAAAAAGACCCTGGAAGCCGTCCTTGGGCGGCCGTGAGATGGGGCAGTGAGAGGAGCGCAGGGGTAGAGCCAGGATGACTGAACCCAGACCATTGAGGCAGTGGCCCCCGCTTGGGTTCTCCCAGGAGACAAGTTGTGAGGCAGAGGGACACGCAACGCTTGGCATCAGAAAGCAACAGGACAGCACGGTGAAGGCAGAGCCCGAGTGGACGTCCATGCGACCCTCCGCCCCCCCTCTCCCCCAGCTCACACCTGCACTCATCTATTAGTAATCAGTGTGAGGCCAGCATGGGCTGGTGTTGGTGTGAGGAAATAAGTTCTCACTGCATCTTCACAAGGCTCCAGAAAATAGGTATTTTTCCTAACTTGGGTATGAATGCAAGTGGTTGATTTTGGAACTTATGCAGGAGACACCAGCAGGGGAATAGGAAGGTGAGGAAGGACACGACAAGTTACCAGGAGGCACAGCGGGTGCGGTCTCAGGGGGGCTCTGGGGTCCGCTGAGAACACACCCTCAGAATTATCCTGCCGGAGTGGTGTGAACCAGATCTTTATTCACCTGACCTTCTGTCCTGCCACGTGGGTGGGCAGGGCCACTCCCGAGCAGGAAGATGTGGGTACCAGCAAGCTGCAGTGGCGCTGAGCCTTGGAAGTTGTGAGGACGCCGTGGAGAGCAGAGTGGGACCCTGGTGGGCTGCCGTGTGCTCTTCTGGGACAGCGAGCAGCTGGGACCCAGTTTAATCGCCATAGGTCACCCAGACAGTAAATGGTAGGGCTGAGTTTTGAGTTTGGTGTCTGACTGATCTCAGCTAACCATTTGTGCCCTTGCAGTGAGTGATGGTTTGTGTTTGCTTTATGGAGTTTAAATAATTACTACAATCATAGTGTCGCAAGCCAGTGAAATGCATGCATGCGTGTGTATACACATGCAGACCTAAGGATTCCAAGAAAGCTAGTTGGCGACGCTCACAAGAGAGGACGGCTGTTTGAATTATCCAAACATTAAGTAAGGACACAGAGGGAACGTGGACCTTTGGGTGTTGCTGCTCTCAAGGGAGGCCTTCCTCACCTCCCCCTCCTCGTGGCTGTTCTGGCATGGTGCTTGGCTGTGTGTGGACGTCTGCGTGAGCAGGGAGCAGCAGCAGGGCCAGGTGACAGGCCAGGTTCGGGCCTGCTTGGGTTCATGTCCCTCACTCACAGTAGAGTGGGCTCCGGCCCAGGTTTAGGGGTGAGGGTCTTTACACTGTCCCCTCTGGGTACTTCAGACATGACCCCAGAACACGTTCCTCATGGCTTCTGCTTCCAGAAGAGGCATGTGGAATAGGCTTGAACTGAACCTGCAGCCATAGCACAGTTAGACCAGCCAAACCCCAGCGGGTCTGGGAGGTCTGAGCAATGCTTGCTCTCGTTTGCCATGGAGACTTGTCGGGTGTTCAGTGATAGCTGACGGACGCTGGGCCCATCTCAGGAGCCCACGTTCTTCACATAGCGCTGGCTGTGAGATGGACACAGGCCTCCAAGACCGCTCTTTTCTGTGCTCATTTCTTGACTTATTGATGACCATGTGGAGTGTCCAAATGGCAGTGCCCTGCCCCAACCCCCTTCCTCATGGGCACAAGCACTTTCTTATCCATTCTCATTCATCAGCACGGTGAGGTGTAGGGGGTGGGGCATGTTGGGCATAAGCAAAGCCCCTTAGAACAGTGGGGGCCTGAACAGAAGGTTTTTGTAGTTCTTGGTCCAGTAAGATGGAAGGGAGGATAGATGCTCAGATTTTTCTAGAAGACTAAACTGGCTGGGTGGGGATGACGGCCATAGTTAGGGACACCTTGTCTGTGTTCTGTTGGTTTTGGTGATACACACTCCTCTGTGTCTGGTCTGAACAAAATCTGCTTTTCACCTTTATAGCAACTGTTATTGTCTTAAATAGAACAAAGATCTCCTCTAGGTGAGGGATCATTAAGGACGATGCATTTTAGAGTTTGCCAGACCTTTCAGATATCACCTAGACTTCTCTTGTCTTTACTGAGATAAAGCAGCTCATGCAGAGATGAGCTGCAGCTTGGTCAGCTTTATTCCGTCATGTGCACGCCCTCCAAAGGAGAGCAGAGTAGCATGTGGCTAGGAACACAGACTCAGCCCAGCCTGCCAGAGAGCAAGTTCTGGCCACCTGGTAGTGGTGTGACCTCTGATGAGTTATTTAACCCCTGTGTGCCTAACTTACCTCGGGGGGCTGTAAAGAGCATGAAGCAGTTGATACTTGTAAGTTCTCAGGACAGTGCCTACTCATATACTGTATGATAATATCCTATGTGGTAAGCAAGTGACTGATTTGTCTCCAAGAATAGTGTCCACTTAATCCTATTAAGTACCTGTTAGATGCTGTGCTAAGTGCCTGGTAGATAAAACCCAAGAGACACAGTTTCAGCTCTCAGGAAGTTTCCCATCTACAGGGGCAAATAGAGAGGGAATGTGTTGTTTCCAAAAGTGGGAGATGCCAGTGTGCGCTGCTGGGCCCCCTTCCTGAGGTCTCAAGCTCTGTGCACTCTCAAGGTGGCTTAAGGCAGGATGACTTAATTTTACTGAGACCCACGTAGACTCGGTAGCCTGTTGGTGAACAGGATGTGGAGTCCACTGTGGGACATAGGGTGGGTGCAGGGAAAGGGTGGGTCAGAGCTGCCTCTGAGTGCACCACAGAGACCTGGCGTGGTGCGTGGGGTGGAGCTTGGGGGAGGCCCACTCTTCCACACTCTAACCCAGCCTGTTGTTGACCCTCAGCAGGGAGGGGTGCTGTGATGCTGCTACTGCATTTGCCGCTGAGGATTATTGCGAGGTGCTTACAAGAAAGACAGGTGAAAGTGCCCAGAGAGACCACACGCTGTTCTGATTGTGGCCTTTCCTGGGGTCTCCCCGCAGAACAGTTCATGTGGTCAGGATGTGGGAAGGTTCGATCTATTGAGGACAGCACCTAAATATGAGGACACCTACCCAAAGTCTCAAACTTGGAATTCTTAAAAAATTGTCTTTGGTTTGGCACAAGGACATTTTTCTCATGACTTTTCAGGTGCTTCCTGTTTCTGGTAGGGTGGGAAATGCTATCAGAATATCCTGCTGGGAACCAGGAAGCATGGAGGGAATGGGAAACAAAAATGAATTCAGGACATGAAGTAAAATAAACTCACAAGAGCATAATACCCTGAAGTCAAACCACTTAGTTTATGTTTGATAGAACAGCATCATTACTACCATACGCTGTTTGGTTTTAGCAGAATGTGTGAGAGAATGAGAGGTTTGGTGGGACGACTGGTGGGGGAAGCTGTTTGTAGGTGAAAGCGCAAGCATTAGAAAACCAAGCTGTGAATTTTAAAACAAGATTTATGTATGCATACAAGAAGTGGGGTGTAGGCCAGAGGTGCAGGCAGAGGTACACTTGTCTCAGAGACAGAGTGGTGAGCAGAACATGTGGATCCACTGAAATACACTGCTTAGGGGAGCAGGTGGCGAGACAGGACAGGCCTGCCATGCCATGTTTGTCAGCTGCCTGGCCGGGGATCGAACTCATGCTGCAGTGGCTGCGGAGAGCTTCATAGTGCTGAGAGTTTGACCCCAAGTGCCACCAGGGAGGGCCCCCAAGCTGTGATATTTTAGGAATCCTGAAGTTATGTCAGTGTCTGTGATACCATCAAGCACCAAGCTTTCATCCTGTGCCCTTGAGCCCACTCAGACAAGAAGCTGGAGTGTGGCAGGAGTGAGGCTGTCAACAAGCCATCTTTTGATCAGAATGGAAAACTCTCATTAATGTGAAATAATCTGGGAGCAGCTTGGATAAATTAACAAAAGTGGGTTCAAGATAAAACATTGATGAAGACGAAGACTTCTGATTAGAGGCAGTCAGAGTTATATATAAGACCTAATTTCAAAACCTGACTTTATGGCTCCCTTATTTTTATGATGGGGCAACTTCCTCTTTTCTGACTGAGTGACCTTGGGCAAACACCCTGAGCCTCAGTGCCTTCCTCTGTAAAATGGGGAGATTGATTCAGGCTTAGAGATATTTAAGGTTATTCTAGGTTAGACTGAAAACTTAAGAAATGAGAATTTTCAAATTAACTTTTAAGTACTAAAACAGTATACTTAACTGTTGTCTGGTGGTGTTTAGTAGATCCTGATTGAGTGAGTACTTAAAGAGAGAAGAAAGCCGGGTGATACTGAAATGATTTTAAGAGTTCTTGGAAAGGTGATCATTTTAAAAATACTTTTAAAGAATATATGTACAGTTTATTTGCTTGGTAATTATCCCTCCTCTCTTTTTGTGGGTCATCTAATATTTAAATGTTTTTAAGTTTGGAATGATGGGATTGGAATTTATGAAATTTTATTGCATTTTAAAATTATCTTGCTGACCCTAGGCAGCAAGATCGAGAGAGTGGGGAGAGAGAGGGGCGGGGACCCCATGGACTTTGGTGGTGTGCCATGGGGTCTTGTTGTGGGAGTGCTGATATCTGAGAGGTATGAACCTACATCCCTAAATCATAAACAGTGTTGTAAACCAAGGTTACTTCATGAAAAAATACAATTAAAAAATAAATGTTACTAGTGTGAAGAAAATAGAAGTGTCCCATTGATTGTAAAGGTTACTGGACCACTTTCTTGATTATGGGGTGGTTGGCCTTTAATCCCTAATTGCTTTTGCAATTAATGATCAAGACTGATCATTTTTAGAAAAGGAAATAGGTTACCCATTCAGATGTGATGATTTTCTTTCCCCTGTTTAATGTTGAAGACTGGGGACCCAACAGGGGATAAAAATCAATCAAGAGCCATTTACAAATGAAAAGCATTTGAGGTTTGGTTTGGTTTTGGCTTTTTTTTTTGTTCTGTTTTGTTTTGTAGAAAACCGTAAAAGGCTAAGTTGATCTATTTAGAAATTCAAGAACAAGCCCCATAAATTTTTATTAAATAAAAAATACCACAGTTATATAGGATTTTATAGTTTCCAAAGAGTGCTCATAAACATTATCTCATTTAAGTAAATACAGCATATTTTTCAAAAGTGGATGAAATTCTGTCTTACGGCCAATTAAGGCAGAGAGGGACACTGAAGGGGAGAACCGGAAGGGTGGTGGAGGCCAGCCAGGGCCAAAGCAGCAGCGCAGAGGTCTTGGTAGTGGCTCTCAGGGCTCAGATGGCCCCAGTATGCTTAAACTTTTGGTACCAAGTTTTAAAGATCACAATATTGTGAAAATATTGGACATAAAATTTACAGTTTTAACTATTTTGAAATGTCATTCTGTGGTGTTACATATATTCCCATTGCTGTGCAGCCATCAGCTCAAATATCTAGAACTTTCATCATCCCAGACTGTACCCACTAAACAATAAATCCCCATTCTTCCCTACCCTAGACCCAGGCAACCACCATACAACTTTCCGTCTTAGTTAATTTGACCACTTAAATCATGTAAATGGAATCACGTGTTATGTGAAATAGTTCATATCCTTTTGCCATACTTCACTTAACATGATATCCTAAGACTTCATGCATGTTGTAGCCAGTGTCAGTGTTTCTTCCTTTTGAAGGCTGCATAGTATTCCATTTTAAGTACATACCACATTTGTTTATTCATCTGTCTATGGAAAATATTTTTGTTAAAACATAAGAATGTTGTGGCCATGAATGTGCTCTTTGAGGCACAGTCTGTGGTAGAAGCAGATTGGAAGTCGTAGCCCTGCTTCTTAGTGACTTGAGCTAATTAGCCATATGACTTTAAATAAACCACTTGCACCCTCTTCACAATAGTTATCATCTGTGAAATGAAGGCACAGAACCGGAGTTACTAGATATTTTTTTTTTAAAGATTTATTTATTTGTACATACAGAACTGGGGTACAGGCTAGAGGTGCAGGGGCGGTGAGAGGCTTCACCAGAGACAGAGCGGGGAGCAGAACAGGCAGATCGACGAAGTACACTGCTGAGGGGAGCAG
>NW_004567105.1:68335580-68359893 GCF_000260355.1 Condylura cristata | reverse complement strand
GCGCCACCAGGGAGGGCCTATTAGATATTTTTGAAAGATCTTTTCCTCTTTAAAGATTTTTCTCTTGGCCCTCCCTGGTAGCGCAGTGGGTTAAAGCACAGCACTAAGAAGCTAAAGCCACTTCTGCATGAGTTTGAGCCCTGCTTGCCTGAGAGGAGATCCACATGGCATGGCAGACCTCTCCTGACCCGCCCGCTGCTCCCCTCAGCAGTGTACTTTGATGATCTGCCTGCTCTGCTCCCCACTCTATCTCTGGCGAATCCTCTCACCATCCCTGCACCTCTGGCCTGTACCCCAATTACAAATAAATAAATCTTTAAAAAAAAATTTACCCACCCCAAAACACTAGTAGAATAAACCCTCCCATGGAATACATCATAACAAATATTTGTCTCCAAAATCTCTATCCCTACTATTTGAGAGTTTCAAAATAAGTAAGATTTACTCTTACTTATTATAAGTTTCTATCTTTATACAATTTGTCTTAATGTTCACCACAACTTAATGTCAATTATTTTGATAATATGTTCTCTCTTCCTCTCTAACCTAGTTATTTAAATCATTTACTTCCCTCCTCCATCCATCTAGACTGTGATCCTTTTTACTTGAGGGTAGCTTAGACCTGTTTTTTTTCTTTTCTATGTTTAAGTGCTTTTTCTCTCTAGAGATCTGTCTGCCTGAATTCTTTGTAATCTAAATTCTGCTTAAATATTAATTACTGGATTTCACACAGAAATTAAGTGAAAATTCAAAAATAATTTAAGACTGGAAGACTTTTTTTTCTATTTTGTTTCATGGTTAAGTTAAGGACAAATAATTTTAAAACTGAGGTGTTAAAATAGCTCTGAAAGATGAAACTCTCAAATAGTAGGGATAGAGATTTTAGAGACGAGTATTTGTTATGATGAATTCCATGGGAGGGTTTATTCTACTAGTGTTTTGGGGTGGGTACAGGAAAGGACCCCACCTAATTTAATTCTTGAGTGAATTAAAATTCATTAGTGCACGCCTCAAGTCCTGGATTGTGGACATTTGGACGCCACTATTTTGTCAAACCAGCCATTAAACAAAGGCAAATACTACCATTTTGAGAGTGCAGGAGCCATGTGACTTAATGAATCAAAGTGTGTGATGCAGGCTGAGTCATGTGACCCCACCAACTTTCCTATCTACCCCAGCTTCTCCCAGTCATTTCCAGGACCCCCTCCTTCAACTGTATCTTTTACTTCCCAGTTAGTTCCCCCAAGCTGAAGAAAGTTAGGTTTGTCACAGCATCTATGAACCACTGCAAGCCAGACCTCAGCCTCCCTGTTAGTTCCTGTGGAGAGGGCAGGAGCCAGCATGCTGCAGTCCTGGAGGCATCTGGAGTCCTTGCAGATGCACCCAGGAACAGCCCACTGTGGGGACTACAGCCCTCGTGTATACAGGAAAAATTCTGGGAACACAGGAGGCTTGAAGTCCCACCCATCCCCCTGGGACTTTGCAGTGGAGGGGTTACAGGGCAACCCCTGGGTTGCCTGTCTGTGGGTCCTCACTCGTGTGCTTAAGATTCAGCTGTACTGCAGGCACACACAAAAAGGTCAATGATGGATTTATTTACAAGGGAAAAGAAAAGGAGCAACCCAGGGAAAGAACTAGAGATACAAGTTAACTAATGCGTCCTACCAGTTCTGCTGACCTGGAACCCCAATAGCATGCTGAAAGGCCTGAATGTGGCATTTGATCAGTGGGTTAGGGAGAAACCCCAACCTGCCTGGAGTCAAGCTTAAAAAGCAGTGGTGTCTTTAACACAAGGACACATCCTTAAAAGAGTGAGAACAGCTGGAGGTGCTGCGCCCAGTGCCTGTGTCTGATCAGTGTCATCTGGGAAACTCCCCATGGCCAGGGCTGGTCGCTGCAGCACCCTGAGGTTCTGTTTGTATGGCCTTGTTCACTGTACCAAGTGATTTTGTAGATCCTTTCTCAATCAGGATCATGAACTATTCAGTAGGTGAGCACAGTGCAATGTATTTTTTTTTCTCTTCTGAAAAGGTGCAGATTGGGCTGGGTTTGGGTGACCATACAGAGCTGCTTTGCCCCAGCATGGATTTGATTAGAGATAGCTTTGACGGGCTACGGGAAGGCCACTCCCATCAGAAGCAGGGTGCCATGTGCAGGGAGAAAGCGGACGTGGACATAGGCCTGTGGCTGGGCTGGGGTCCCGTCTGCAACTCAGCGACTCCTCTCGGGTCTTTGAGGACAGCCAGTGAAGCCCATGCCGGAGCCAGTCATGGCTAAGAACTGCTTCTTCCTGCTCCATCCAACTCTTCCCAAGAGGAGGAATTGCCAGTCGTGGACTTGGGATGGCCTTGAAAATCCATCCTCTGTCCTGGTCCTGCTTCTTGCACCCACCACCATCGTAGGCCTCTGGGCTTGGTGGCAGGAGGTCACAGGGCCTGATAGCGTAAGGAAAGGAGGGCTGGAAAGTGAGGAGGGCTAAGCTCCCTCTGGGGGAGAGGAGGAGGCGTGTGTCTGATCCGCTTCCATTTGCACCCGGGCTTTGGGTCTGAGCGTGGAGCAGCCTGGAGCCCTCCCTCTGCTCACACTGTCACATACATGGGCCCCTGGCACGGCTGGGGCTGGGCACTGAGATGCATGCACTCATCGTTGTGTTGAATAAATTGAGGAGCAGCACTTTCTGTGATGGGGAGAGGCTTCATTTGCCTTTACTTGCAAGATCACCTAATCAGAGAACTGAGGCAAGGAGTGGAGAGGTGGCTTTCTGGAAGGTTATGGAAAGCTTGGAATGTGAAATTCTGGGTAATCTAAAAACACCAGTTGGGCTTTCTTAGGCCAGAGTTGCCACCACTGCTCCCAGGAGGTGTGTGGTGGGGTGGGAACGTTAGGACTGGATCCTAGTCCAAGTTGAAGGGATTAATCACAGAAGTTTTCAGGAAGTCGTAACATGGCCTGTCCTCTGATTGAGAGTCAGGGTACAGCCAAGAGCCCACACTGACCTCTTGCTCTTGAGCAGCCTGAGAACTCAGGGGGAGCCCCTGTGGGTTCAGAGCCATAGAAGCCAGTGGGATATACTGCTTCTTGGGTGTCTCTGGCCCTTGACCTCTGATGAGGCAGTTCTGGCTCTAGGAGTTGGGTCTTGTCTTTAGCATGTGACTTCAGGAAGAGACCTTGAACTGAGTTTTTTGTTTTAAGATGAAAGAGACCCACATAATTCTTATTCCTGCTGTACTGATGAACCAGAATCCATTTATCCTGCACGGTAGTCCAGGAAAGGAACCACCATGGGGCCTGAATGTCCCTTCCACATTTCATGTGTTTGAGATATTACCTTTGGGTGTTTAAACCCCCATGTCAGTGGGGCAGATAGGCTTGTAGCTGGACCTTCCAGATTCAGTATAACAAGTTCCACTCCCAGCTCTGGTGCAAGATTCCACAGAGAACAAGAGTTCTGTGTGTCACTGGACTGCTTTCTGGCAGGCTTGTGAGTTCTCCTTGTAATAACAGGACAAGGCGGGAGGAACTGATTTAGCCTCACATGGAAGAGGAGTAACTCAATTGACATTCCGTTGCAATTTAGCAGTCGGTTAATGGCCACTTACTGGAAAATGTTACCAGGCTCTGTGGTGAATGTTGTTAGAAACTGAGCTACTCTGCATATTTCCCCGGAGCCCTTTCTCCTAGCAGACACTCGAGCTGCAGGAAGTGGCACTGTGTTGCAATAACAGCTTCATTGTTCTTTTGGATTATTTGTTTTGTGTTTCAAAACTAAATATGTTGGCACCAGAGACTTGCCAAGAGCTTGGGGATGGCACAGGGGTCACGGGGTTATTTTGCTGGGTGCTCCCTAGGTTGAAGTTGCCCAGGGATCCCCATGACCCAGTGTCCAGCGAGTGAGGTTCACATACAATTAATTCGAGTCACCTGAACGGAATGTCACTCTATATCCTTGCCTTTACCCATGAAATTATTTCAAATAGCTGGTCACTTCTTGGGTTTTGTGTAATCACATGCTTTGCAAAACATTGGCCAGGCCGTTGAGGTAAGAATGCGATGCTGTGAGTCCTAACTTGGGTAGACTCCTGACTTTGCCATTTACTAGGTGTGTGACCTTGGGCAATTCACTTAACCACTCTGAGCCCCAGGAGTCTTGTTAACAAATGGCCACAAGCGTTCCCAGGGAGTAGCAATCAGCGAGATGGTGTGAGTGGAGGCCGCTGGTAAAGTACCTGGAACATGCTAACCCCATTCATTGCCAAGTTAAACCGGCAGCAACAGAATGCCCCTTTGTTGGGTCAGAGAGTTGGTGGGGGACGATTACGGGGAGAGACTTTCCTCCTCTCCTTCACTCAAGGAACACAGGTGTCGATGCGGGGTGTCGCCACACACCTTGGTGATCTTGTATTGGAGTGCCGGGGAGAGGGCCCAGGGTACCCCCCCTTCCGGCAGCTCCCAGGTTCTGACTCCTGCATCTGCTTGGATGGTAGAAAGCTGATCGCCTGCCTCCGTAGAGTGCCTTTTTGGAAGGCTTGGTCTCGTTCCAGGGGAATCCACAGTGCGATGGCCACATCACTTCATTTCTGGGTCATGTTTTCAACTCCTCCTTCCTACTAAGGCTCTCTCCGTCCTCTCTGAAGTAAATGAAATAATTGTCACCAGCTTCCCACTTAATTGCCGTGGCTGCTGCGCCGAGACTCCCCGCATGCTCGCAGGAAGTCCACTGGCGCTCTTGGCAGCCTGCTGACCCCACGGCACCAGAGCCCAGATTTTTGAGGTCTGGTGGATTCCTGAGACTTTCCTTCTGCGCCCACGTCTGGACGGCGTCCCCAGCCCGCAGTAGCACCCGGGAGCGGCCTGTCCTCTGCCGGCTCCACACGACTGGCACACACTGACGAGGTTGTGGTTTGCTTCTCTTTCCTGCCTCCCCTCCAGAGTACAAGAAGAAGTATGGAGAGGAACACGGCTCCTGCCAGGCTGGGATAGCGGGCTTCTTCACTGAGGTGGGTGTCGGCTGCTAGGCAGCTCTGCTTTCTTATTGGCGTTATTTCCTCGCTGGCATGAGACGTTGAGATGCCTCTTCCAGGGCCCCACTTACTTGAGTTGTGAGTAAGTAGATCCTCAGTCTCCCATCCAGGGAAGGCCCTTGAAACTGGGGAGTTGGAGGGGGAGAGCCAGCTGGTCAGAGGCCACTGAGTACAGTGGGTTGGCTCACTGGGAGCTGGGGACACACCTATTAGATAATTTGTATAGGGGCCACTTGGTTGAGACCCATGGAAGGAATTGACGAGAGGGGTGTCTGTGGGTCAGTGTGTAGTCGCTGGTCTCAGCACTAGCAGCCATGAAGACACGGGCAGCACTGTCCCCTCTCCTAGGAAACCCCTTGGCCTCAGGCACAACTCCAAGCATTCATTCACCCTGTCCCTGACTTCTGAAGGCCCCCAGACTTCTTTGCCTGTACGGGACCATGGACCTAGGCTGGTGATACCTTTTTAGGAACTGTTTTCTCACATGATTCTTACCCATGTAAGTTTACTCTTCCCAGCAACACTTCACTTTTTCAGTATTATTTATTTATTTATTTATTTGTTTATTTGTGCATACAGAACTGGGGTACAGGCCAGAGGCTCAGGGGCGGCGAGAGGCTTCACCAGAGACAGAGTGGGGAACAGAACAGGCAGATCGACGAAGTACACTGCTGAGGGGAGCAGCGGGCGGGTCAGGAGAGGTCTGTCGCGCCATGTGGATCTCCTCCGGGGCAGGCGGGGATCAAACTCATGCGGAAGCGGCTTTAGATTCTCAGTGCTGTGCTTTAACCCGGTGTGCCACCAGGGAGGGCCCCACACTTTTTCAGTATTTTTATGCCTGCCTGCCAGGTGCCGCTGTCATCCCTGTCGCTGGCCAGATTCTCCCAAAGTGCTTGTCACTTGACTTGCAGTGCCTCGACTGTCCTGTTGCTTTGAACACAAAAGCCTGTCCCAGGGAGTGTTAATTGCCACCGCCACCCTGAGAGGAGAGCCATGTCCTCACCTGGAGACACCCTGGCCTTGTCTTAAGCTCCTCACAGCCATCCTTTTATTTATTTCTTTAATAAAATACACAGTAAAATACACATAACGTCACTTTCACCATGCTAACTGTTTTAAAGCACAGTCAACGACTCGGTGGCAATTCAGGCATGACAGTGTGGGGCCACCATCGCCTCTGTCTAGTTCAGAGTGTTCTAGCACCTGACTCTGCACCCACCCTCAGCTTCACTTGCATTTTCTGCACCCAGCCTGAGGTGTCTTTCAGGCTCCAACCACACATCCTGTGGTGGGTGAAACATCAGCTCCACCTCTGGCCTGGGCCTGACCCTGTGGTATCAGAGCTCCACTCACCCCGGGACAGCAGGCGGCTGCAGGAGGGGACACAACTGAGGGGAGGAGAGACCAGTGGCACCCACAGGTTGGTGGGCAGCAGTGCCACCTTAATCCCCAGCTCTATTTCAATTAAAAAAGAAAATGGACCATTGGCAGTATACAGTGTCTTATCCAGAAAGCAAAATGGAAAAGATGCACAAGTCAGAAAAAGCAAAATGGAAAAGTCAGAAGCTTTATCACACGTCACTGTCAAACCAGTACACAGGAGGTGCTTTTCTCCCAGCCCGCCTGCCCCAGGAAATATAGAATTTGCTGCCATTTTCTCCATTGTCTCTGGGAATGGTACCACCAGTTGTTCTAGCTGACTCAAAGTGGAAATGATTCTTCCATTATTCTCTACTTTGAGTAGAGTATTCTCTACCAGCAAGTTCTACCCCAGGCCCTGAGGGCCAATCCTAGAGACCTGAACTTCTTTTTAGCTTCACTCCCACCCTACAAATGCAAGGTGCAGTTGCCTTGCTCCTGGCCCACTGCAGCATGCTCTTGCATCCTGCTTTCTAGTCTGGGGGCCTTGGGAAGTCAGGGACGGGGTGAATGAATGCTTGGCGTTGTGCCTGAGGCCAAGGGGCTTCCTAGGAGAGGGGGACAGTGCTGGCCGAGTCTTCACTGCTGCCAGTGCTGAGACCAGTGACCACACACTGACCCACACCTCTCATCAGTTCCTTCCATGGGTCTCAGCCAAGCTGCCCTTATACAAATGATCTAAATAGGTGTGTCCCCAGCACCCAATGAGCCAACCCACTATGCTCAGTGGTCTCTGACAAAAACAGTAATTCAGAAGGACACCTGCATCCTGATGTTTATTGCTGCTCTATTTACAATAGGGAAGATGTGGAAGCAACCCAAAGGCCCAGAATTAGATGACTAATCAAGAAGATGTGGCATATATACACAATGGAATGTTATTCAGCAATTAAAAAAGATAAACTCATGCCATTTGTGGCAACATAGATGGAGCTGGAAAAGATCATGCTTAGTGAAATAAGCCAGAAAGATAAGTACCTATGGTTTCACTTACAGCAGGAGTGTAAGGGATCAGGAAACACACACACACAGTAATCGTAAAAAAGAACATCAACTAACAACTATAAACCAGAGACATTCTATGAGGGAGGAGAGGGGAACAGGATAAAAATAGGGGTGGCAAGAGCACACGGGACTATGGTGATGGCACATGGGGAAGTGGTGGTGGGAAGTCCACGGGGATTACAACCAAGATGGAAAAAATGCACAAAATGAAGAAAATGAAGAATAATATAAAAACGGTATATATATATATATACACACACATATTTTAAAAACCTCCCTGTATCTCTACACATACAGCTGATGTGAGATGAGTCTGCTAGGTAGTTCTTCCCATCCCCATTGAATGGCACTGCCAACCTCCACATACCAGGCTCACCCCCTCCATCTCCGTAAGCATTTAGGTTGTGTGAGTTCAATGACTGTCATCTCCAATTTACTCCAGTGCTTCAGTGAGCTTCAGGGAACCTCTGTAAGCGTGTGAGCAGGTGACCATGCCATGAACAGTGTGCTCTCAGAGGCTACTGGGGTGGGCCAGGAGTTTAGAAGTCGGAGGATCTGGTTGGAGGTCAGGGGAGAGGCTGTGATGTGGTCCAGCCACAAAGCAACAGGGCAGGCTGGGGTGATGCTTTAGGAATAAAATGATTGTGGGGGTCAGAACACTAAGCCATATCAGTGAGTGGGGTGGCTGTTGGATTTTGGGGTCAAGAAGGGAGGTTTTGAGCAAGGGTTGTGGAGAATTAGAGTGGCTGGTAGAAAGGGGTTCCCCAAGGCAAGGGGCAAGCTGCTCGGTCTGCTATAGAAATGCCAGTGTGAGGTGGTGGGTAGGAGAGTCTGGAGGAGAGTGTTTTCAGGAGGCGTTTTTAGAGACTGGAACCCAGCCTGAGTTAGAAACTTGGATTTGGCCACTGTTGGCAGGTCTCTGAGGGGACTGGGCTTGCTAAGCCTAGGCCTTCTTGGTGGGAGGAGAAAGATTATCAACGTGGTGAAAACTCTGAGGTGTTGCCAAGGGAGTGAAGGGGACCCCGGGAGGGCTGACATTAAGGTCTTGCCAGCTGGAAGAGTAGGGATGGGGGGCAGGAGGAGGGGGTTGGGTTGGATGGACTCGGCGGAAGGAACAGGAAGGACAGGGCTATGGAGGGGAGACCCAGGCAAGGGTGCAGGCTCATGACGGCCAGATGGGCCACTACACTTGCTGAAACTTAACGCTCTGGGGACCAGCACCCGAGGCAACTGTGGGATCCCGGCAAGTTGGCAGCCTGAGGGAGGGCTCTGTCTTTGACCTGACCCACTGTCTCCTGGACACTCTGGACTTTGGCCTCTGCTTCAGTTCCTGGCTTTGGCCTCCCTAAGCAGAAGGGCTTGGAACTCACAGCCTCCCTTATTTCTGGAGCTTCAGCTTTTGGAGGCTGCCGGAAATATGGTTGAAAAGGTCAGGCAGCATGGCTCCCTCCCCTGCTCCCCTGACTCCTGTCGGCCTCATTGTTGCTTGGGCCTGCCTCTGCTGTGGCTGGGCTGTCCCCGCACAGGGCAGCTTCGCCAGCTGGACAGATGGCATCTGGCATCTTCTAGACGTGGCCACACTGCCATGAAGTATTCAGCCCCAAATGTCTGCTTGACCTGATGCGTGGTGATCCAGGAATTGTCAACACTGTTTGATTTTAGATACCACTCGAGTTTTAGCCCATCACTGGGGACACAGGAGAATTTCCTGGGCATTTTGTTTTTGTAGCCTGGGATAACAGGTGATGGATCCTTCTTGGCAGCAAGAGAAGAAAGGCATTTGTCCAGCTTCCATCACTGCAGTACATGATGGAAGCTGGGGAGGGCCGGGGGGTGGGGGTGTCTTCTGTTGCAGACCCTGAGACTCTTCTGCCCTCTGCTTATGCCAGCTTGCTGTGTGCATACTCGCGTGAATAGCCTGTTATCTCGGGAGAGGCTGCTAATAAATGCTCCTTGGGGACAGCCCCACACTGCTTACTGATGGATTCCACACACATGGTTCAGGCAGATGGTGGCCGCTGGTGTCCAGAGACACATTTATGTGCATGACATTTGCATTGGCTGTTCTGGGTGGCAGGGAGCTGAGTGCGGATAACATCTCCCTGTGCTTGTGAACAGTGCCAGCAGACAGGCAAAGGGTGAATGGAAAACGCCAAATATGAGGGAGTTCCAGGAAGACACAGCCTCCCTGCTCTTTCCCTCATCCCTAGGCCCTCAGACTTGGCCTCAGTTTTTCTAGTGGGAACAGAAGGGAGAGGGGAGGTGAGCCCGAGGCTGGCAGGGCTTTGAAGGATTGCGGTGACCATGTCTTACCCTCTTGCTGTAATGTTTGAGAGGAGAGGCAGGGACTTATCAGGCCCTACCAGCCCCTGAGCATCAGAAAGCAGAGTGTCAGCCTGGGACCGGAAAGGCCTTGCAGGCCTGTGGGATGCTCCGAGCAGGTGGAGGAAGCTCTGTAGGTGTGTGTGGGTGGCACTGAGGCCGCCCCTCGCTCACTGTGCTCACCTCTGCCCTTTGCATTTGGACTCTGATCACACATTTTTTTGTGAACTCAAGGTCACGGAAAGTGTCTCTCCTCCGATGACCTATACATTTGTCTTTCTTACCTCTTCTAGAGCTAGCACACAGTCTCTCCCGCAGGACAGATGTGTGTGCAGGTGAGTGAATGAAGTGTGTGTCCATTGCTGCACTTTCCCAGTGTGAGTCTTGAGTGCAGAAAGTGATAGCAGGAGCTACTGCTGGGGAGTCAGCTGCTTCCTTTGTGGTGAACAGGATCTTAGAAACTAGGTGTCCATCAACGGTTAGTCTTGGTCCACAGCTTCCTGCGTTATGAAAAGCAAACCATTCTGGCAGAAATCTGGGGGTTTCTCTTTGTCTTGCTGAGACCCTACTGCTTGCTGAGGTTCTCTCCCAGACTGAGCGCAGAGCGTGGGTGGTCTGAGGCACCATCCTGACGCTGTCACACCTGGCTCTCCCGCTGCGTGCTCTCGTCTCCTTTCTGATGTTCTCTTTCGATGCTTTGGGCCTTTCAGACATTGGTTCCCTAGGAATTCAGTGTGACTTTGTGAATTGTCTTCAGAAACTCAGTCTTTGTGGCAGGGTCTAGCCTTCCTGACTTGTAGGGAACCAGTAGCTTCTGAAGTGTTGAGGCCAGCTCTGCAGGAAGGGGCCAGTCTGGGCACCGCTTCCGCAGTATGGCGGTGTGTTGCAGCATCAACAGGTGGGCACAGGTACACTGTGCCCATCACCTATATGAGTCCAGGTGAGTTTTGGAGTTTTGTGTACACCTGAGGGATTGCCTCTAGAAATTGTCTTCATTTTAACCTATTTGGAAAAAACTGCTCCCTAAAATATTTTGTACATCTCCATGTTCACTGGCCCAGGGGATGTCATCCTCAGGGACTTCATTTGTTGTGTCTTGTGTAAGTTTTCACGCATAGTAGGAAATGCTTCATAAATAAGAAGTGAAAATGAAGGAGTTTGTTAGAAATTTAAAAAATGCTTTTTGCAGTGTAGGTCCTTAGAAAAGAAGGGGTCCCCTGTTGGCGGGGGAGGGGGGCAGGAGGAGAGCTGGGAGGCTTGGCCTGGTCATCTGTGGCTGCAGCTCACCGCTTCACAGCGTGTGCTCCATTTTATGCTTAAACGGCTTCATCCTAGGAATTTGTTTTGCTTTTCCTGGTGTGACTTCTTAAGAAGCTCAAAGAAAATATATTTTAGGGGTAAATGAAAATTCCCATAATCCTAGCAGCCAGTGGAAAAAACCATCCATGTTCTGCAGCTTATCTTTCTAATCTTCTGTCTGTATATAATTGTTCCTTTTATAAACATGATCATATCATACATGCTCTTGTTGGCACTTTGTGACTATCTCAGTGCCCGTCGGTCTTCTCTTGAATTTTTAGTGCTACAGAATTCTGTTGAGTGGATGGATCATGACTTAGAGGTAGATGATGTTAGGAGTTCAGGGCATTCTTAACTTGTTCAGTGTTAATGTGGCGCCTTGTGGGTAAAACTGTAATTAACCCTACTGACTTCCTTGGGTAACTGAGTCATGTTTGAGCACTAGAATTATCACTCTTGGTCACTTGATGGTTTGGTGGCACAAACATACTCTTGGGCCTGTTGAGGACACAGGACCAGTTATCCCTAATCTGGACACGGCGTGTCTTTTGTGTTGTTTCCGTTTTTAATTCTAGTACTTTCTCATGCTGTCTTTCTTCTCTTTCTGGTCTGTGTGATTCCCACAGTGGGCATCTCTGATTTCTCTTGCTGTTTTTCTTTTGAGTTTGTAGTGGGTCACTGTGGCCAGAAAACCAAGCTTTAGAGCTATCCCTAAGGAGAGAGCCTGGAGTAAGGACTTCAGGGGCTTCCTGCCAGTGGTTCAGCTTGGCACTATTGTGTTAAAGAACATTTTGGTGACTGTTTTTCTCTCAGCATGGCTCAGATGGAGTTGCTGGATGAGGGACTGGAGGTCAGGCTGGTGAGGTGGTGGTGTCTTTTCATGACCACCAATCCCTGGAATTGTCTGACTTAAGATCATGTCAAATATTTGTTATTTCTTTGCTTGATCCTGGTGTACAGGTGAGGAAATTGGTTCAGCTTCAGCAGTGATAGGGTAGGGAGGTGGTGTGTGTTCCATTCTGCCACCTTGTTCTGTGTCTTTAGTCCTGGGAAGCTGGTGAAGATTTTTTTTTTTTGATCCACTGATGACAGGTCAGGTAGCTTGAGTTTAATTTTAAGTTCTTGATTGTAACTGTGGTTTTCAACCCACTGCCCACCCCCTCTTTAGCTTCCTTCCCTGTTTACCTTTGGTTTACCTTTGGTTTCTCTTTGGTAGGAGCTGGTGGTGATGGGTGCTCCAGGGTCATTTTATTGGGCTGGGACCATGAAAGTGCTGAACCTTACAGACAACACCTATTTCAAATTGAATGACGACACGATCATGAACAAGCGGTACACTTACCTGGGTGAGTAGCTCAGGGAGGTGGCAGGTAAGAAAGGGGACATGGGGGTCACTACAGTCATGCTTGTGAAGTACTTACTGCATTACTGGTAAAAGACAAGTTTGCTGGCCTTTATATCTGTTAATTGACTATGGTTTTTTTTAAAGATTTATTTATTTGTGCATACAGAACTGGGGTACAGGCCAGAGGCTCAGGGGCGGCGAGAGGCTTCACCAGAGACAGAGTGGGGAGCAGAACAGGCAGATCGACGAAGTACACTGCTGAGGGGAGCAGCGGGCGGGTCAGGAGAGGTCTGCCACACCATGTGGTCACCTCCGGGGCAGGCGGGGATCGAACTCATGCGGAAATGGCTTTAGCTTCTTAGTGAAGTGCTTTAACCCGCTGCGCCACCAGGGAGGGCCTTGACTATGCTTTTAACCATGGCTCTTCCATATTGAGGCAGAGAGACCAACGGAGGGGACAGAATTAAAACCATGAGATTTAATTAAAAAGCTCACGGTTGAGCCTCCAGGGACGCAAACATTTTATTTTCTCATTTTAGCAATTACTCAAATTCAGATGATCAGGTACACAATGATTGCAACAGAGTCCTGATTTTCCGTGCTATTCCTTTGCATGGAGGTCTCGGCTTCCTGGGCCCCAGACTGGTTGCCACTAGAAATAAGAACCAGAGATTATTGGTAAGGAGGGCAGCAAAGTGCTGAAGTTTAATTACAGACTCACAAAAAATTTCTTTTATTTATCAACCCTTTTAATCTTCTAGAAAGAAGATAGACACAAGTCTAGTTCTCAGCCACCAGGTCAGGTCATGCCTATGTAAGAACAGAGATAGGCTGTCTGTGCTTGTGTACATGCTAATTTTACATGACTTTTTTTCTTTAATTCATGCCCTAAATGCCATAATTCTGGACTAAAAAAGTGAAGCTAATTTTCAGAAGGCCTAATAATGAAAAAACAGTGCTCTTGACCTATAATGAGAAAACAGTGCTCTTTCCCACTCATCACCCACAACTTAAATCTAGGGGCGGCTCTGCCCTCCTTTTTGCATAGAGATTTTCTTGTGAGATGACAGTAGAGCCACTTGCCTCTTTCCTTCTAACTGCAGGGTTTTTGTCTTGTTTTGTTTTGCCCAGCAGCTCTACCATAATACTTGTACTCACAGTCTTTGGAGTGTTTGCGTTCTGCATGCTCTTAGACCCTTAATGCTGTCATTGACTGAGTGCTTGTTCTTTGCCAGATTCTACAATTCAATTCTTTTAATTCCTGAAACAACCTTTTGAGCTAGCTGTTATCATTACCCACATTTTACAGGTAAGGAATCTTTGGTACAAAGAAGTCATAACACTTCCCAAAGTCACATGATTCATAAATAGCAAAGTGAGAGTTTTATACCTGTTGTTCTAAGCTGAGTCTGGTTGCTGAACTTCCCCTCCCTGAACTGTGGCCACAGCACTGACCACTGATACTGACCCCTCACTAGGCTGTAAATACCTTGGAAGAGGGAATTTAAGTCAAATTTATAGGGGACTTGGTCTAAAAGCCTGATGCATAGTGGGAATTCAGCCTTGTTTATTTGATTTGAGAATGAAGAGAAGGCAGAAGAGAACCTGTTTGAAGAAGCAACTTTAGGGTCTGGGAGAGGTCCTTTGGACCTCAGGACCTGAGGCTCCTTGCTGTGTTTCCAAAACAGAGGCCCTTATCTGCTGCAGGGCTTGCCAAGGTTATGTGACCCATTGACATCACTCAATACTCTCAGCCTCCAGTCTGAGCCTGTGTCCAGCCACTTGGCAGATAAGAATTGATTGTGATATGCTGTCATCACAAAACCCAAACATTGTCTGATCACAGCATTAGGGCTTGAGGGTGATGACAACGTTTGGGGAATATATGGTAGCTGGTGCAGGGTTTTTGCTGGCTAGATGAGAACTTCAGCTTGCTAGGAAGACTCAAAGAAAGAATACGTTTAGACTAAGCTTAGACTTTTTTTTTTGTTTGTTTGTTTGTTCTGATACTTCTTTTGATTCCAGATTCTTTGCCCATCCATCCGTCCATCCATCCTCATCTTCTTCTTGCCCTCCCTGAGGAAGGGAATGTGACATAATGGTTTCTTGCAGTGGCTTTGGCGATACTTTGGTCTATGGGTGGTGATTGTATGGTCATGTACACATGCACAGACTTAAGTTTTACACTTCAGATGGATGTACTTTATGAAAGCATAGTTCAAAATGTGAACAGTTGCAGAGTATTTGGTATGATGCCTCCTCCAAAAAGGACACTCAGAAAGCACTCTCTTGTGCCCTGATGTCCTTGTGAGGCATGCCCGCTTGTGAGCTAAACCATCTCACAGTAAGACTGAATGCTGCCATTTGTTGCCTGGTAATTTCTCTTTCAAGAATCCCTGGATCATAATCATTGAAGGAAAGGATGACTGATAAACCACCTTCTCTGCTGGACCTTTTCTTCCCTGTGCTGCTTTTTCAACTCTGCCCTTGGTTTCTGTCCCCTCTTGCAGGCTATGCAGTTACCGCCGGCCACTTCTCTCACCCATCCTCCACTGACGTGGTGGGAGGCGCCCCGCAGGATGACAATATTGGAAAGGTGAGGAGAGAGTCTGTGGTGCACGAGGGGGCAAGTGGAGGGGAAGAAGCTGCCCCAGGATAGAGGTTTGTCCCCTTAGATTGCTGAAAGACTCGCAGGTAAGTGATGAAATGATGAGGGACCTCCTGTCTGTCGCCTTCCATCACTTTTGACAGTTTCTCTTGAAAGCTCAATCAGCGTGACTGTAACTCTCAGACCTCTTCATTTTCTGCACATTCTCATTCAAGAGTGTTTTTCACAGCTGACTGCGAGGTAACTTAAGAATGTGTTCCGTGTGACTGTGAAATTGTCCAGTTTCAAGTCCTCTGCACTCCCAAACCCTTTGCAATATTGACTTGGATTTAATGGAGCCAGGTCTAGTCTGAGTTATTTTTGTGATTTGATTTATTTGCCCTTGGAACCCAAACTGGTTTAGCCCAGAGACTGAACTGGCACTGTGTGATGCACTTTCTCTGAAGTATCTGCCCAGATTGCAGTAAAGATCTAAGGCTGCCCGAGTCCCTCTGCGAATTACGACCACAGTACTTAGTGCTGTGCTTGTTGGACTGTTAGCTCCAAAGGGCAGGAGTTCCAGATGAAGGCCAAATGCAGGAATCTGCATTTCTGACAAGCTCAGCTTTCTGGTAAGAAAGGCTGAGCACAGCAATACTCTTTGGATCTCACACCTAGGGGTGAACCTCCGTGTGGAACCCAGTCATTCTCCAGGTTCTCGGAGGCTGGGATCTGGAGTCTGGAAAGGATGAGATGGCTGGGACTACTGTTATTAGAGATTTCTGATAACTTCTGATGTTGGCGTGATCAGTCAGTGAGACCTGACTGCAGTGTGTTCTGAGGGTTGTCTCCCTGGATATTCCTGGGGAGAAGATAGGAGCTGCTGTCACATTTGTTAGAGTGTTCAGCCTGCCCTAGACACTGATGCTAGGGAGGGAGAGTCTTGAAAATGAAACCAGATAATAACCCGGGACTCTGAGTAAGAGGAAGGCATGCAGATGAACCCAGATAACTTTCAGAAAGAGCTGGGTCTTTCTGAGTCACATGGTCTCTTGTACATACTCAAGGGAAGACTCACCAAGAACTGTCTCCTCATTGATGATATCTCCTTAGGAGGATCCCGCATCTCCTGGTCCTTGGTAAAATGCTTTCTTCCTAGTTCAAAGTGATGAAGATGCCTCAGGCTGACCACAGCAGTTTTTTCTCCTTACCAATCACAGGAAACTTTATGCACTTTTATTGCCTTCTCTTCAGATGACTGTGATAACTGTAGAGTCCTGTCAAGTTCCAAGATGAAAATGGTTTTTATAATCGATAAAACCAGACAGGGAATCCTGAATCCTGTTAGCAATAAAGACTATGAAAATGCTACTTTTGGTTGGAACACACAAGACAGTGGGGAAGCTGATTGTCATTGGCAGAGTTGGGGGCTGGAATATGTACTTAATTTCCCAAGACCCCAGAATGGACTCTGTCTGGCCTTCAGAGTTGTTCATTTCTGGTGTCAGGGGATGAACATTAGCATTAAGGTGGTCCCTTACTGTGACTCTCATGGGACACTCTTCATAAGTTAAAAAACATAGTCATGGGACAAGTGGCCTTTAGGAAGTCCTACTCAATGTGACTTATGGTGGAGATTCATGGTGTAAAAACTCATAATGAAGACATTTATTTAATGGTTCATTCTGGCAATTTCTAAGCTAAACTTATATTTTATCCAAGCACATCTCATGACACCCATGTTGTCTGGAATCACTTTGGGAAAACGTATTGTCTAAAATACCTCAAAACTACCCCTGCCCCCTGGCCTTATACTGCAACACCTACTAAATAAAGGAAGGAAGGAAATACTCCATGGAAGAAAATACTTTTTAGAAGAGATGACTTATTTGCAAGTAATCTGGAACTCCTGGGTCTTCTTGTGCTTCTATAGAGGACTAGGTTTAAGGGCAGTGGAGGTGATATCCTGCTCAGGATTGAAGTGTGTTTTCTTTGCAGATTTAGTAAAATGAGAGCTATACTGGTTTCATTATTTAGCAGTCAGCATGAGCACTCTGCTGTGGGAGGTAGCTGAGAATTGTCTTTGGTCAAGGCTCAGTCATCACTAGATTTCTTTTTTCATTCCATAGGTTTATATTTTTAGAGCTGACCGAAGATCAGGCACCTTAATTAAGATTTTTCAAGCATCAGGTAAAAAGGTGAGATTCTTGGTCTAAATGTTTCTTGTTTGTTTGAAAGATGTTATCACGTGGGATTCAGTTCTTTCTTTTGAGCAGATTGGTTCACAGGCCTTATCTGTGTCCTACATTTATAGAGCATTTCTACTTCCCTGTGGGGGCCTTTCTCAGCATTATGTGTGACCTGCAGATTCTCCAGATTGATGTTGGTTGGAGGAAACATGCAGCTAGATGAGTTTGTATGTGGCCAAATACTGAAGTTTAAAAAGCTGGCCCATCACCTAGATACCCACTGGAATGAGGGTGTGTTGTGTCTCTCTCTGCCCCTCTGTCTGTCTCCCATACATACACATCTCCACCTCCAGAGACATCAGGCACAGTTGAGTCCAGGTAGCAAATCCACCATCTCTAACTAGCTTCTTCCACAGGAGGGACGTTCCAAGGGGCTCTCACTCTCCTGATCTCATCAACCCAGCGTTGCACCCTCCTCTGCTAACCATGATCCCTTTGCCACCTTTGCTGTGGGGACTGCTGTCACCAACGGAAACCAAACAAAAGTTAACCAGTTCTTTTGGAATCTTTTTTTTTTTAAGATTTATTTATTTGTGCGTACAGAACTGGGGTACAGGCCAGAGATTCAGGGGTGGTGAAAGATTTTACCAGAGACTTCACCAGAGTGGGGAGCAGAACAGTGGGCAGATTGACAAAGTACACTGCTGAGGGGAGCAGCGGGCGGGTCAGGAGAGGTCTGCCGCGCCATATGGTCACCTCCGGGGCAGGCAGGAATCAAACTCATGTGGAAGTGGTTTCAGCTTCTTAGTGCTGTGCTTTAACCCGCTGCGCCACCAGGGAGGGCCTCCTTTTAGAATCTTGATCTAGAAAGATCCCAGGAGAGCTGCCCAGAAATTAACCTTGCTTGTGTCACCTCTTAATCCTCACCCTGGGCCTGACCTGGTTCCTGCAAGTTCCTATGCTCCAGTCTACTTGCACTGCAGTGTAATCAGCAGTTAAGCCAGTCAGAGAATTCTGTGGTTAGTGAGCCTGGGGTCAGCAGTCATGCATACCTTAGTGTGGCTTAGCTCAGAAAGTTGCTTTGCAAGATTGGACTCTCCAAGGGGACACAGATATAGGGTGTGAGGTGAAGGGGGTCATTTGGAGGCTTGTCTTGGAGGAGGCCTTTGTGAGCTCTGGGAAGCAGGGCAAGATGCCTGGGGCTTGCGAGGGAGTCTGGAGGAGAAGGGAGAATGTCAGAAGAGAAGGTGATTTTACCCTCTGCTGCCCTAAGAAAAGGGAGCGGGGATGATTGTTTCTTTTCTGGACAGCCCATGTACCCCAGTCCCTCTGTGAGTTACCTCTGTCCATCAGCCTGGCACCACTGCATTTTGTTTTAATGTTGAATCACATTATGAGTTCCTCAAATCTTACGCACAAGTACGTTTTTGCAATGTTGACAACCTTAATGTGATGTTAACACAAATATATACTTGTCATAATTTTTGCAGTAAAAAACGTACCACCAATCTCAATTTTGTGAAGTTTTCCCCGAGAATAGCTCTGCACTCCCTTCCTGCCACCCCAGGACCATTTGACCTGTGTTATTGTAATATTTCCAAGCCCTAAAGCAATGGCACTGGAAAATGACTGAGTGGTTCTATAAAAAAGGTTTTCCAAGCATCCTTAAAATCAGCAAAGAAATAACTCCATGCTATAAGTGACCAACGGAGTTCCAAAGAGCACGGAGGGTGTTGAATGCTGCTGAGCTGAACATTTCAGATCTTTCTTCAAAAATAACCAACGAGTGTGTTTACTGTGGAAAACCCAAAGCCCCCCTGCTCCCCCTCAAATGTACCCAGGCTTGAAAGGATTCTTCTTTCACCCCCAGCTTTGAGATACCACCGAGGCATAGCAGGAGTGAGTTTAATATGTGCAGTGTGGTGATTCAGTGTATGTATATATTCGCAGCCATCTCCACAACAAGGTTAGTCAGCACATCCGTCACCACACGCTGTTGTCTTAGGGCGTCTCTATGAGCTCCACTGTAGTGGAGCTTGAACACATCAATCACCCTGTTAGGCTGTTTTCCTGTTCAGCTATAGCTATTCCTTCCCAGCTGCCTATACAGCTAAAACCTGTCATCCTGGCATAACTACCAACATCTATCTATGCCCTTTCTCTTCCAAATATGCCCAGGTTTGGAGGATGACTTACTCGGCCACCTCCCTAGGACTGGATTTGCTGACACTGAGTTTTAGGACAGGCAAGCTAGCAGGGCCGGGCTCCCCTGGGGAAGGACAGAAGAGCCTGGGCTTTGCACCACCCAGCTCCATGGCTGTGCTGCTTTTCATGTTCCTTCGGGCTGGGTTTGTTAGGGTCAGTCCTTCACCCTGGCGCTTACTCGTGGGCCTCCTGCCTTCTGTTTGACTGCTCGCTTTACCGTCATCGTCTTTCTGCATTTGAAATAGGACATTACGCTATACATCTTATTCATTTAGCCAGAAGAAATGAGACCTTCTCACCTCAGTAACTTCTCCATTGTTCATAGGGGAAGGGTATGACCCTGGCTTTCAAGAGCTCCTTCAGCTTTACCTCTTGTCTGGAGTCACACACACGGGAAGGTTCTGCCTTAGTAAACCGACAACCCACTTCTGCTAATTTTAGGCCAGAATTCTATCAGATAGTCCTGTCTCCTGGTTTTACCATGACGAAAACAGCAACAAAATGCTTCTGTCCTTTTTAGTTGATGCCTTTCATAGAAACCACCAACGTGTGCAGTTCAGATGTGAACACAGGCACACAACTCTGCATCTCTGGGTTCATGGAATTGCTCTGGTCAAGGCACATTCACCCTAGGACATGGCACTGCCAAATTGAGGTGTTTCCAAGTTCACTGATTATGTGAAACTTTTGTATGTAAAAACGTAGATAGGGAACTTCATGTATATGATTTCTGGTTTAATACTGATTGATGAAGATATCATATTCAATAGCCCACTGGAATGAAACAGATAGTTCCCCTGGGACTCAGCCAGAGAGAACAGCTGGAAGCTTTAGTCTTCATCTCCTTGCTTGGCTCTTATTGGTTTCTTTACTGAAGTCCAGAAAGAGATATTGGCAAGGCCACTGAATGGGTGACTGACAGCTTGGTTTCCGTGCTCTCAGCCTCCAAGATGCTTAAGCTTTCCCATGCCCTTGTCTCTCGGGAATGGGTGATTGGGGCATGGTGGTGGATTGAGTGAAGTGGCCTGGCATGTGACTGGGTAAGGACTTCTGTGTCCTCTTGGCCAGGGGTTAGCTGCAGGAAATAGGCAAGGGTGCCCTTCACTTCTCTCAAACTCCCCTAGAGTAGCTGCCAACAAATTCTGACAGTGGGGGGAAAAAAGCATGCTCATGTCACTTTAAAACCAGTCATTGTAGTTGAAAACCCATATTTTAAAAGTTAAGGGATTTAAATTAAAAAAAATTATTTTAGAGTTTGTAAACTGGCATCCTTTGGAAAATATATAATCTACAGAAACTTTTGTTTGACCTGCAGAGTATGTTTGTTTCTATTTTTAATATGAATTAGCTGCCAGCGCTTCAAAATAGACACTTCAAAAAACTTGTACCTTATTGGTACACCCGGGCAGGTTGCCTTCTCTAGCTCAGCCCCTGTACATAGTAGTGGACTGCAGCTGGGCAGGCTGCCCCTTTCGTGTGGTCTATGGCCTACAGTTTACCGCAGTCTCCACCACTCCCCACTGTTACTTAAAACTGAAGTCAGATGTTCCCTGTCACCTGTCAGTATGTGCAGTGTCCGTTTTTTTTCTGATACCTGTATACCGCCTTGTATCCCAATGGTATTTTAGGTAGATTTTGAGATCCCTGATTTAAAATAACAGGCAATGAGTGAAGCTATGATTAAAGAAGAGTCAGTATAAATCAGGCATGTTCCCTCATTGAGTTGTACCTTTTTCTGTCACTTTAGCTCTTACCTTCCTGGCCAATCTAGCTATGTGCAAGACTGGGAGAGGGTAACCTATTTCCTCTTAGAATGTTTATTTTCATCTTACCTTGTGTTGTGAAATTTCACATTCCTACTTGATTGTCCTTGCCAAATGTCTGATCTACAAGGTAATTTTCTTATGGTTGTAACTTATATTTGCTACCTCAGTTTACATATTGAAAAACAGTACCGGATTCTCCGGGGATCGGTCATTTGTTTTCCCTGTGGTAGGGCTCTAGGAAAGGGGACTCTGAGCCAGTTTGCTTTGGTCAGGGGTTGAGTGGGGTCCTGCTTGGCTGCTAGGAGGCCTAGGGAAGTCAGGTGCTTCACTGCTTGCCTGGGCACTTTACTTATTATGGGGCCGTCACAGCCTCTTAGGGGCTGGGCTGCAAATGTTCCTGAAGCCATGGGCTGGAGGAAGCGAGGGCCTTCTTGAGCGAGGGCAGACACTGAATGCTCTGTTGCGACTCGACTTGGTTGCAGATGGGCTCTTACTTCGGCTCCTCCTTATGCGCAGTTGACCTGAACGCGGACGGCCTCTCAGATCTGCTGGTGGGCGCCCCCATGTTTTCTGAGGTCAGGGATGAGGGGCAGGTCACCGTCTATATCAACCGAGGAAACGTGAGTACAGTACTGGGTACAGTGAATGGGGTGTGGGAGAGGGATCTGGCAAGTAGTGGCTGAGCACCCCCCTCCACTCCCCTGTCGAATACTGGGCACCACTTGCCTGTGGAGGGGAAAAAGCCTACCTTAAAAAAGTGAAATATTCCATTCCTGGCAAGTTTTATGCAGTGTTAACTGTGTGCAAGAGCAATGTTAACAGTCTTCCTGTAGTGCTTACTATTGACATATATTTACCATGTGTACAGGAACTGTTTTTCCTTATTCCAGAAGTGATTTCAGTGTGATGTGCACATGGTACCAAGGGTTCCCATATCTCAGGTGGGAAAACTGAGTCCCAGGGAGCCACGACTATCTCTGCCAAGATTGCTGGTACATGCACCTTCAAATGAGCTTTGTCAAGCACAGGCAAGAAGAAATAGAAATATGTCTTGTTAAAACTATTTTAGGGGGCAATATGCTGGGAGTATGATAAAGCAGGATGGTCACAAATGGGGAAAGTACAGGCTCTCTAAATGATGCTGGGGAAGCCAGAAAGTCCTACATAAAAGAGTGAAGTTGGATTGCTTGCTAACCCCATACACAAAAATAAACTCCAAATGGACTAAAGGTTATCTGCAAGACCTACCATAATAAAATACATAGTGCAAAGTATTGAATTATGTGTGGCACAGTGAGTCTGATACAGACAAGTACTGGAGGCCTGCACAGCAGACAGTTTGGTGCTACAGAACACTTTCAAAAAGAAGTGGCCATCATGAACATATTGAGTGGTCTGAGGTTAACAGGGAGGCAGGAAGAAGAGGGGCAAGGGATACAAAGAAGGGTGGTGGAGAAAAAATAAAGTATAAACCACCACTTGCAAAATCGAATTAAAAAAAAAAGAGGCAGTCACGTCCCACTCTGTTGTCACTGAAATCCAAGCACCTGTAATTGTTTGGTTTTGTATGTGACTTACATGAACATTATTGACCCAGAGGAAGTTTTCCTTTATGTTGCTCTTTTCCTCCCAAATGTTCTTATGATTGCCCTTCAAAAGTAGCTAATTGATGTGACCATCTGTGCAATTTATAGTCATGGACTGGTTTTTTTTCTTACATTAGCCATGGAGTGTTGATGATTCTATTGTAAAGAGTATTTTTCTGTGGTTAGGTATTTAGTCTTTGTTGATATAGAAGTAAATAGTTCCCATCCCAGTGAAGCAGTCTGCCGTTCTTGTATGGCTTGCAACAAACAGAGAAAGGGAAACCTGGGCAGCTACCACGGGACAGGTAGGTAGGTGGGTGGGTTTCTACACTGTCAGGAGAAGGCAGGCTTCGTCTCTGCTGAGTGAGGTTCTCCTCTCGCCTTTAAGGCTGTGCAGGCTGTTGGGCCTCTTGCTGAACAGGTGGGAAGGAGCCCTCCTGCCACCAGGAGAGAAGTTTCGGTGCCTGTGATTCTGCCCAGGTGTTTCCTGTCGCTGGGCCTGCTCAGGGGCGGCATTCTGAGCACTGGTTTTTTATTGTTTTTTTTTTACTTTGTTCTGCTTGTTTTTGTTTTGTTTTCCACTCTTCCTTCATCCTGTTTCCCAGGGAGCCCTGGAGGAGCAGCTGGTGCTGGCTGGGGATGGAGCCTACAATGCACACTTCGGGGAGAGCATCGCCAGCCTGGGCGATCTCGACGACGATGGCTTCCCAGGTCAGCGAGCTTGCTGCTGTCCCCCTTTGGAAAAAATTGTTTTTTGCTGCAGTAGCACTGGTTTACAGTCTGTGTGTGTACAGCTATGGGTTGCCACATGATGCCCATGCCCACGCAAACTCTCTGTGCGGCCCACTGCCTGCCTCACTTAGGGTTGGCTGCCTGCCCTCCAGCTCTGTGCTCCTGGATCTCCCACCTGCTCCAAGGGCCCACCATGTGCTCTGGGAAGAGAGGTCACTATTCGAAAAAATGTCCATGTAGACTCTTGGGACTAAGCTCTGAGCCCACTGGAGTTTTTGCATTTGTGTAGCCCCTTCTCATCAGCTCAGTGTTCTTTGCTGTGTGTGTGTGATGTAAGTGAATGTTAGGATGGGGCCCCTGGACTTCTTACAGCAGAGAACCTGATGATTCTACCATGGACCTTGGGTTGGGGCCTCTGATGTTCCACTATGTTGTGAGCAAAGCGAGGGAGGAGAGAACGTGACATTTCTTCTCTCCCCCGAGAGCGACAGGATTGCCGTCTCCTGCTGTTTACTCAGCATGTCCTTCTTGGCTCTGGCCTCTCCCTCTGGTCCCTTTGAGGGACCAGAGGTCCCTCTGTTCATGGTACACATGTATACACCATCGGCACCCATGGGGGCCCTGCCCAAGATGGACTGGGGTGGCTCTTGCCTCAGGCTAGACATCCAGGCCCCTTTGACTAGGCCACTGGCTAGAGTGAGCTTGTTGGGCACATGGCTCTTTCCCCTTGACCTCACTTCTGCAGACGCATGACTTTTGTTTTGTTAGAAGAAAAGGAAAGAAAGGAAGATGTAAGTTTAGTTCCTGGGAATACTGTTGATGTGTGTGTGTGTGTGT
>NW_004567105.1:68331379-68335480 GCF_000260355.1 Condylura cristata | reverse complement strand
GAGAGAGAGAGAGAGAGAGAGAGAGAGAGAGAGAGAGAGAGAGAAATGATTGCTATTTTATATAATTTCCTTATCCAGAAATAGAGTTGACTTTCTCAGTTAAGCAATAACCACTGTCTATGGAATTCCCCTCTCTAGAGACAGAAATTAAAGTGGGTTTACATTTGCTTTCCTTTTACTGGATGGGTCAATAATTTTCCCTCTGAGGATGAAGCAGAACCGTTTCCAGAATTAGATGCTTCTCCATTTCTATAATTTTCTCTCTGCTTCCCCCCAATATTGTTCAATTAGTATCTTTTTATTTTCTTCTAAAATCTGTTTATTTTTCAATTGAAGTAACATTGGCTTACATTTATTTTCTTTCTATTTTTATTTTTTCCTGCTAAGAGGTTTTGGGCCAAATTAAATGCTGAAAAAGTGAACAGCAAGAAATTCCTGGCATGGAGGACTTAGACCTTAGACATGAGACCGAGGGTTAGAAACCTGTCCTTGTTTTATCCTGAGACGTGTTCTGACCCACAGCTGTTTTTGTCCCCTCAGATGTGGCTGTTGGTGCACCTAAGGAGGATGACTTCGCAGGGGTGGTCTACATCTACCATGGAGACGCTGGTGGAGTGGTCCCTCAGTACTCAATGGTAATTGGTGTGGGCGTGACATGGTAACTGCTTGCCCAGACATTCACTTCACAGACCTGTAGGGAACATGTGCCAGGTTCTAGGGCACAGAGGAAGCACAACGTTTCCTGTCCTCTAGTAACAGTCACTAACTGTTGATATTGTGTAGTGGACACAAACTCATTTTCACAGACTCCTAAGTTTGCTCACTCTCAGGGATGCCTTCTGCCTGCAACAGATCTGAGCCAAGTTCTTGCCCAGACTCAGAACTTCTTATCTAAGAAGAAACATTTTTGGTTTTGGTTATTCCTGTCCACCATCTGCGCTGTCAAAGGAATAGGTTGCTAAATGTGACTGATAAAGAAAGTGGCCCACAGAGGGGCCGAGAGCACTCCCAGGATTACTGTCGCCATTGGCATCAAAACGAGATGCTGGTCAGACTCTGGCCTGGTGCCCCAGGTTTGGGAACATGGAAGTGGTGACTTCTGTTTTTTGTCACGTCAGCTTGGTGTTCAGTCTTGCTGATGGTGTCAAGCCCAGCCCATGGGAAAAAAGGAAGTCACTCTTGACAGAGCATGGTCAGGATATTTGTGGTGTCTGTATGTGGAGTGGCACAGATCCGTCTTTGCCCCAGTGTGGGTCAGTGACAAGAAGGGGCTGAGCCCAGATTGAGAAATTTCCAGCCAGCAGACATTGATTTTTTGAACCTTTGGTGCTTACCATCTCCTACTCACACTTAAGTTTTTCATTCCTGAGAAGCTTGACTTGTGTCTCAGTTATTGCTAAGGAAATAAACTTTTGACTAGGTTTTGTTCTTAGCTGTAAAATGAAAGCAAAACTTATTCATGTACTGTATTCTCTTGGTAAGAAAGAAAGGCTTTGTGTGCTGATTTTAAGAGACACTGCATGGATATACGTTCAAGCTAACACTTGTAGTTGTTCTTGCAGCAGATAGGTTAGCTAACTCAGGGTTGAGGGTTGGTTTGCTGCCAGTCCAGCGCCAGGTTCAGACATGCTCAGACTCCCTCCAAGACACTGCAACTGATGGGGGCGCTGGTGAGGGGAGGCGCTGCTCCCTGAGTGCCTGTCTCCTGGCTTCTCAGTTCCTCTCCCAGCAGCGGGAGGGTGCCCTTGCCACTCTCCTCTATTTACAAGGTGACTGGACCCCAGGGAGGTTATTTAACTTTATTTCACTTCATTGAAGGTTAATTAACCCCAGGTCAGAAGCTAGTAAGTGGCAGTATGGCCATTGAAGCCTGCCAGTCTGACTCTCAAGCCTTTTATGTAACCACTGTCCTCCACTTTGGAAAAAGGAATGCTCAGGAAAGTTCAGTGGAAGACTTAGGAATATGGAAACTTAATGTGTCCTCAGACATCATACACCAAGGGCATTTATGCACATGGCCACCTTCTTTTCATTTGAAATAGAGACCTGTCTATGGTGATGGCGCATGGGTGATTTGGTCATGGGAAGCTCACGAGGATTACAATTGAGATGGAAAAAGGCACAAAGTGATGTAAAAATAAATGAATATACTATTAAAAAAAAAAAGAGACCTGTGAGGACCATCAACTCTTAGGTGGTTCAGCTGATGTGGAAGGCAGGAGAGAAGGCAGCTGTGGGTACAGGTTGGGGACCATGTCTCTCTCACGAGTGTCCTCTGGTTTGGGTCAAGGATGCTGTTCTCAGTGTGACAAACTGTCACTAGGGAGTCTCGTCCTCAGGCTGCTGTTGGGGTCACCCTCCACACATCCTCCTGGAAGCTTGCTCCCGGACCTGGGAAGCTAATCACATAGAGAGGCCACCTGTAGGAGACCCCCACTTCCCTTCCTCTGGGGGCCTCCAGTGTTTTGTTTTGTTGCTGGGTGGAATCTCCACAAAGAGCTGAAGTCTCAGCCTTGTGGTTAGCATGGAGTTGCTCAGTAGGAAGCGGCAATCGGCAGCTGGACCCATCCTGCCTTTGTCAGCATGAAGGTGGCTCGTTGGCCTTGACAGAGAGAAGCAGTTTGGGGCTCTTTAAAAAAAGGGAGAGAAAAAGAAACAGTGATGACTAACCTCTTGCAAGCTGTTAATGTGAATACGATAAGGTCCGTGATTTAAAAGGAAAAAAATCCTTGAGGAGTGGAACCATGAGGCAGCAGAGCCGGATAGAGTGGGCGCTGTGTGCGTGAGCTAGAAGAAGATGTCTACAATAACTCCAGGCAAGGGGTTTGCTTTCCTTTGGCCCAGTGTGGTGTTATTTCTGCTGGATAGACTATGCAAACAGGCCTACAGTTCTTCCACATTACTCTTTAACTCACTCCTTTTCCTGCTGTGCCATGAACAGTGTTGATTTTTTTTTAAGATTTATTTATTTGTACATACAGAACTGGGGTACAGGCCAGAGGCTTAGGGACGGTGAGAGGCTTCACCAGAGAACAGTGGGGAGCAGAACAGGCAGATCTACAAGTACGCTGCTGAGGGGAGCAGCGGATGGGTCAGGAGAGGTCTGCCACGCCATGTGGTCACCTCTGGGGCAGGCGGGAATCGAACTCATGCAGAAGTGGCTTTAGCTTCTTAGTGCTGTGCTCTAACCCCTTGCACCACCAGGGAGGGCCCTGAACAGTGTTGATTTTAAGGTCCTCTTGTGATGTTCTCAATCCGCATGCCCTCTGGGTGTGTCATGGCGGCCTCTGTGATCTTTGTCCTGCTGTAAGGACACTGCCTGCAAACCTGGTCAAGCAGAGGTCTCCTAAGGCTCCTGGTTTTCATTTAGGGTTATTAGTACTGAGCAGACTTATCTGCCAGCTTTATGGCATAATGGCCTACAGATGTCTGTGGGCTAACTTAAGCCGGCATCACCACCCCCCAGTGGACCACCCCTTCTCTCATTCCCCGTCCCAGCCACAGCATGCCTTGGAAATACAAACCCAGGGCAAGCTGCCCCTTGCTTGTTAGACTTCAGAGCCTAGAAGGGCTGCTTTAAAATGTGGTTTTTAAGAAATAGGCGGGCACACACATATGTTTGTTTAGACAGAGCCCTGTGGGATGTGGGGCTCTGCCCGCTCGCAGGAATCATTGCTTTAGGTTTCCTTCAGCGCTGCGGTATCTGCTGGGACGCCTGCATGCCTCCTGCTGGGCAACCTAGCTGCAGATGGCCAGTGGCCGGCTGTGTGCGGTTATTGGCTGCTGGGGGGTGGGGGTGTTCCTGCTGCCTCCATCTGCAGATCCTGTGGAAAAGCCCTCTCCCTGCACACTCTGGCACTTTTGCTGGAAAAGGATAAGGAAAGAATGTCCATGGTGAGCCTCTAGGTATCTGTAAATTTGGTTCTGAGGAGGGTTTGACCACATGGCATGAGACCAAAGCATAGCTCTTACCAGCACTGTGTGCACTGGGAGGCCAGCCTGCTCAAGGAGGCTGCATAGGTAGAAGGGAGGGGTCAGGTTCCAGAAAATGGGACCTTCCTGGTTCAGTTCAGTAGCACTGTGACGAATGGTGCCACTTGC
>NW_004567105.1:68327504-68330773 GCF_000260355.1 Condylura cristata | reverse complement strand
TGTGAAGCTCAGGAATCTTTGGATCTCCTGGCTCACTTGATGAGGAGAGTTCCCAGGTGGTTATCTTTTCTAGATGGAATGTCCACGTGGGGAAAGACTGCGTGTGCCTTTTGTAGGGGAGAATTTACATGTCTACTATGTTACTTGGGGAGAGAGAGCAGAGAAATATACATTCTTAAAATTTTGGCCAGCCATATCTGTGTGCAAACTAAACAGAACCTCTGTTAGAAACAGAAGTTAAACCATAGCCATTTTGAACTTTGCTCAGCAAGTCAAAATGTTAACACCCATACCTGGGTGGATTTTTCAGTGATGCTGAATTTAGAAACAATTTTACATGATGACATTTGACCTAGGCAGGAAATGGCAAAAGGGCTGTGTGACCTTCAGTTGCCTGTTGAAGATCCCCAGATTGAATTAACAATTTCAGAACCAAGAGTCCTAGGGAAAGAGGGCTAAAACTGTCATGGGTTCTTACTTAGAACTGTGCTCCTTTCCTGTGACTCAATTTCCCTTTCTCTGTTTCAGAAACTCTTGGGGCGGAAGATAAATCCAGTCCTCCGGATGTTTGGTCAGTCCATATCAGGGGGAGTTGACATGGATGGAAATGGCTATCCCGGTAAGCTGCTTCGCTTTCCAACATTGGCCATTAACAGAGATAAGGCATGAAGTAGAACAATTTCCAGTCTGGTAAACCGTGGTCACAATCTACTTGGGGTTAGGAAACTTCACACAATAGAATGAGATGTTTTGCCTGCTGTTTGATTTTAAAGTGGAAGTACCGAAGTTTACTTGGGGGATTTAACATGATCTATTCTGAAAGGTTTGAGCATTGGGAAGATGGAGTTTTTATTTTTAAAGATTTAGTTTTATTTATTTGTGCTTGCAAGAACTGGGGTGTAGGCAAAGGTGTGACGAGTGAAAGGGTGGAGTTTTTACAGACTTCCATGATCTTTAGTCTTTTTAATGAAGGAAAGTACTGTCTGTGTTAAAAATGGTAAAGAATGGAACCTCGTGTTGTTCTTGACATTTGACCATTTACTTGTGAGAGGGAAAAAGGAGCCAAGCAATATCTTTCCTACCTCCAAACCCAAAATTACTGAGAGAAAAATTTGGAAACTTAAAACAAAAAACAAAATGTGTCCTATCTCTGACAGACAAAGTAGATGCTGGCCATTCAAGACTGGCTAAACTGTCTCTAGGGTTAATCAATGCCCTGTTGTGGTTGAAACTAGTTGAATACAAACCCTGACCCCAAGTGATACCTGTTTTAGGTACAACTGATGGAGCACTAGAATAGTGTTTAGTGTTTGAAGGGGCTTGAGGTGAGGTGAGGAGAGGAAACATTGATAAAAAATTTGAAAAAAAATCCAAAATCATCATGAAATTCAGAAAAAATCCCCCAGATTCTATAGTTCATCTTGTTTTTGAGAAAGTATTTCTTTCCACTTAACATGCCTCCCAGAAAGCTCTCAGAAAACTAATGTAGTTTTGTACAAGGCACCAAATTTTGTAAATTTTTACAGGCAAGAGTTTTGAGCTTCCCTTGTAACATCACAAACCCAGGAGAAGAAGTAAGAATAGAAAGGGGCCAATGTTGAGGTTTCTGTCCCAAGGTAGACTCGATGGGTCTGTTTAAGTTTGAGAGAACAGGAGAACAGTTTCCCTTGTCCTGGGCAATCGCTAAGTAATACCTTACACTGGGTTAGGACTTTAATATATGCAAAGTGCTTCCACAAGCATGTGCACGTAGGTGGAGATGGGGGTGCCTCCCCCACTTTATAGACAAGACTCCCAGGTCTCAGAGAACTGAAGGGGCTGGCCAGAGACTGCACTTCCAGCTGCTTCTCTGAATGCACAGCAGGCATGTGTGTCCACACTTGATGATGGAGCTCAAGTTACTTGAATTTTTCATAAAAGAAATGGAAAATTCATTAAGTTCTTTTATTTTTGAATATCCAGTCAACTCAAAAAGACAACTAGAAAGTAACAAAATTAATAGGCACACCCAAATGAAGTACTGTGATCCAAAGTGCTAATTGGGCCTCAGATAGATGCAGGAATGCAGACTTTTGCACTCAGATGCTTGTTCTGAGGGATAGTAACAGGAACCTCCAGACTTAGGGGCGTATAGTTAGTCATAAATTAAGCCATTTCAGAATAAACATTGCAGTTAACACTTGTGTACTGGTTTATGATTTTTCTAACTCAAATATATGATTTAATGTATTTAATAATTATTTAAATGTTTTAAATCTCTAAGATTTGACAGATCTTCAATAAATATTGTGTTTAATAATTACTTAGTAGGTATTTTCTGATTCAAGCAGTATGAAGTATTTTTGGTTTTGAAGAAGATGCTAGGGATAATTATCTGGAGGGTGCAGAGATACCCTTTGAGAGTCTGAGGTCATGTAGAGATCACAGGTCCTACAGAACCTCTACCTTGCTGGCATCCAAAAGAAATATAGTGTACATCATGTAGTTCATTAAAAGTATTCCAGTAATCACATGAAAATACAAAAAGAAACAAATGAGATTGGTTTTTACATTTTTTTTCAATGAATACTCAATATAAAAGTCATTAATGAGCTAGTTGATAGTATTTTTGCAACTGTGTCTTTGAAGTCTGGCTTGCCCATGAAATGCACACTCACAGTGCATCTTAGTGCAGCCATGGTTCAGGTCCCAGTCACCACTGCTGGTGATTGGCCACCATATGGGACAAGATGGCTCTAATTCTTACAAAATCATGACATAGCCCAGGGGATGGCTGCCCCGGGGAGAGGGTGAGATGTGAGGGATCCTTCATTGCTGTGGAGCCCAGGTGCTGCAGGGGAGCGCAAGTCTCTGAATCTGTAAACTTCTGGTTTTCAGATGTAACTATTGGAGCCTTCATGTCTGACAGCGTGGTTCTTCTAAGGTGAGATGCTTCTCTTCTCTCCCTCCTTGGATTGTATTCATCATGGGTAGGGATGGGATCTGTCCTAGGGGTACATAGGAGTCCTTCACCCTGGTCTACTGTCCCCGACCTGCTTCCGTGCAGATGGAGGCACTTAGTAAGAATTTCTTTTCCCCTTCATTTTTTTATTTTTAAGATTTTTTTTTTAATTTACTCATACAGAACTGGGGTACAGGCCAGAGGTGCAAGGGTGGTAAGAGGATTCACCAGAGACAGAGTAGGAGCAGAACAGGCAGATTGATGAAGTACACTGCTGAGGGGAGCAGCGGGCGGTTCAGGAGAGGTCTGCGGCACCATGTGGTCACCT
>NW_004567105.1:68179490-68326684 GCF_000260355.1 Condylura cristata | reverse complement strand
AAATGTGCTTTCTGGGCAAATCTTTCAGGAAGAATCTCATCTGTGAAACAAGGTGTAGCAGTAGAATGTAGCTCCTTGGGTCTTTATAGAACTCAGTGAGTTCGTACATGTAAAAGGCATAGAACTGACCTACATACTTGATACATCTGAGCAATTCCACAGAAGTAGTTAAATTTGTCTTTCTGAAGTTCTGCTTCCAGCAGCCTTCAGGATTTGAAGGTAGCAATTGTGTCCTTCAGGACAGTGACTTTGCTGAGATAAATCCTCTGGCCCTGTTAATCACCCCTGGGTCACCACTCTGCTGATCCCTCCTTCCTCTGGGCTGATAGTCTTCCTCTTGCGTAAAATGACTTTCATGAGGGTCTTATGTTTGAGGTGGGGGTGCTGGCTGGTGGCTCTGTGATGTGTTCACACTCAGCACCATCCTGGGTAGCTCGTTCCAGCTCGTGGGGGTTCCAGCCGTGGGGGTTCCAGCCGTGGGGGTTCCTCCTGAGTAAGGCATGCTCCTGTCTTCTCGCAGTTGAAGACAGGCCATCTTAAAAGTGGAAGCATCTGGCTTAAGGTAGAGCCTGCAGATTCTGCTTTGTCATCATACTTGTATTTTGCCAGCTTCCAGCTGTGGGCTCCAACCCAAGGGGGCTTTCCTTGTTCTCACCTTCATGGTGAGTTTCTCAAGGAGTTTGCTCATGCTTGGATAGAACTGTAAAAAGTGAGGTAGTTCCAGCACGAATGGGAGGCCCCAGGCCCCGGCTTAAGGTTGAGGGCTGGGTGTGTGAGGTGAAATCTAGTAAGGACAGCTGTAAAGTCTTTGAGGAGAATGCCAAGGAGCAGTTTTGGAGAGGTGAAGCTTTCAGAGGGGCGCTGGGGAGCACCAGCCATGATGAGAGGTGGTCAGCAGAAGGACAAAATCACCACTGAGTAGAATACCAGAATTTGAACTGTAAACATACCCAGAAAGATTTCCAGCCACCAGCTTGTTAAAAAGAGGCTGAAAGCACTTGTGTTGCTGTCTTGAGGTCCCTTTTGCTTTGATTTTGGAGGCTGGCACATAAGCAGGTGTTGTGTGAAGCCTAGTGCCTCCAACCCCACTGCTCCCATTCCCGCTGCACCCCCACCCCCTCCCCCAGTCCTCCCCCAGGGCTGTGGGCTGGTGGGCTCTGTCCTCGGGAAGTTTGTACCCTCAGATTAGCTCAGGAGGGCATGTCCTGGGTTAGGGGATAGGCGCCTGGTACTGAGCCATTGGAGGTCAAAGGAAATGATCAGAGAAACTTACAAAAAATTTCAGGGCCTTCCTAGTCCAAAAACAATACTTGAAAGAAAAAGGTTTGCGGGAACTGCTCTGGATGTCGGAGATTTGCCCATGCAGGCCCTGTCTGCCAGTTTTTAAAGGGTTCCGTTTCAGCAGCCTTCGTTTCAGTATGGGGCCCTTTGTTTCCTGCTAACCTTGACACCTTCTGCAAAGTTCTGCTTTGTGAGGAAAGTGTCAGGCTCCTCCCTGGCCAGTTGGCCCTGGGGCAAACGCTATGTCCTGTGTCCTGGACTGGGTGGGCTCTCAGGGTGGAGGTGGCTCCCCTTAACCTCCGCCTGGTGAACTTGGGGCATTTCTGTAGTTTTCAAGCCCTTGACCTGGGATAAAGTTTGTACCCATTACTACAGGGGTGGCAATATCTGCTCTCCTGGGCAGCAGGATGATTTTGCCAGAATTCCAGTCCTAAGGCACCTGTGGTGGGTGGGAAATGTTGGACATGACCTCACTTAGTGACGTGAGGTAGTTGCAGGAACCATAGAGGGGAGACTTCCAGTTGCCAAAGGGTAGCTGGGAGGACTTCCTGGGAGAGGGGGCACTTGAGTGGCTGTCAAGGAAGCTGGGGGCCTTTGGAAAGCGACCTTTTGGCCCCTTTAAATCACTTTGACCAGGAATAGGAAGCTCATTTTCTAAGTTATTTATAGCATATTTTAAGGATTTCTCCTGAAGAAAACTGGAAGATGAGGACATAGAAATTCTTGGCAGCACAGCTGTTGTCTGACTTCCGTCACCCCCACAGCCCTCGTACCTGTCATGGCTGCTCTGCTCAAACCCTTGGCCCCATCTAAGCCACTTCTCTCTTGCTTCCTTTTTCCCCTCTGAGGTTTTCCTTAATGTTTTTCTTCCCTGAGAGTTGGTGTTGCTTGTCCTTCCCATCTGTCTTGTCACCCTGGGCACTTTTTGTGGGACCTTTGTACAAGTGAGGTCATTGTTCTCAAGTCACTAATGCCCCTTTATATTGCGATGTCATCCCATAGGCATGAAGGCCAGCGATGTAGAGGTCAGGGGGTCTCTGTGGGCGGCCTGGAGGGGAAAAGGTTAAGTTGCAGCTTAGGTGAACCATCCTGGAGCAGCTGTTTGCAGGGAGAGCAGAGGAGTGCGATGCACGCCCACTTTCTGTCTGGCCCCCCTGGGGAGCCCACAAAAGCAACAGTGAGGTAGCCAGACCTTCAAGTAGGTGGGTTGGGGGTCTCTGTCAGTGAGAAGAGCGTGGATGTTCCACCTGGTTGAGCTAGGTAGGTTGATTTCTTCAGCTCTGAAGTGTTTGCTGTTACCAGCTGGGGTTCCACTAACCAAGTTCTGTTATAAAAATACTTAGTGAATTGCTGGGAGTAAATGAAGGAGGAGGTTTGACCCATGGGAGGGGACTAGACCTTTGCAGTTCATGCTTTTGATGCCTGTAACTGCTTTGGGGGAATTCTTGCTTGTATTTCTCCAGTCATGGCATCTGCTGTCAGAATGCCTCTTAAATATATCCCTATCTTCCTGGTAAATGGAAATTGAAACTTAATTGGTGGAATTTTAAATAATCATCCAACATCTGGCAGGTCATTTATGGCTTTGACCAGATGTGTTTTATTAACTAGCATCGCCTTTATTATTGGGAAGCTAACTATCAATTTATTAGGAAATATGCCACTTTTAAAACCAAAAAGTATTCACAGAGCACCTTGGCCCCTCTCGGGTTACTACATCCTTGGATTAAATGTGGGGCTCTGGGCCTAGGCGTCCCCTCTTGGTTTAGTTCTTGTCTGGTTCCAAGAGCAGCTCCCCCACGATACTAAATCTCCTCTTGACCCGTAGGGCCAGACCTGTCATCACAGTAGATGTCTCCATCTTCCTCCCGGGCTCCATCAACATCACGGCGCCACAGTGTCACGATGGCCTGCAGCCTGTGAACTGTCTGAACGTCACCGTCTGCTTCAGCTTCCGTGGCAAGCACGTTCCAGGAGAAATCGGTAATGACCCCAGGGCAGCCAGTTCTGTGTCCACAGCTGAGTGTCCTGCCGTTTTTGCAGGCAGCAGACCACATGCCAGGGCCCCAGCCCACTTAGCTTTCTGCTCACCACTGACTGTCTCCCCCAATTACTTCCACCTTGGTTCTACACAGATTGTATTTTACTCCAAGCATCCTTTCTCCAAAAGTGTGTGGAGGAGACCAAAACCTCATAGGGCCACAGGTGTGACAGGTTTGTGGGCCTTGTGGAAATGCCATGACAGGAGCCTGATCCTTATAGAACATTCTGTGTAATTAGAAGAGAAAAAGTGCAGTGTGTGTGTGTGTTGGGGTTGGGGGAGGGAGGGAGGTGGGCTTCAGAGGCTCCCCGTTGAGCTCGCAGCACCAACCAGATATCGGGGCTTATGCCTCCACTGTGGGCACAGAGGTGGAGGCGGGCTGGTGGGCTTGGGAGGCAGAGTTTTATAAAGGCTTAAGATTCCAAAAAGGGGGAGCTGCTTTATCAGCTTCCGGTGATTGAAAGAGGCAGGTGTTGCCCCAGCCAGTGGCAGCCGTCCCTGCCTTTTCTATGAGTGGGGAAGGTCAACTAGCTAGCCCAGCTCCACAGATGGGGTCAGGCCTTGGACAGGATAGGGTCAGAGTGGATTAGAATTCAGGGCACGTGGTCACCTGCAGGAAATGAATCTGGACCAGTTATATAGACATAGGTGCTTTGTTTTCGCCTGCAAGGATGATTTAATATTACAAAATAGAGTTCCAGGAAGGAAAAACAAAATACCATGAGCAACCACTAATAAAGACCTGGACTCAGTGACTCTCAGACGGTGTTAATGTCAGCACCATCCTGCCCACAGTGCAGGATCGAGAGCAGCACCAGCAACCCCACATTAGGAATGTGGAGTCTTAGGTCCAACCTGGACCTCTGACTCAGATCCTCGCAGAAGCGCTGCTCTGGAGCACATGTGTGTACACCCTCACACGAGACACACTTTCAAATGCGCTAGTTCATGCTTCAGTTGTAGCTTGAGTGCCCTGATTATTTACCAACACGCCAGTCCTTCTGGGTGGTCTCACTGACACTTTATCTTGATCTCCAGGTGCACTGAGTAAGTTCAGCAATGAAACTTGTACTTCTGTACATCTCCTCCCCATGCAGAGTTGGAGCATTCCTAGTTAGTATTTGGTACTTTATTTCTTGGCTCTGGGAATGCTGTTACCACCAATTTACATGGAAAAGCTGTGTAAGTCTTTTACCAGACTTAAAAGATAACCCACCAAATCAAGCCAAACAAGAATGGATGCTTGGAGTCAAGTATGATTTGTTCTGGAGCCAGAGGTGGTGTCACGTTGGAGAAACAACGGTGAGCAGAAGAGAGAAGCCACCTTCATAGGCAAAGGCATCCGGTCAGACCAGCGGGCTGCACAGTGATGCCATTCAGTTGATGTTTTAGTCTCTGGGGCTTCTTTTCTCTCCCTTGGGACCTGGTGGGGCTCTAGCATCTGGAAAGAGAAGGGACACCATTCACTTCCTCATTTGCTGCTTTGATGATGGGAACCACAACCCTCACTTGGTCCCAGTTTTCAGGGACAGCTGATTAGGGAAACCTCTAAAGAGGCTGCTGTGAGGTTCTCTTTGTGGGTGACTCTGTCTTGGGCCCTCTAACAGGTGAAGTCTGGTAGGAAAACAGAAGCCAAAGCAATTATCTTAATAGGAAGCTGTTAACCCTGGGCACTGGCCAAGCAGATCATGGAGGACCCAGTAGTCACTGCAAGAGAGCTGCCAGAACTTCTAGAAGCTGCCAGCACTTCCAGGACCAGGGTATCTCAAGGTGTGGCTTGATCAGCTGTAGCAGGAACAGGCAGATCTTGTTAGAGATGCAAATTCTAACAACCAGATACGCTGAGGGTGGGGCCCAGCAACCTGTTTTTGCTTTTTTTTTTTAAAATTTATTTATGCATTCAGAACTGGGGTACAAGCCAGAGGTGCAGGGGTGGTGAGAGGATTCACCAGAGACAGAGTGTGGAGCAGAACAGGCAGGTAGACGAAGTGCACTGCCAGGGGAGCAGCAGGCAGGTCAGGAGAGGTCTGCTGTACCATGTGGGTCAGCTCCTGGGTGGGATCGAACTCGCTGAGGCAGCTGCGCTAGCTTGCAGTGCTGCGTCCTAACCCATTGTGCCACCAGGGAGGGCACAACCTGGGTTTTACCAAGATTCTGGGTGGCTTAGAGTTGAGAACCACTGGTCATTTAGGGAGAACCACTTCCTTGAGACTACAGAACCTGTAAGTGTGCACAAGGGACCCTGCAGAGCTGGGACCTGGAGGAGGACCTGGTTGGTGCTGCTGGTGTCTTTGAGGGGTGTCCTGAGCCCAACTCTGGGGGTACGGGGGACTTGAAACTAGAATTGTCTGCTGTTGGAATCAGCTGCTGAGGAAAACTGTCGCTGGGTTTGGCTGACAAGACTAGGAAGCTGGCAGGATGGGGCAGGCCCTTCTCTCTCCTCCAGGCTTGTGGCCTCCCTCGACCTCTCCCGCTCTGCAGAGCCTCACAGGGAGTCACTGGCGAAGCAGAGGTGAGGCTGGTAGTGTCCAGCCCCAGCATCGCAGGGCCAGGGGAGCTGGAGCTGAGAGACGGCAGCTTCATAAACCAGAATCGCAAGTGTTCAGTCACTGAGCAGAGTTGGGTCGTGCACTCTAGGGTGAGGTGCCTGCACTCTAGGGTGAGGGAGCAGATGATCAGACTCCGGGCTCCCACGCTTCCTTTGCTGGCTGAGCCTGAGCCCCTTTGAGTGCAGGCCCTGTGCTCAATGTCGGGAGCAGTCTCCCCACATTGACCTTGAAGAGCAGCTTGTCTCCCTTCACCACAGAGTTGAGGATAAGAGTTCTGCTCCTCCCAGGCCTTACAAATGACTGCATTCTTGGCCTGCGGCTCCTGGAGCTTCATGCCTGTCACAGGAAAGGGTGGCAAATGTCTGTTCGAAGGGACCCTGCTTTTTACCCATAGATCGGGACTTACTCCCTTGCTGGTGGGGCTGAAACTTAAATGTGTTCGTCAGTCTCGAAGCTGGGAATGGAGCTGGTGATTCTAGACTCTCAGCAGGTGCTAAATGAAAGTTGGGGAGGAATGAGCCCTAAGTGGTTGTGTTTGTCACACTAACCCCATGCCCGCGGCTTCTCCCACAGCTCTGAGTCAGCAGGAGTACTGCCCTGTCTCTGGACAAACCGCAAAACCCAGCGCCTGCAGCGTGGCACCAAGGCCATCCAGGCCAGAAGCAGAAACTGGGTTGAAGCCAGATGGCGTGTCTCCTACCTTTCCTCTGACTTTAGGGGTGCATTTCCACTGCAGAAAACATTTGGGCACAGAGAACATTCTCTCAGCATCTTCTGGTCCCTCAAGAGGCCTGGAGGTCTGAGAATAGGGCACATCTGTATTCTATGGGGTGTGGGGCTAATCTAGTCTAATAGTTATCACTTCATACCTTGACGGGGAGGAAGAAAACTTAGGCAACCTAGTAAAGTGGAAATAACCTTTACTCTCCACCCCTCCCCCCACCCCGCACACCCCTGAGAAACTCTAAGGGAAGTTCAGAGTAACTATGAAAGGACACTTTTTAGTAGAATTTCACAGCTGAAATCATGTTCTGGTGGAGCATGGGGATGAATTAAAACGCGCTAGGAGAGACCAGGACCAGAGTTGATGGGAGACAGCTGGCGTCCTCTTGGTCAGGCCAGTGTGGGGGGCCCTCGGGAACCAGCTGGGGGCAGGGAAAGGCGGCAGCTGAAAGCATTACTTGGGGCTGATCAGCTTTTCCATCAACATGACATCATTCGACATGGCATGGACACAAGCTGCTAGAAGGAAAACCTGAAGACGGGAAATGTGCTGCTGGAGAGGCCCTAATCAGAACCGGCCCCTCCCGGCTGTGGGCTGGGCTGGCTTGCATTAGGGCCGGCTGCTGGCGAGCAGCCTGTCTGATGCGGGCCCTCCCATGGGGCTGAGCTGAGCAGGCTGATTGGCTGCTTCTCCGAATCTCCACCTTTCTGGGGGTCCTTTTCTGACACATGGGGGCTGGGTGCTGTTTGAAGCTAACAGGCGATTTCAGAGCTTCAGCAGGGTTTGTACTTTTTGCTGCTCTGCTGAGATTACCAACCCCTGCCCCCACGCCCCCAGGCAGGTTCCCATCCTGCATTTCCTGCTGACTTTTTTTCTACAAGAGAGTTTGATATGGAGGGGACTTCTTTTTGTGTATTACGCGAAATCTCAAAACAAATTTTAAAGCAAGCAGAAACACTAAGTCGACAGTTGGGAAGATGAGACCTTTCCAGAATGATTGAACTTGGTGAATTGGTTAATTTCATCCTTCTATGATTGTATACTTCAATTTTTTTTTTTAAAGATTTATTTATTTGTGCATACAGAACTGGGGTACAGGCCAGAGGCTCAGGGGTGGTGAGAGGCTTCACCAGAGACAGAGTGAGGAACAGAACAGGCAGACTGACAAAGTACACTGCTGAGGGGAGCAGCGGGCAGGTCAGGAGAGGTCTGCTGCGCCATGTGGTCACCTCTGGGGCAGGCGGGGATTGAACTCACGCAGAAGTGGCTTTAGATTCTCAGTGCTGTGCTTTAACCCGCTGCGCCCCCAGGGAGGGCCAAGTAGACTTCAACATTTTAGAAACATCTGATAGGTGGGAGGTTGGCATGCTCCCCCCCCCCCCACCTCCCATGGAGTATAGGGCTGTTGTGGCCTCCTCTCAGGTTCTGGCAACTGTGTCCCCTTCCCTTGGGTTGCAAGAGGGACTGAGTCAATGCTTTTGCAGTGACATGGGGCTTTGGGGGAACCATGGCTGGTGTTTGTGAAATAGCCAGCACAGTGCATGGCACGCACTAGGTGTTAGACTTACCCCTCTTTCCTGACTCCCTCCCTCCACCCCCAATCTTAACTCAGATTCTCCCAGAAGCGGTGCCTGCGTCAAAGGACCAAGTGCACATCATTGATTGGGGACGTGAGCCCAAGAAGCACCAGTAGGAAAGTGGGATGAGACAGGAAGGAAAGGCAGTTGCATAGTCAGGGTTTTCCAGAGAAACATAACCAGCAGCTGTATCTGTGTTGATAGTGCAGCTCATAGATTTTCTGGAAGCAAAATTCCTTCTTTTCAAGGGGACCTTCATCTTTTTCTCTTAGGATGAGGCTCACCCATCCTACTGATTAGGTGAGATTGTGGAGGCTAATTTACTTTTCCTGAGTCTACTGATTTATAGGCTAATATAAAAAAGATATCAGACGGTATCTAAAAAGATACCGTCATGGTGACATCCCTATTGGTGGTTTCCCAGCTACCTGGATAATGTGGCCTAGTCAGGTTGACACATCAACTGAAGCATCACAACAGCCAAATAGAGGTTGTATTATTGAGCAAGTTTTCACTGTGGGCAGCTGAAGCTGAATCCTGCTGGGGAGCCCAGCAAGTCTGTGTAGAACATACCACGCGGTTACCTCACCAGTCATGGGGTTATGGGTTAGCAAGGGCACCTGGGGACACACTGGTTCTCCTGCACATCTGTCCTGCTGTGCACACAGGCACAGACATCAGGGAAAGCTCCCGGGAACAGGGATGCAGGTGCTGGTAGTTGCACACTGGGCTGGACAGCAGAGAAATGCCAGAAGCCAAGAGGATACGGGTGGGGCACTGATACTATCTGCTCTGTCTTCCTGTGTTCATTTCCACCCAGGCTTTCTCTGAGCTCACCACTGGCAAGGTGGCTCAGCCTGCTATTCTAGCCACGACCCCCCCTTCCCTGGGGAAGGGCAGCCCGGTTCTTTCACCTGATGGAAGGCTAGTGCGGGGCTGCAGAGGTGACCTCTCTCAGATGTTGCCGCCGCCATGTTGGTTCATGCGGTCAAGACTTCTGGCTTGTTACACCAGTGGCTATCTCTAGCCCTGATCTTGCTTTGAAACTTACTTCTTATAACTACCCTTTTCTTACAGTTTGCTGTCGCTCCGGGAAATTGTGATTAGTGGGAAGTGGACTGTCTGGAGTTCAGTTCTAGATCTCTGCACTCGTTTGACACTGCTGTCTGCGCAGTAGAAATGTAAATTTTTGTCAGGTTATGTGTTGCAGAAATTAGGGAAGTTCTAGATGCAGCTCAGCCGAGCATGGTTCTCTGACTGGAGGGAGCCTTGTTCCCTTTAGGGAAAAAGATGAGCTTTTTGAGTTTGGTGGTCCCTCAGAGGGGATTGGCGATAAGCTTTGACATTCTACACAGTGGGTGATATGCAGAGGCTCTGTATTTTCCCTGTGAAGTCCTTTGTCACCTTTTTCATATCACATGGGATTATTGAGGTGACACAGCTTGGCCTTGGAAATTCAGCTGTTTGCTGAAATAAATAAGTTGGGGCAGATTCACCCTTGCTGACTGGAATCTGCCAGCTTGGCCTGGCAAGACCCCTGAGATGGCAGAGGCCTCAGAAAACCTTTCAGTGCAGCAAAACATGCGGGCAGCAGCTGCAGGTGCCTGTCCAGGCACACTTCTCTCTCCTTGTGCAGACTCCCCTGGTGGGTGATCCCTTTGATGGTGTTATAAGTAGGGTGATCCCTGCTGCCCAGCTTCACGTACTTAAGTGCCAGCAGGTAGTGAGGTGGCTCCTTACCTGGTGTGCGGAGTTGGGGCAGGGGCTGAGGCCTCCGCTTTCATACTGGATTGAAGTCTCTTCTGGTCCTTTTCTTCCACTTTTACAATGCCAGATTCCCCTGAATCCACAAATATCATTAAAAAATTGAGTCTTATAGGGGCAGTGAAATAAGTCTGTCAACATTAAAATTGTATTTACCTAATAAACACATTGTTACATTTCTATTTATAGTCTCTGAAGTAATGCAGTGAAGTCTTTGAGGTTGATCCAGTGTGTGTTCTATGTTGTGACCACATTTTTTAAGTCCCCGCTTGTAGCACCGTAGCTTCTGGCATGACGCACTGAGTGTTCAGGGGGCTCTCGGGACAGGGGGGTGACAGTCATGGTTTTGTGGAAAGGGTGGGTGCAGTGATCACCGTGCTCACTGCCTGGTAATAAAGTCAACTTCAGCTTTTGAGGTGCCACAAGTTTAAGTGCCATGATGATCCAGGTGCCTCCAGGTGACACAGCTTCGCCTTGGAAACTCAGCAAAACATGTTGCCATTCTTGTTCAGTGATGTATCCCCCTGTGCCACCCGGTGCCTGGCACAGGGTACTCAGGACAGCGGGTGATGTGTGTCCAGTAGATGCAGGCTTTACAGGCATGACCCTGTGAGGTGAGTCCAGCGGCAGGGTGGTGGTGCCCTTGTGCCGGTGCATTCACACAGCATTTTAGGAGACTGTGTTGCATGCAGCGTTGGGTCAGAGCCTTGGTTTTCTGTGTCAGCCTTTCAGGATAAACTGTGTTGGGCATTCTTATTGTTGATGTGAATTTTGGTTGTTCAGTTGATACATCATGAGATGTAAGTCAGGGAGAGCCATAAATGTGACATTCTGAGCATCACCAGGAAGGCAGGGGGTGTCCCGCTTCTCTCCTGGTGCCCAAGGGCTCTGGCTGACCTGTCTTCCTGGGAAGGCGCCATGGTCCTCTGTGAGGGAGGGATGAGATACTGCATAAAGTGCTGTCCTCTGAGGAGAGTGGAGTGACCTTGTGTCTGTGTCTCTGTCCCCACTAACATTTTGACCTTCTCCTTGACAGGCCTGAATTACATTCTGACGGCTGATGTGGCAAAAAAGGAGAAGGGCCAATTGCCCAGGGTCTACTTTATGTTGCTGGGGGAGTCCGTGGGTCAGGTCACAGAGAAGCTGCAGCTGGTTCACATGGAGGAGACATGTCATCACTACCTGGCCCACGTGAAGGTCAGTCTGTGTTCCCTTCTTTATCTTCAGACACATGTCGATCTCTACAGATGTTCATTTAAATCATTTTTATAATGTTATTATCTGTGCTCTTAAGTTCTAAGTTGTTGCTGCGGCACAAGCAGAACATCTATTTCTTCTGGAGTCTGACAGCCCTTTTATTTCTTGTGTTGGTCTCAGCCCTTGAGGGTGGTTAAGCCAGGCTAGGAGCTCTCTGGTTTGGCCTGGGTGGTTCCCACCCTTTCCCCTCTCTGAGGTGAGGCCCACTGGTCTCAGGAGTCATAGAAGCACATGTTTCAAGGTCTCTGACGATGCTGGATCACATTGCACCTGATGCCATTCTCACTGGTCCAGGACACATTAGCTCATAGTCATAGGTAAGGCATTTTAAAACTGGATGGATTAAGTTTTTCTCCCTTGATTACTCTTTTTCTTTCAGGAGTGCATTTTTGGCCCTTTTCCTCCCTCTCTCTAAATAAGCTTTCAAATGTTTTTTCCTCTTGAAAGAGTTTGTTAAATATACTTTGCTGCTGGTTCAGGAGGCGAGGCCTTGACTAGCTCCACAGTGGCCTCTGCATAGCAGGAGCTAGCAGGGTGGGAATCCTGGTAGTGGCCAGGACTGGCCAGCCATTGACCTGCAGGTGGAAAGCATAGGAGGTGTAACCTGGCCACACGGTGAGTGGAATGAATAAAGTTTGGAGTCAGACCTGGTATATGTCCAGTGGGATGAGCACTTTGATCTCTCGGCACTTCAGTTTCTGCGTCTCTGAAACGGACACGCTAATACTTAACCTTAACCTTGAAAGATGATCTTAATAATTAAGCATTACGTGATGAATGGACTCAAGGACCTTGCATGGTGTCTGACATGTGCACACACTCATTATTATTATTATTATTATTATTTGATTGTGCCAAGTTTTATTTCCAGTATTCTAACATTTCTGACCTACAAATATCAGTCTCAGGGGACTCAATGTAGTATTATTAGCCTATGAATTTCTGCATGATAGCAAAAATAGTGAACAAATTGGAGATGAAGTATCATTCTATTATTATATTAGTGCTGTAGCAGGAAAGTAACAGCTGCTTCTAGATGCTTCTGGGTTGTGTATGGAGAAAGACCCCACACATCCATGGCACTTGGTCTGGCTGAGGGCCTATGCGCTTGTGCCCCTGAGATGCTTCTCAGTGGGGATGGACAGGGTCCTATGCCAGGACTCGTGCTGGGGCCTGCCCAGAGCAGCTGCTCTAAAGGCTGGGGTGAAGGCAATTTATAAAGCAGTTGATACTCCTGTTAAGCCAGCCAGCCACCCGTCCCTCTAGGTCTTAGATTACATTGGCTCATGATGCCCTTGGGGCGGGTGGCCAGGCTCTCTTCAAACACTGCAAGGCTCTCGAGTGCCTGTGCTTGGTGTCTGCATGCTCCCTGGAGCCAGACCACCCAGGCCACCTGCCCTGGCTTCCTCATACTGGGTCTCTTCTGTAGGTGCTTTCCTGCAGGAACTCTAACTTATGCCTCTATGTGTGTAGCTACTACGGGCCCTGGCTTCGGGACTGAACCACTCAGAGTGTGCAGGCCTTGGCAGTGTGCCTCGGGGAACAGCGACAATGAGGTACAGGCTAGAGGTACAGGCTAGAGGCAGGCTTTTTTCTGTGGCAGCTTCTGAGGGTTAACTGCCCGGAGCTGTCTCTCCTGCTACTTTGACATCCAGAGTTGCCAGATTTAGCAAATAAACATACATAATTTCTAGTTAAATCTGCACTTCAGATTAACAGCAAATAATTTTTTTAACTGAACAAAGTAGGATAGTTTATTTTATTTTTTTCCTACAGTTTATTTTTACATCATTTTGTACATTTTTTCCCCCCATCACCAAGTCACCCGTGTGCCATCACCATAATCCCGTGCACTTCCCTCCCCAACCCCCTGTTTTTGATCCCATTCCCCACTCTACCCCCGCAAAATGTCTCTGGTATATGGTTGTTCATTATTTTTGTTATTTTCTCGCCTGGTCCATTATACTCCTGCTATGAGTGAAACCATCCAGTATTTTTCTGGCTTATTTCACTAAGCATGATCTCCATCCAAGTTGCTGCAAAAAACATGTGTTTCTCTTTTTTGGTTGCTGAGTAATATTCCATTGTATATATGTACCACATCTTTTTAATCCAGTCATCTACTTTTGGGCATTTGGGCTGCTTCCATGTTTTTCCAATTAACAGCAAATAATTTAAGACTATCTCTGAGTACATAGAATATACTTACACTAAAAATTACTGTTGACCTTTCACTTAAATGTTACTGGGGATCCTGTTGGAAGATCCATCTTCTCTAGTTCCTCCCATTCCACAAATGGCACCTCATTTAGACAACACATGACTGACAAGTAGAGAGATTGAGAATGTGGTCAGAGAACCTGGAGGCTGAGGCTGAAGTTCAGGAGAGAGTAAACAGACATATAAGTGATTATTTTGTTCATTTTGCAGAAGAATTAGAGTACAGATCTTCAGTGAACTTGGACCTGTAGAAATTTGGATGTTGTTATTGCCTGGCATGTTTCTCATGCCAGGGGATGGGGGGAAAGGTGCATGCCTCTGAGACTCTGTGGGTCAGGAGGCCAGGTCTCTTTAATTTAGGGAAGTCTCTTCTACCGATTACTGCCAGGACCATGGCAGAGGGCTGGGTGTGGGGCAGGACAAGGTGAATGCTAGTGAGTTGACTCTCCTCTGTGGGGGTGATCCAGCTGGCCCAGGAGACAGCCTGGCCTGAGTTTCTCTGGCTGTGGGAAAGCAGCTGTGGAAGCAGTGACTCTTGGGGGTGGGGGGTTTGAGGCAGGCAGCTAGGATGGGGGAGGGGTATGGTAGCTGGGCCTCCTCAGTGGAATTGGGGACAGGATGCTGGGGTGCCGTCAGGACTAGGAGAGCTTCATGCAGCCGCTGCTGCAAGTGAAACCTCTTCATAGAGCTGACTCTTGGCTTTATAGACAAGTGAAGGAAGATAAATAAAAGCGTTCTGGCTTATCGCACACCATATGGCCAGCAGAGAGGCCAGCGTGAGGGGCTGGGTATGTTTTGTTTAGGCTATCTTTAGGTATTTTTTTTTTAAAGCCTTTTCTGACTTTTTTTCTTCCTCTTATTCCATGGAAGTTTTTATTCCATACATGGTGATCTCAGAGTATCTCTGTTGTGGAAGACTGCTGCTCCCAGGCAAGCTGTCTTGGCCCACACTTGGTTCCATTCATGGCCCTGATGGCGCCTCCAGGAAGCACAGGTTGTCATCAGCCTCAGAGTCTACATGCCCAAGTTTCTCTCCCCACCACCCTCAAGCCAGTCAAGTTTGCTGCGGCTGGGTCTCCTTCTGCTAGTAAAGTGGGCTGGAGGGTTCTTGCAGTTCTCAGTGTCGCAGGTGAAAATGCACACACCTTCCTTGAGCCTCCAAACTCTCCCCCATATGACCTCAATTTGACTTTTGTCTACCTGGCACATGACTGGTGGCAAGTTGGGACCCCAGATTTGAGGGAAGCACACTTTACAGGGATCCAGGCATCCATACACACAAAGGCAAAGGAAGCAGACATTTAGAGTGAGATCTTTAATAGAATTAATGTCCTTAAAGAGGGAAGAGAGGCTGATCCTAATAATAGTTTTCCAATAAAATGCCCCAAATTACCTTATTTTACCTTGTGAAAATGTCCAGCCAAACAGGCTTGGTCCAAAGCAGGGCAGTCAAGGCTCAAAAGATTGTCACAAGTCTAAGATGCCTTCTGGTGGAAAGTAGTAGCAAGAAAGAGTTTAGCAGGTCTTAGAGAGCTGGGACAAAAGGAGACACCAGGTAATGGCTGCCATTTATCTCTTGCCTATGTGTATCTCTCAAGTGTCTGTGTCTCTCTCTCACATCCCTTCCCCAGCGTCTCAGGGTGCAGGTCGGGCAGTAGGAAACAAGGTCCCTAGCCTGCCTGCCTTCTGAGTTACATAGCTTCCTCTGACAACTCAGCTCTAACCCTAGACCCCAATAGATGCCCCACTCAGGAAGTCTGGGTCAAGGCCCACTGGGACGGGTAGTCCAAGATGGCACCATCAAGTGAGAGTGGGGAAAATGGCACCTCCCTTGCAGAGGTGCTTCTGTCACGCGTTCTAGTCTCACCTTTCTCATCACATGTGCCCTGAACTCTTCCCCAGGGGAGCAACCCCCTTTCTCCTGGAATATTCCTGGGCCCCGCCCTATTGTCGTTCTCCTGCTCACATTGGCATCTCTAGCCCTTCTCCATGATGGCCAGTTTCGGTCCTATCCATGTACAGTCACATACCATCTGTGTGCTTTTTGCCTTTTTTTTTTGGGGGGGGTCTCAGTTTGGGTCTCTGGAAGTCTTTCAGAGTCACTTTTTGGGAGGTGCTTGGCCTGCCCGCATAAGCGTGAGTGGAGTGTCCCTTCCTATGGCAGTCAGCTTCTCTTCCCTGCTCCAGACCTGACGGAGGGCTTGTTAAAGCCCCTAAAGAGGGCAGATGGAAGGGCCCTGAGGTGGCCATGGACCTGTGTTCTGAAGAGGACAAACCTCTCAGCCATCAAGTGCCCAGGAAAATCTGGGGAGGATTGTCTCCACTCCTGCCATTGGCTGTGTGCCTTTGGCAGGCTCTTTCTCTCTTGGGTGCACAGTGACCTGGATGTTTGCTAAAGGGTTCTGGTCATGCTAAGGAGTAGGAGATGCATTTGGGAGACCATGCTGGTAGTAAACACTCTGAATGTGGCCTGCTTTGACCAACCTTCCTTTTCAAATTTAGAACTTACATACTCATCATTAGAGTAATTCCCTTCAGAAATCATCTTTTAGTAGTTCCTATTTTGCAGTTTCCTCCTGTACTTATTCACTCTTAACATTGGAGATATAATTGACGTCTAACAATTAGTTTCAGGTGTATTGCATAATGAATTGATATGTTTGCGTTACAAAATGATCACCACAATAAGTATTTGACATCTATTATCGCACATAATTACAACTTTTTCCCTTTTAATAAAATCTTTTAAGATCTGTTCTCTTTACAACTTTCAAATATACAAGGCAATATTATTAACTGTAATTATCGTATTGTATGTTACATTGACAAGAATGATGTATTATATAACTGAAAGTTTGTACTTTTTGGCCACTTTCTTCATTTCAATGACACACCCCTATTTCACTTCTGGTAAGCACCAGTCTATCTGATCTATGAGTTCATTTTTTGTTCTAGATTCTACATGTAAACGTAGTTCATATTCACTTTACTTATTTCACTTAGTGTAATGCCCTTACGGTTCATTATTGAAACTGGTTGAATTTCCCTTTTATGGCTGAATATTCCATTGTGTATTTGTGTTTCTTCTGTTCCCTGTATTTCCTTTATCCATTCATCCACTGATGATTAAATTGAGATTGACTATTGTATATAATACTACAAGGAACATAAGTGCAGATATCTTTTTTAATTAGTGTTTTTGTTTCCATTGAATACTCAAAAGTAGAATTGCTAGATCACATGGTAGTTATATATATTTTTAAAGATTTATTTATGTACACAGAACTGGGGTACAGATCATAGGTGCAGGTCAGTGAGAGGATTCACAAGAGACAGAGTGGGGTGCAGAAAAGGGAGACTGATGAAATACACTGCTGAGGGGAGCAGCAGGTGAGGCAGGAGAAGCTTGCCTCACCATGTGGGTCACCTCCCTGGCCGGGCATCGAACTCACACTCCATAGTTGCAGCTAGCTCTGAGTGCTGCACTTCAACCCACTGCGCCACCAGGGAGGGCCCAGTAGTTATATTTCAAAAAACTCACTTTTTTGCTATAGAAAACTTTGGGAGTTAATTTGAATTTTGGAAGCAGCAAGACTTCTGTGCAATGCTTTCTAGTAGAGAGTAATATATTGGGATGAGATATGATAACACAGAAATAAGTGGTAAAGAATTTAGTTACCAAGCTCCTTTTGAAAGTGACTCTAACTAAAAGAAGACTATTGTATGTGTAATATTCCCAAAACATACAAAGAAATAATGCTCCAACATGAATTGAGTATTTATTGCGTGCCAGTCTTTGTCAGTTACTACTTTTAATCTTTTCTCCTCACTATCGTGAGGGGTACTTGTTCATTTTATTTTCATGTACCTTTGAGAAGACAAGGCACAGGGGAGCTAAGAAGCTTATTCAGTGCTTACAGCTAATGGTAGCAGAGGTTGGATGTGAACCAAGTTCAGTTGCAAGTTCAGTTTCCAAGCTGCACTCTAACACCTCTCATCTATAGAATTTGGAGTTAGGTTCTAGGCACTCCTTTGAGGGCTGTAGATAGGTCAAGAGGGTAGGCAACTGGCCTAAGTTTGCAGAACTAGCAGAGGCTTTAGGGGAATGCTTATGCTAGCAGAAGTAGCAGCTTTCGAGCAGTGGTATGCTACTAATGGGTAACAAGCTAGCAATGAGGGGGTCAGAGTGGGGAAGCGATACCTTGACTTAGGCATTTTGCCAGCTCTCCGGTATAAGTATTCCCACCATAGCTGACTGGCAGCTCCCAATGTGGCATCATGGAGTGTGGCGTTAAGAAGAAATGCGCAATAGCACACCATTGTGCGGAATTCCCACCCTGTGTTCATTAGAGACTGCAGTAAGTCTGAATAGACTCAGGAACATAAACAGTAGTGTAGCAAAAACAATTAGGAAGTGATAAGCTTTGGTCATTTATTACCTTTAACTTATTTTTTTTTTATTGTAAGTTCATGCAATTCTGTAACTACTGGCTCATAAACTTCCCAAAAATCTAGCAGCTGATTTTTGCAGGCCAGCCGTGACAGCCTTTTTGCCTGTTGCATCATTACCAAGTGGGTCCTATCACTCAGGTCAGGATTACCTGATAATGGTAGGTCTGATAATGGAGTCTTGTCTTCTTTTTTTCCTGTGGCTTTTTACATTGACAAATAATAGGAAAGTAAATTAGTGGGGTCAGTTGAACTGGCATCTACAGGTTTTATATTTGTATGTTTAGTTCAGACATACTTTGTATTTCTCCAAGATTATTAAATAGTTTTATAGTTTGAGTTTGTATTAAAATAACGGAGAAAGTTTTCACATCTTGAGCTTGCCATCCCTCACCCTCATGTATCCATGCTGAAGAGTGACCAAGGCTAATTGTTGAGATTGCTTGAGGGAAGAAGAACCAGGGGAAGGTACATTTTACCTCCCTTGGGACGCCTGAAACACTGGGCGTCTCCTCGCTTCTTGAGACTGAACTGGGTCCTGAGTTTGGTTAGTGTGGGTGAACTGTGCCATCCTTCTACCCTGCAAGCGTCTTGATCCAGTAGAATCTACTTGATCTCCCCTTTTCTCACTTGTTGTTATTAGAACAGTAGATCAAGGTGATCCAAATCCTCTTATTCTTTTCCTTTCTCTCTGTTCCTTCTGGGGGCATCCATTCCCAGTTCTCTGGTCTACGTGTCCCCATGTGGTCTAAGCAGCAGCAGGCCTTGGGTCATCCTTTGTGTGGTGACTGGCTCCTCAGCACAACCTGAGGGCTGCCTCAACCAGGCCACAGAGCCTTGCCATCTCTTCTGCAGTTACAGCATTTGTGTCTGAGACATGTTCAGCTCCATGTGGAAGGCCCCACACTGGCCTCTGAAGATGGGTGAGCACAGTGAGCTCACCCATGATATTTTCCTGCAAAGGCAGTGACCCACAGGCCAGCTCCTGGGCAGCCAGGCTCATCCCCCTGGCTCAAGTCCAGACTATGTGGGGGTGGTGATCAGCAGAAGGGGAAGTGGGAGGAAGAGTGCTCCCCCTTGATGCAGTGCATCTTATTGAGATAAGATGTGGATAAAAACATCCCTTAGAGGGTGATGACTCTATCTGGTTCAGGGTGGCAGTGGGGAGTGTGTCTGGAGAATTCCTCTCCTAAGGAGAGAGTCCAAGCCAGCTAAGATTTCCCAAGGATCAGTGAAGTCTCATACTTTCAGACCTGTTCTCCCATGGCATTCCCAAGATCCCTGGGTCCATGTCAGAAGTCCATAGTAGACCACCCGTGCTAAACCTGGAGTGTTACCTGTGTATGGCAAGAGCCAACATCATTAGTGGTTATACAACAGAATTTTTTTTTTTTAATGAAGATTTATTTATTTGTGCATACAGAACTGGGGTACAGGCCAGAGGCTCAGGGGTGGCGAGAAGCTTCACCAGAGGCAGAATGGGGAGCAGAACAGGCAGATCCACGAAGTTCACTGCTGAGGGGAGCAGCGGGCGGGTCAGGAGAGGTTGAAACGCCATGTGGTCACCTCCGGCAGGCAGGAATCGAACTCATGCGGAAGTGGCTTTAGTTTCTTAGTGCTGTGCTTTAACCCGCTGCACCACCAGGGAGGGCCACAACAGAATTTTTTTTTTTTTATAAGAGAGGTTTTATTCCACTTTGATTATTTTTTGTTTACATTTTTAAAGTTTTTTTTTTTTTAATTGACTTAACTCTAGGATCCTTCAAATTAGGTATTGCCACGAAGTGCACCCACCTCCAAATCACCTGTGGTCCACCACCACAGGCACCCTCCCCTCTTTGTTCTTATTCTTCCTGCCCACCCCTTACCACCTCTGGAGCCTGGAAATTAAATGACATGTTACTGTTAGCTGTTGTACAGAACTTTACTTAAATGTCAATGGCTGTCCTAAAGTCCTTTATAACAAAAGAAAATCCCAGATCGTGGGATACATTTGGTTGTCTGATCTCATTAGTTTGCAACAGTTTGATGGCCTTGCTCTTTCATGACCTTGACAGATAGGTATTTTATAGAAGTTTCCCTTTACACTTTGGCTTGTCTATTTCATCATGATTAGGTTAAGTAAATACATTTTCTTTAGGAATACTGCAGAATAATTATGTCATATGTATGTGAGAACATATACATCACGAAAGAGTATACACTTTAACTCCTATTTCACTACGACTTTCCAAAGTCAGTTGCCTTCACTAAAATAGGGCTTTGCTGTTTGAAGGATGTAATTGTAATCATAGGATAGTCAGCCCCACAGCCTCTCTTCTCAGTCCCCTGGCATTCCCTGGGCACTCCTAGAAAGGTGATTAACGGGTCATTCATGGAGCTCCAGTCCTGTGGTGTCTGCAAGCAGTGCCCAGCACTTTTACATCTAACACCAGGAGCTCCATCCACGTGCCAGGCATCAGAACTGTGGCTGCGGGTGCTTTTGCACACTGAGTGCCCTTTCTAACATCAGAAAGCAAAGTAGCTCATGGATACAGTTCTCAAGAATACATTCAGGAAACAGGTACGGGGGTCTACTTTGTGCTAGGCTGTGTAGGCCCAAGGCTCATTCTGTGAACAGAAACCCTTGCCTTCAGGAGCTGACTTATAGTGGAGTGAGACAGCAGTAGATATAATAAACAGGAAATTAAAGTATGTTAGCTGATGAGAGCCAGGGAAAAAGAAGTGGAGGAAGGCTGGGAGTGCCAATTGGTGTGAAGCAGGTCACCCCAATGGGCACTCCCAGCCTTCCTCCACTTCTTTTTAGAAGGTGACATTTAGAAGGTGACATTTGAGCAAATACTTGAAGGAGGTGGGGAATTAGCACAGTAGATTCCTGGAAGAAGTGTTTACACAGGCTCTGAAATGTTCAATGTGTTTGAAGGGGCAGGGGAGGCGGAACGGGGGGTGAGGAGGTCTGAGCAGTGGTGAGGCCACCACCTCACATCAGGCCTCATAGGCCTTTTTCCTTATCTGGGTGTCGTGGGAGCCATTCAAGGGAACTGAGCCGAGTAGTGTGACTTCCGTTTTAAAAGAATCTCTGGCTACTGTGTAGAAATGGACTGTAGAAGGGGAACAGAAGCAGGGATGTGGGTAGGAGACTGAGTGGCTCTGCCTGGAGGTGATGAGATGTGTTTGGATTCTGTTATGTTTAAAGGTGGATCCTAAGTGTTTCACTGCTAGAGCTGAAGGAAAGAGGTGTCAGCCATGACTCCAGAGTTTTCATCCTGAGTAACTGAAGGATGGAGTTGTTGTTGGTTTTGTCTTTCCAATGGAGTAGGCAATGCTTCAGGTGGACCAGGTTTCGGGGGGAAGACCTGGAGTTCATTTTCAAACACACTGAATTTGAGGTCCCTATCAAAATTGAAGTGGAGTGCTATGTCTGTGCCTTGTTAGTGTGCATAGTGTTTTGGGTTGGAGTCATCCACAGATAAGTTGTGTTTAAAGTGATGAGCTTTGATAAGATCACCAAGGGAGTGAAATACAGAGTATCAAGGATTTTGCTGTGGACATTCTAACACTAGGAATACCTTTTCCTCGTGGCCCCATGATGGCTGCTAAAGTCCAGCCACAGAGTCTGCTTTCCGTGTAGGAAGAAAGGGGAAAAGCATGTGATCTGAGTCCCCTTTAAAGACCTTCCAATGATTTCTACTAATAACTCATTGACCATGGTAATGTAAGGGAGGTTGGGAGATAGTGGTTTTAGGTGGGCACCTTACAAATCCCAGTAGCATAGTTATCCTGTCCAGTAGAATGTACTGCTGTGCCAGAAATATACTGTATCTGTACTGTCCAATATGGTAGCTTCTAACCCCATTACCACTCAACCCTTGAAATGTTGCTGGTGTTATCGAGGAATTAAGTTTTCATTTAATTAAGTTTAAATAGAATTAAGCACATGCGCCTAGTAGCATCCATCTTGGACAGTGCAGATAGTAAAGCTTGATCATGAAAATGGGGATGGCACTGGCACAGGCCATTTAAAGGTTTTGTTACAGGGGAACATGGAGTTCTCATAGGGCCAATAAAACCTCACTAGCCACATGAAAATATAAATAACTGGGTTGAGTCAGTTTGACCATTCACTTTGCCCTTGTACACACTGGCTGAAATTTTAAGAATACAGTAGGACATTGTCTCTCTCTCTCTAGGGTTTCCAGGTAACTGAAAACTTTTGAAGGGTTATTTTGTAGCGTATGTATGCACACACACACACACATATCGTATTCACACAATCGTGCATCTTGCATTTTCTATATTCTTTTTGGCATGATATTACATGAAAAGTGGCAGTGTAGGGAATTGGAGTGGAATTGCTGGATCAAAAGGAAGGGCATTTAAGGTTTGAGACATAGTACAGAATCACCCTGCCTCTGCTCTGCCCAGAATCACCCTACTACAGAATCTCCATTGCGTACAGTCTTTTTTAACTTAGCATTTGCTAAACACATGAATTAAAGCACTTTACTTCAAATGACATGGACTGGGCTGGGCAGGTCTGTTTGTGGTCAGCCACATAGTCTTAGCTACGTTGCTTTTACTGCTGAATTTCAGTTTCCTCAATTGAAAATGGGAAGAATACCAACTTCATCGTGGAGAGTCAGTAAACATTGGCCCCTTTCCCTTCTCTACCCTGTAAATCTTTCACCTAGCTGCCTCTGTGTTTCAAATGGGTCAAAACTCATTTCATAGGTGCTTGGGGGATTTTTTTTTTTTTTTTTTTAGTGATTAGAAGCAGATGGTGAAAGAAAGTAGAAAGTATGGAGCAAACATGAAATATATATGGAAGGAGAGTAGGGCAAATGGTAACACAGCTCTCCTAGCTGACATCATCTCCATGAGGATCAGAGCAAGTCAGCTGCCCAGTTATCTTCATGAGCAGGTTTATAGAGCTCCTCCAGTCAGGAATTAACGTGCACACCAGTTACCCAGGAACCTCATTAAATGCACATCCTCGTGTAGCAGGTCTGGGATGAATTTCTAATGAACTCCCCCATGATGTCACTGCTGCTGGTTCACAGATCACCTTCTGCAACCCGAGATGCTGAAAGACATAGGCAGCAAGAGTGACAGGTAAGAGTCAAAGGATGAAGACTGTCAGCTGACACTCAGGCTGAGTCCTCTCCACTTGCAGTGATGCTGGAGAGGTCCTCGTCAGTGAACTGAGCTATGGCTTCGGTAGTAGCTTCTGTTTTTTTGTGACCTTGTGTGCCACCCCGGTTCTTGCTGATGCTTGGCAATCGAGTTGTGTCCCCTCTAGGAGGTTTGGTGTGGGCTGCAGCTTCTACACCGTCCACACTGCTAGCAGTGATTAAACACTGATCAGGATCTTTTCAGCAGTGCTGTTGACCTTCTCAATTGGGGACAAAATGTCAGAAATCTACTTCTCTTCCCCAAAGATCGGAACTTTTTGACGTACAACCACTTGTTAAGCGGAATAAAATCTAAATTTCCTTTACCCCCTCTCCTTTTCTTGAGCTTGCTCTCCTGATGGGTGAACAGAGTGGAAACCAACTTGGAGGTGATGTGGGTTTTTCCTGCTTCTGTGAGAATCCAGCCCCGTGCATTTTCTCCCCTGGCAGAACACAGCAGGTCACAGCCTCCTGGGCAGCCTGTGGATGAAGATGGTGCATTTGCTGGGTTTAGTGAGTGTGGGCGGGAGAAAAGGGTTCTGTCACGAAGGAGCTCCTATATGGAAGAACACTACTTTTGAGAAACTGTCTATAGGGAACTTTTGGGCTGTTCTCACAAAATAGACCTGACCCTATGTTATTAGCATTGGCATAATGGTGGACCCCAGAAAAAAATCTATCCGTGTGGGTCCCAGGAGCGTTGTGTGAAAAGAGTGATAGAAATTTGCTGCTTCTAAATATTTCAGGGCTGTGTAAATAAAAATCAGTAGCAATAACAGCAATCATAGCTTTTATCAAATATTGAGTATGTGCTATGTGTTTCACATACACATTTAGTCCTTAGAAGAACCCAGTGACATAATTACTAATAGTATAAATTAAAATAAAACTTGATTGCAGAGATGAATCTATGAGCTTTTTATTTTATTTTTTAAAAAGATTTGCTATTTATACATACAGAACTGGGGTACAGGAGCAGTGAAAGGATTCACTAGAGACAGAGTGGGGAGCAGAGCAGGCAGATCAACAAAGTACACTGCTTAGGGGAGCAGCAGCAAAAAAGGAGAGGTCTGCTGAGCCATGTGGGTCACCTCTGGGGCTGGGGATACAACTCAAACCCAAGCATCTGTGGCAAGCTTCTCAGTGCTATGCTTTAACTTTCTGTACCACCAGCGGGTTATGAGCATTTAATTTACCCAACAACTTGGTTAGTAGCAAAGTCTTGAGTTTAATCCTATGTGGTAATTGAATAGTTCTGTGACCTTGGACAAATTTTGTGACTTTAACACCATGGTCCACAAGAAATGATGACTACTAGAATTACTAACAAATTGATGTAAGGCCTCTGGGAGGCCTGTTCTAGGTGAGTCAGTGTTTTGTTTCCCATGCTAGTTGGAATCATGCCTCCCAGGAGCCTCTGCTCATGTGTGTGCTGGCTCGTGTGTCCGTAGCTCCTAGCTCCTGTGCTCTGTAGCAGAAGAGTCAGGTGGGTTCAGAGTAGAGGCCTGGGTGAATAGAGTTTCTATTTCCTTTGTGTTGATCTTCCACCTGGTTTTAGTCTCAGCTATATAAAAAGTAACAATCACTTATTTTTTGAGGAACTAGAAGTCTGGTTCATACATTCAGTCCTCCAAGAAGGTCTCAGCTGCCAGGCTCTCCTGGGTGCAGGGCAATGAAAATAAAACAAGCTTAAGAACACCTGCTTTGACAAACAGGTTTTGTACCTGCATTGGGAGTACTGTCTCACTCAGCCACTTCTGAACTTGGCTCCTCTCACCCCAGAATTGTGCATTTTCAGTTTATGTGTGATCCGTGACTGTTGCCCTAGTGTGTCCCTGACTGTTCTGGTAGTTGTTAATGGCATCTTTCACTCTCAATACCTTCAGTTCAGAGGAACATCTGCTGTGGCCTCGACACTGCACTGAGCCCAGGGAGATGGAGGCTGATGGGACACAGCCACACTCGGGGGGATACTTTCGGCTGTTGCAGCATCTGCTCTCTGTGCTGTGACCTGGCAAGTCAGCATGTCCGGAGCCGTCCAGACATCTTGCTTTTCTCTTGTGCTTCCTCCCTACCCCTTCCACCTTGGCTACTTGCTTCCCTGTCCAGACCAGCTTCGAGGCTTCCTCTCCAGGATGACTGCCCACTGCCCCAGTTCTTTTGCCACCTTCCCCTCTCCCCCCCTCCCCCCCCCCCCCCCCGGGTTTCCCTGGCTTCCCCCACCCTCCCAACCTGTGTTACTTGGTATCTTTAGTTGGCTCAGTGCCATTATAAGAGTGCTGCAGAGCAGTAGGTTTAAGCCACAGAAACCCATTTCTCAGAGCTGGGGAGGCTACAAGTCAGAATCAAGGTGTTGTCAGGTTCAAGCTCACCCAAGGCTTCTCTTTGACTTGCTGCCTGATGAGGACACCAGTGTTTGGGGTGAGGGCCGCCTCTGAGGCCTCCATTCTTACCTTTCTTACCTCCTCATTACCCTATCTCTAAGCGCAGTCTAAGTTACCAAGGAGTTGGGATTTGACATGAATTTTTCTGGGGGGAGCACAGTTCAGCCTGTAACACTTAGGTCCTTGCATTTTTCTCCTCTCTTAGATTACTAGTTCTTTTAGGGCAGGGAGGGTGCTTATGACCATTGGTACTGTCACTCTGGACCATGCTTTTATGGAGTAAGACCTCAAATGCTGTCAAATATTGAGCTTTCCGGGTCATTTCTTCCTTACTGTCTACTTCAGAGGCTGTGTAAAGAGTCAGTAGGCTGAATTTCAAAGCAGTTTTGTTCTGATGTAATGAATCAATTCTGAACCTGGAATGAATTTGGTAGATGATACTGTATGAACACATACATCATAACCATTCTGGGGTCATTTATTTAAAAAAGTAAGGCACTGCTGGATCATCTCTTGCCTCGTGTATAAACAAAACAGGGACAAGGCAGGGTCTTGGATACTTACCCCTCGATTTTTGGAGTAAGTATAAAACGAGACGGTGATTATTAAGTGCTAAGCTCAGTACAGTGGAAAATATGCAAACACGTTATATGCAAGAGCCGTCTAACTCACTGAGCTGGACTTTCCAGCCAGGTGTCCTCATGGTCTCTTTTTAACCTTGGTGATTTTGCTTTCTCTTTGCTCAGTACCAGAGCTCCCAGGTGGTGATTGTGGAGTGGTGTGTGTGCTCCATCCCAGATTGAGGGAGGGACCCTACAGTTTCAGGAAATGGTTCAAGGCTGTATGACCTTCAAGAAAACCACACAGAACAATTGTCCTGTGTGGAAAGGCAGCTCTGGGGCTCACTGTGATGCCTGTTGGCCTGCTGCCATGGGGTCGACTTAGAGGAGGGGACCTACACCTCAATTCCAAGGCAGGGGTGCCTTCCTTCCTTCTATCCAGGATGAGGAGTTGTTGCTCTAGAGTTCCCAAACTCTAGAGCAGTGCTGTGTGATAGAAATTTTGTACAGGTCATATAGAGGGTTTTGTATAGATATTTATTGATAAATATATAAATTTTATCATGACTGCATTGAAAAAGTTAGAGGAAACAGGTGAAGTTAATTTTAATAACTATTTCACACTATTTCTATAAGATGTCTCATTCAGCATGGAATCAGCTTTTGCTGTGCTGGGTCTGAGAATCAGTGTGTTGTACCCACATTTGATTGCTCATCAGACACACACAGTGGACAGTGGCCACATGTTGGACAGTGCGGATCTGAGACCAAACCTCTCAGTTTCTAGGGGATCCTGGAATGGCTGCAGGAACCTCAGTGTGAAATCATCTATGCAGATACTTTTCCTTCCCCAACTAATAGTAGAAGGACAGCTTCCCTCATCTCGGATTCTGAGAAACATTTTAATTTTCTGGAGATTGCCTTCATTCATAGGAAACATGGTTCTGGATTCCTAACGAGTTCCTGGCACCCAAGTGTTCATGGACATACTGATGCATCTGCAGAAGTTTTTTGAATTTCGCAATGTCTTGCCAAGCCCCAGGGACTGCCACCCCCATAACTCCAGAGCTCTCACGTGGTGTGGTAGCACAGCCTGCTGGTGCCGTGTGCTGTCACACTTTCTGCTTAACTGCTGGTGACTTTGAAGGGACTCCTGGGGCCATGTTGGCGAGAGCAGGCTGAGCCAGTGGGTAAAGAAGTGCTTGGGACTGGTGAGGCTCATGCTGCTGGTGTCTGAACTTCTCACCCACAGGACAGAGGCTCATTTGTCAGTCCTTTAACACCTGGGGGCTTGGAGACTGTGAGAGGTGGATGAGTCAGCGAGCACTGTTCCTGGCTAGGTGCTTCCTGTGTTGAGGTCAGGCCATCAGCATGTCCTGTGTGCCACAAATAATGCTCTCCACCTGTATGGGGTGCCTGGGAAAGGCCTCCTTCCTTCAGCAACTCTGTCTGCACAGCAGCTGTTCTTCTGGTTCCTCCTATTCTTGCAGAAAAGGCCATGGACGGGGCATGGGGGCCATGGGGGCCTCTCTTTTCTCTACCACCTGGCTGGAGAAGACTCCATGGAGCTGGCATGTGAATTGTTGGGTGGTGCAGAGAACCTAAAGTCCTTCCTTATGCTGAACCAGAGTTCCTTTGTGTATTCACAGGCCCTCCTGGTTGTGCTCCACAGCCACAGGTATCCATGGGTCTTGCCCCACCAACACCCACTTCCTGTTTCCTCTGGAGTTCAATTCCTTTGTGTCTCCCATTTGTTATTCCATTGGTGAATTATTTTTACTCCTTTCTTTCTCTGTATTTGAACTTTTCTCCCCCACATCCTACAAAGGTCAGGGAAAATAAAGGAGAAGAAACAAATCAGACAGTTTTGCGCCTTATCAACCACAGTGTAGGAAGATGCCTGTCACAAGGATGTTAGATGGATGTGCATTTCCTTCCTGTCAGCCAGTTCCCTTGCACTGCTTGGTAGAGTCCTGTCGTCTGGAATTGCAGCTGGCTTGATTCTTCGGCCATGTGTTGGTCTGGATAAAAGCACCCGAAGGGTCTCCTTGGGGCTTTTCTGAATTTGACATTTGCTACTCTTTCATCTTACGCTAACTGGGGATGGATGTCCTTTCTCTATTCACTTGGTAAGAGAAATGTTAGCAGATGTATCCTTACTGGATTAAATTAATGAACCAAAAAATTCCATAAACGTCGGTTAGAACCAGTAAGAAGTACACATGTATTTAAAGTGGTTTGGTTAATTTTAATAAGGATAAAATCATCAAGAGTTCCTAACTGATTATAAGACACTTGGCATGAGGGACTGTCTCATTTTCCCCAGCACCAAGTGGAGTAACTGACATTGACTAATTGCTCAATAAATGTTCACTGGATGTTAGAAGAAACTGGACTCTGTCCAAGATGAACATATGCCCAAAATATTCTACTAGGAGCTTGCAATGATAGCTTTTACATTTAGGTTGGTGATTCATTTTGAGTTAATTTGTGGGTGTGTTGTTGGCCAAGACATTCTAGAACAGATGTGAATAAAAATGTTCTGCTTAATAGTGGTGAGTAGACGACTACCTGTCAGATCAGGAGGCCTACACTTATCATGAAAAACAGCCACCTGAGAGCGCCTGAGTATTAGGTTTGGCTTTTGAAAGGGTTGCGAGTAACCCTCCCAGACCTCCCAAATTTGTAATCATCTAACTGAATCTTGGCTTGAAGCAGTGCAGTGCTCAGCCAGCCCTTCCAGGGGATTGTGGTACAGATGAGCTTCAGGCCCCACTTTGCTTAACTTAGCTAGGGGGTGTGTGGGTAGAGAATCCCACTCCTCCATCTGGCTGTGCCCACACCTTCACAGGACTGTAACAGGTTTTATGTCAAACACAACATGAAGTTTGTATTTAGATAAATTTTGGAGCCTACTGCATTTACTGGGACCAAATTTCTTCATCGCAGGGAGTTCCAGAAGTTGAGAAGCCATTGTAGACAGGGACAAAGGTCTTCAGCTTTGCCCAAATGCATTTGACCACGCAGCACTGTTTCCTCTTGAGGTTTAAGGGATACCGCGGCCATGTAGATTCGAAATCCACTGACTTCACGCTTCCCTTGTGCCTGTTTTCCTTACGCAGAGCCTGTCCTTTACCTTCACATCTTGCTATGGGAAGACTTCCTGAAATAGCACATCTAGAGATTTTCCTTTAGGTCCGTCTCATCTATGAGAGCTGTCTAAAGGTCGGGCAGATCCCCGTCCAGTCTAGGGTCCACACCACTGTAGACATCCATTGTTCTATGGTCACTTACTATTTTGTTATTTTTAGTGGCCTCTTACACTGGGAAGGACTTTCTGAAAGCCCCTATCTTGCTAAATTTAGCTGGACTTTTAACAGGCTGCCTGATGGATGGTCTTAATGGAAGAAAATGTAACCTCCTCTTCTCCTCCCCATCATTAAATTATTACTGACTTATGACCAGAGGAAGTAGTCACTGGATAAATGGGTATCTTTAAAAAATCATGACACATCACCAAGATGGATATTCTTGTCTCTTTACTTCAACAGGCATCTGTTGAATGCTTAAGTATAAAACAAACACTACACTGTCCTGGGGCCCTTGTGCTTTGGCTGAAGGGCCCTCGAAGCCCAAACAAAATTCCAGGGCCTGGCTCATCACTCCCACCCCCACCCCGACTTAATGAGCAGAAAGGGGCTAAAAGAAACCCACAGGATTAATGACATTCCAAAACATCAACTCTATCAGAGTAGAAATGAGTGTTAGGAGTCAAGGCATAAGTGAAGTTCAAACACTTGAACAAAATAGACTGTATCTCGGGTTTCTGAAAACCTGCCTGGTATAATTGCTGACCTGAGGGTCGGTGTTTCCCCAGCAGTCAGCCATAGGTGAGCCAGGACCCAGCTGGATTTGCCTCCCACCTTCACCTTCGCATTTCTTTGCCTCCAGGGTTCCCCAGTTTCCTTTCCCATGGCAAGCAGACAACAACATGGATTATAGTGAAGATTAATGAGATAACTGGTGTGGAGTGACCCAGAGGGTGCTTATCACACAGCTGGGGAGCTGCTGCTGGTTAGGTTGAACAATGAAAGCAGGGAGGGACCTCAAGTTGTGGATCACAAGGGCTGGGGTTAGGGGCTCTGGCAGGTAACTAAGCAGATGTTTCTGTTCTCAAGATACACAAAGCCATGGATAAGAGGACAAAGCTGTGGAGATTAAAGATGGAGAAAGATAAGCGCCATGGGCATTATATAGCCACCTGACTATATAATGGGGTGTGACTGTGGGTGAGTGCTTCTTAACACTGCACAGGTATAGAAATACCAGTTGGGTATAGATCTACTGATGGCTACAGAGGTTCAGTTGTGGAAAGAGGAAAAAGCTCTATGGATGGATGATTGTCACACAACAATGCAAATGTGCTAACCACCTCAAAACTGAACACTGAAAAATGATTGAAATGGTAAATTTTATATGTATTTAACTGCAAACAAGAGAGCAAAAATGAAAGCAGATTGGTTGGTGTGATCCGGGGAGATTCTGATTCTGTATGGTTAGGGTGAGGTCTGAGAATTTGAATTTGTAACAAATCCAAGGTGGTGGTAGATGCTTTTGGTCTGGGGCCACATGGATTGTGTGGGAAATGACCTTGAGAACCATTTAGGTAGAGACCCTGGATTGGTCCCGGAATACTGGAGACTTAGGTGTAGTAATGGAATTTTGTCATCTTTCAGCAGTTCTTACAATGGTAATCTCATAGCTTCTGTGCCCAAAGTGTAACATCATGGGCACAACCCCCACAGTGACCTTGCTCCCATATCTACCCCTTTCTCGCTTTTTGTCTATATCTATCTTAAGTCACCTTTTATTGTGAAGTAGTTGAAGACTCGAGAAGTTACAAAAATGGTGTAGAAAGTTTTCGTGTACCTTTGTCCAGGGATACGTACATATAGAACACCATTGAAACTAGGAAATTGGTGTTGGCATAATGCCACACATTTTTTAAGAGCCCTCAACACTAGGAATCTGTTTATTTCCAGCACGCTTGTTTGTCTTACATACTATAGCACTACTTTGGTGAGATAACTGCTGAGATGAGTTGACCACAGTCCTCAGTAAAGCTTAGGCACTGAGGAGAGAGACTGGGACTGAATGAGTTCCATGTGTTCCACCTGCAGTTTATGGCTGATACAGCTTGTTCTTTGGAGTTGACTGTCTCATGAAGAAGTGAGTTCACAGTTAACATTGATTCATCTTTGAGTTGACTGACTCTTCACTTTGCCAACAATGCCAACGTTATCACCTTGGTTTACTTAATGTGAATGAAAATCTGATAGAAAACATTGTTCTGGACCTCGGGATACAAGATGAATAAGACATTAAAGCGTACAAGGCCATATTTTGTGAAAATATGGATACATATACTCAGCTATAATATAAATAGGTGCCATACTATGTGTAGGTGCGAAGTACTGAGAGATTCAGAAGGAAGTAGTTGGTTGACAAGGGACATTTGAGAGAGGAGTTGGACAACAGAATATGGGTTGGAGTTTTCTGGGTTGATGAGATGTTGAGGGTAGAATTAAGGGAAGGGAAGACATTCCAGGGAGATAAAGCAGCACATACAGAGGTCCTGAGGCTTCTGTATGTATGGGAGATGTTGAGAAATGCTGGTATAACAGATTGTAGATCCAGTGGGCAAAAAGTGACTGAGAATGAAGCCCTGTAACTGGTCTTCCACTTAGGACAGAATGCTAGTAATATTTGGAACTATTCTGAGAGTCAATATCATTGAGTCATACCAGCAAGAAGTTTTAAACTATCTGAGGATTATGCAAATGTGAGAAAACAGCTCCCTTAAAGTGGGGTTGGTCAGTGATTTACCTTGTTCCAAAGCAGCTGCCTTGATCCCCTGGAGTCCCAGCATTTCTTCTCTGGGCTTGGCCACTCCTGGCCTTGGCTGACCTTCTCAAGAGTACAGAAAAGAACCAGCAAGAAGCACCTCTCAAGTGTTTGGCAACTTTTGCTGAACCAGTTTAGAACCCTGTGGGCTATTCTGGCTGTTGTTGTCCTTAGATGTCATCTGTTCCTAAGGTTCACAAACTGTATTTCAGCTGGTGGGACCCTTTGGGCAGGAATGGGAGAAAGATGCAGCTGTGAATTACAAAGAACAGTTTGGAAACCAAATTGTTTAAAAGTTTCTTCTGACCACATAGAGGCTTTGTGTTTGGGAGGTGAATAGGTCTGGATTGCTTCTTCCTACCAGGTGGCTCTCTTCTCTGCTCTGCTGCCCTTGGAATCATCTGTCAGACTCCCTTGGGGATATTTTATTATGCATCTATCTCAGAACATGAGAAGTTTCCAGGGGAGGAGGATATACCTCTGCAGTTGAGCTGGCTGAGGGCCACTGGGAACATTTATACCTCTTCATCAGGGCAAACTCTGGAGAGCTTCCTTCAGTTTCAGAAAATATATAGGCTCTTATTTTAATCCCTTTTTTCCTTAATTGCAGAAGAGAGATAAGAATATATTGGAATTGTTGCGGGGAGCAGAGAAGCAAGAGGACATTAGGAGAAAAACCATACAGAAATAGTGCTGGATGAGAATATACTGGTGAGAAGTGAACAGAAATAAAAAGTTCTAAATTAATGATTCAAGTATGGGCTCAGAAACGATGTTATGTTAAGAATGTATCCAGCAGCAGCAGGCCTTCAGTATATGAGGTGCCCTCTCCAAGTTCCTAAGGGGCTCTCTAGAACAGAAACATATAACCCACTTTTTCTGAGAAGGAGATACAGATTTGAGGGGTGATAATACGAAGCAGATGAACAAGCCCAATGGTCTTGGGAGCTGTAGCTAGGTGTCATCTCACTAGAAACACTTGTTAAGGGCAGTTGGGAACACTGAGCAATACCAAGTAGCCCAAGAACTCAGCAATACCGAGTATAGATCAGGGGAGGTGGCATATCACACACACCAGTTAACTAAGAAATGGACAAACCATGAAAGATCTGACTGCTTTTGAGAGTTCAAGGGGGTCTGATAAGATGGTATCTGTGTTACCTGTAGTTTTGGTCAACGAATGCAATGCTTGGTCAAGGTCAAGATGCTTCTAAGAAGGCTGGGCTTGTCCCACTAGCCCAACTAGCAGATCCAGCGGGCCCTGGATGTGAAGTGATTCTGCTGGGTAGGCGCTCTGCCCAGGCCTGAGCCAGAGCTGGGCCTGGCACTTGAACCGAATGAACTAGAGCCCTCTTGTGGTCCCGTTCATGTCTGTGGTTCTCTTCTGAGACCAGTGGTTTGTTAGATTTTGGATGACTTCTGAATCACCTGGAGAACTTATTAAAACTAGATTTCAGAGCTTAATGCTAGAGTTTCTGATTCAGTGGATCCAGAGTGGGAACGGGAATTTGTCTTTTCAACCACTTTTGAAGATGTCGGTGGTCCTGAGTCCACACTCAGAGAGCCATCCCTCTAGATTGCAAAGGCGATCTGGCTCCTGGGAGGGACTCTGCTTCCCGCTTCCTTAGCTCATGGAAGGTGCTGGCAGAGTGTGGAAGGGAGAAGTCCCTGTCCTAGTCATGTCTCACCATGTAAGGCAGTATCATTCTTTACTGCATTGTGACTTCTGCTTACAGTCTCAATTTCAGAAGGGCTGGGGAGAATCCTGGGGCTTTGTGAATTATTTTAGTAGCTAGTTGAGTTCTGGCTCAGAATTTTGTCAGGGTCTGAGACGCATGATGTGCTCCATGTGCACTCAGCTAGAACCTGCCGTGTTCTCCCCTATCAACGTGCCAGGCCTCTGGGGATGGGAGCATGTACTTCATGCACCGAGTCAGTGGGAGGTGGAACAGAAAACATTTCTTTGCTGTGTTCTGATGAAAGAACTTTTTGTCATTCCCTTGTGTTTTTTTTTTTTTTTTTTTGAGGGAGCCAGAGTGGCAGGATTTAGTAAGAGTACTTTTTAAATTTCCAGTAATTAGATAGGAAGCAACTTGAATATGGGTTTACATTTAACTCCCAAGATGACTACCTGGGGAGGCCTTTAGAGTGTAGGGATTAAAAGCATGGCCCCACTTCAGAATGCCTGGTGTCTCGCCTCTTGCTTAGCTACCTCATTGCTGTATGATGGGCCGCCCCAGGCTTCAGTTTCCTCACCTATAAAATCAAAATAATACTAGAACTTAATTATAGCATTTAATAGAAGTGCCATGAGGACTAAGTAAGATAAAGCATGTCACACACTTATAGAAAGAAAAACTTTACTCTTTAGTTACTATACTGCAAGTTGGACCTACCCAAAGATGTGTGAAATAGGATGTTTTTGAATGTACATGTTAGAAGGGAATTCTTAGTTTTCCTACCTACCCAGGATTATGTTTTGTGGATGCTGTCAATGTGCATTCTAGGGAAAATCCACTCAAGGGAGGAAAATGGTACAGCTATAATATTCTTTAGGCCTCATTTAAGTTTTTACCTGCTGCTACTTTCATCTCCACTTTTACTTTTCTGGTTGCCCTTAACAGACATTTTGGATCGCAGGATTTACATGTCTAAAAATAAGATATAAGTGCTGTTAATGAGACCTTACATGTGATGGTTAGAATAATGCCTCACAAGTCACACGTTTCTAAGGGTCTTTTCCTGCATTTTCTCATTTAATCCTTACAGTCCTGTTAGTACAATTTTATAGTTGATAACAGGGAAAACCGCAGAGAGGTGACTAGACCAGCTTTGACAGGTAATCAATGACAGCTGGGATCTCAATCACGGCTCAGAGAATATTAAAAACCTGACTCTCCTGTCATTTTGGGTTCTCACATTCAAATTTGATTCTCCCCTGGAGGGATGAATCCCTGTTACCCTTCACAGTGAACTGCTACAAAACCTGGTTCTGAAACATTTTCTTTTACCCCTGGGTCCTGCGGGTCATTCAGATTGGACTCAGGAGGACAACTTATTAGTGTTCTACGATGCTGGGGACTTGAGCTGGGGTGATGCGCATCTGGGCTGTGTCATCTTTCCTTTCATGTCTGACCCTTCACATTGGGGCGGGGGCCTCGCCTTAGATGGTCTGTCTGGTGGAACACCTACGTGTGTTCCTTCATGGGGCTGATTCGGTTGCCTCGCAGCCTGGCCGTGGTTTTCCTGCTGAGAGTCTCAACAGAGCAGAGTAGAAGTTCATGACATTTTTACACTCTAGCCTCAAAGTCACAACTAGCACTTCTGCAGCGCGAGGGAGTCACAGGGTGGCCCAAGATCAAGGGGAGGGCACATAGATCTCACTACGTGGGGAGGAGTGTTCACGGTTGCATTATAGGAAAGTGGACAACTCAGCAGGAAATGGCAGTTTTACATTGAAAGTAGAGAACATGAGTGGTTCTAGGAATAGGGAGCCACCGCTGAGGACCCTCAGTGGAGGGAGGATAAATGGGACGTGGTAGGAGTGGATGATGAAAGGGGGCTCAGGGTTCTCATTCACCCCGCTGATACATGTTCACTGTATCTCTGAGCTAGGCACAGTGAGCAGGACTGCTCGACAGTCCCTTCACATTGGAAACCTAGGACTCTGTAGTATAACCTGGCCCTGTTGAAAACGTGACTTTATTGAAGACAATTTTTTTAAAGGTTTATTTGTGCATACAGAACTGGGATACAGGCCAGAGGCTCAGGGGCGGTGAGAGGCTTCACCAGAGACAGAGTGGGGAACAGAACAGGCAGATTGACGAAGTACACTGCTGAGGGGAGCAGCGTGCGGGTCAGGAGAGGTCTGCCACGCCATGTGGTCACCTCCGGGGCAGGCGGGAATCGAACTCATATGGAAGCGGCTTTAGATTCTCAGTGCTGTGCTTTAACCTGCTGCACCACCAGGGAGGGCCTATTGAAGATAATTTTAATGCTTATTTATATTTATCACAGGGCCTACAAAGTTCCATTTACTACCTAAAAAGTGAAACGTTCATCTCACTCAACTTCCTGTATTACATTTAAACCAGATAGGAAGACAAATGTCAGCACCAGAAGACTGGCTGTAAAAGTTTATCTTCCATTTAAGTGAAGTTTATTGTCAGTCCTGGTATCCTTCACAGTGTAGGTATTTAAGACTGTTAATGGTGTATTTCCTTTTCATTTGCCACTCCCCACCAGCATAAGCTCACTCTTTGTTTTTGAATCGTCTTCATGTCCTCAGGACAGCTAACGTTAAAGAATGGCTGGAGAAGCTCCAGGGAAAGTAAAGAGTAAAATCCTATTGCTTCTTGACCTTTGGGTTAGGATCAAGTGTGCTGTAATAAAATATCAGTCCCATGAGTCACCTTTGCTGATTTTTCCCTATTATTCTTTCCTGTTATTCTATATCCATCCAGCTCTTGCAGCCAAGGATTGTGACATTAAGATGCAATCTGAAATTAAAACTTAGGGTTTTAACCAATAAGCTTTAAAGCTGCTGAACTCCCACTGGGATGTGGTTACCTTTTCCTTAACTTCCTGCATTGTCTCTTTTAGCTCCAGAGTTTATTTCTTATTGATCCTCTAGACAGACCTCTTGAGTTTCAGTGCCATTTCCCCCCGTGGAGTGGGACATATCTCTACAATAGTCTTAAGGTCATAGGCTTTGCTGTGTCTTCTTTCAGTGCAAAGGGAGAGTCCCTGGCTTCGCTCAGCCCCTCCAGGCTGCACAGGGCTGAGGTCTTGTGGGGGAGCACAGCCCACACAGGCATCATGACGCGGCAGCATCTGAGCCACTCAGTCCACTCTGCAGAGACCTGTCTCAGAACTTTCCACTGGGCCTTCACATGGAACTTTCTTTCTGATCTGTGCACTGAGTATATTCCCTTGGAGGCAGCTCCCCTAATGGGGCACTTGAGTCAAGACTAAAAGACAGCATGGGGGCAGCTGTGCACTGGGACGTCTGTGATAGATGTCCACAGGAGAGGAACTTGTCGGTGAGGAAGTTGAGGCAGCACCACGTTGTGACACCCCAGGAGACACACACCCCTGTGCCTCTGATGTAGTTTACTCATGCTTTCCAGACTGTCCAGCTTGTTGACCTAGGGGTGGCTTAGCACTGTGAAGAGGGGATTGTTTCCAGTGCCTGCTCAACCTGCAGAGACATTTGCCAACATAATTCCCCAGACCCACACCTATTAGTGTTTTGCTCCCGGTGCTTTTTGGTTTGACTTTAGTGCCATTTAAGGGTAAATCAAGGTAGTGAGAGTCACAACAATAGCACTGATGATGATGGCTGCTGTTTCTAAGCACTTGTCTGAGCATTTTCCTCAAGTGGTCCAGTAGTCTTTCCACAGTCCTAGGCAGGCTGTGCTGTTACCATCCCCTTTCTGCCCACGAACAAGCCCAGGCCCAGAGCGAGTTCCCCGGGCTCTTGTAAACCCAGAGCAGCAAGGCAAGGCCCCACGGCCGATTTGTTTGACTCTAGAACCTGTACCTGCTCTGGGACCTTTATCTTCCCTAGTCCTTTGAATATCCAGCACCATCCTGATAGAAGATGGCCCTGACCGGTACAAGATAAGGCTGCAGCAAATCCTGCTTGCCAGAAGCTGCTTTGGACACAGAGGAAGCAAGTCTATAAAGTCAAAGGATTTTTTATTTTAACAAAATACCAGGTTTGCATAATTGACATGGGGGGACATGGTTTGAGGCTGCTAATTTTAGACTGCTTGAAAATGTGTCTGTCTCTAAAAACAAAATCTGTATGCAACTGCAGGGACTGTTTTGGAAGTAGCATTTCTCAGAAGCAGTAAAAGGGTCAGCCATGCCCTGGGGCAGAGGCTAGGGGACCCTTGAATGGCTTAGATTCTGCTGCTTTTGTGGGGTGCCTGCCCTGGGGACTGTTGATCTCTAGGGACTGAAGTAAACAAGCTATGTCTTTGTCCTTAAGGACTTTGTCCTTCAGGGAGGACTGGATGTGACAGCCCTTCTCCAGGAGGCTAAGTAAGCAGAAGAAAGGATGTACTTGGCTTTGGTCTGGCTCAGCCTCTTAATGTCTATCAGTGGAAAGGCTCATACGTTTCCTGCAGGTGCACCCTGTGAGGGGAGAGTGCTCAGTTTCGGTGCTTCTCTTGATTAGTGAGAGCCCAGTGTGAGCTCTCCGTGCAGTAACAGAGACTGGAATCTTGACAGTATGGGGAGGGCAGGAGAAGTCGGTGTGGGGAGCGGTGCGGGACGAGGGAGAGATTCAGAGTCCAAGCAGTGAGAGGCCCAAGGGGCTGCACCAGGAGGAGCAACCCCAAGCCATGGGCAGTCCCATGTTTACTTGAGAGGAGGTGGGCAGGCAGGTGGGGATGGCCACAGGTGGGTGTGTTGTGGGGAGGTGCCAGCATCTGGTGCAAGCAAGGGTGGAGTGGCCAGAGGCTACTGCTTAGGGGGTCCCTAGTTCCCTCTAACCAAGCATACGCTCTCTAGTCCCTATTCTTTCCTAACTTTCTGCTCATCTTTACAAGTAAGGTATTCTAGCTGATCTTGCTAATCTGGCTATAATATCTTCCTGCTGTTTTCAGCAAAGACTGGTTTCCCAGTCTGTTCCTCATTCCAGAACTTTTACCCCAGTGAGAGGCCCTCTGCATGACTGTATATTTAGCCTGACCAGCAGGAACCCTGGGTACCAAGACAATAGTCCCGATGACAAAGAGGGCTGGGGACTCCAAAAGTCCACTCAGGATAATTTACCATCAAGGAAAGTCTGTTGGAGAAGCTGAGAAGAGGAGAGTCAGGAAGGTTTTGTGGGGCCTGGCAGGAATGACTTGGGGCCTCATCCAGCATGAGGGCCAATACAGTTCTTGTTGTAAAAAAAAAATGAGGCAGAATTTTTTTTTATAACAGTTTATTTTTACATCATTTTGTACATTTTTCCCCCCATCTCAATTGTAATCCCTGCGGATTTCCCATCACCAAGTCACCTGTGTGCCATCCCCATAATCCCGTGCACTTCCCTCCCCCCCTCCCCCCCGTTTTTGATCCCATTCCCCACTCTATCCCCGCAAAATGTCTCTGGTATATGGTTGTTCATTATTTTTGTTATTTTCTCGCTGGTCCATTATACTCCTGCTATGAGTGAAACCATTCGGTATTTTTCTTTCTCTTTCTGGCTTATCTCACTAAGCATGATCTTTTCCAGCTCCATCCAAGTTACTGCAAAAGACATGTGTTTCTCTTTTTTGGTTGCTGAGTAATATTCCATTGTATATATGTACCACATCTTTTTAATCCAGTCATCTACTTTTGGGCATTTGGGCTGCTTCCATGTTTTTCCAATTGTAACTAAAGCAGCAATAAACATGGGGGTGCAGGTATCTTTTTGAATTGGTGTTTTTGTGTCTTTTGGGTAGATACCTAGGAGTGGGGTTGCTGGGTCGTAGGAAATCTCCATGTTTAGCAGTTTGAGGAACCTCCAAACAGTTTTCCATAGTGGTTGTACTAGTTTGCATTCCCACCAGCAGTGCAGGAGAGTTCCTTTTTCTCCACATCCTCGCCAACATTTGTTGTTGCTAGTTGTTTGAAGATGTGCCATTCTCACTGGGGTGAGGTGGTATCTCATTGTGGTTTTAACTTGCATCTCCCTTATTATGAGTGATGTTGAACATTTTTTCATATGCTTGTTGACCATCTGCATTTCCTCTTTGGAGAAGTGTCTTTTTAGCTCTTCTGGTGAGGCAGAATTTTTAAACTACCAGATAAGGGGTTAGTATCTGAAATGAGGAAATCAACTGAGTCTATACAGCCTGATTAAAAAATGGATAGAGGATCTAAACAGGCATTTCCCCAGATAAGACATACAGGTGGCCAGTAGGTACGAGTGATGTTGGGTGTCACTCATCCTCAGGGAGGTGCCACTCAGGCCATCATGTGTGTTCACCTTTTCACCCACTAGAGCAGCTACCATCAAAACATCAAGAAAAAATAAGTTCCAGCAAGGATGTGAAGGAAACAACCTGCTGCTCTGCTGATTTGAATGCAAGTCAGTGCAACCACTTTGGAAAATAGTATGGAGGTTCCATGGTGTGGCATAGTATTGTGCATTTGAAGAGTTGTGGGCCTTTGTTCCTAAACCGTAAACAGTGTGGCAACCAATGATGCCTGCACATACAATAATCCAGTCAGAAACAGAACTGCCGTAGAATCTAGTCATGCCCTTTATGGGCATTTACCCAGAGAAAATGGAATCACTGGTGTGAAAAGATCTAAGTGTGCCTGTGTTGATGAGAGCACTACACAGCCAATGGAGACAGCCTAAGTGGCAGGTGACAGGTGAATGATCAGTGGCTTAAGCAGATGTGGCGCAAGGCTGAGCCCCTCGGCCACTCTGCCCTTGCATCCTGTAGCTTCCTTGTCTGGGGATGCCTTTGATATTCAGTTCATTGCTGTGTTTTTGAGTAGAAGAAACATGACTGGTCACTGAGTGACTATAACCTTAAAAGCCGAATGATCACTTTGGCCCTTGTTTGAGCTGAAGGTGGTGCGGTGCTGTGGATTATGACAGCAGCAGGCCCGTCCATGCTTTTCTGAGGCATAGGTGGGCTTGGGCTCCCTGGAAATCCATAAATAGCCCTAGGGCCAACAGTGGATTCAATTATTTCTGCCTCTAGTATATCATCCAAATGGGGTTTTTGTATCCCTCTCTTCATTTTGCTTGTAATATAGTGTTAAAAGACATAAAGAAGGAGCCAGGATGATATCTGGGAAGGGTAAGTCCAGTCTTTTTTTTTCTGTCTAGTAGAATATTCTCATGAAGTATCCGTGTTTTTTTTTTTAATTCATTTATTTATGCACACAAGAGTTGGGGTACAGGCCAGAGGTGCAGAGGTGGTGAGAGGATTCACCAGAGACAGAATGGGGAGCAGAGCAGACAGATAGACTGAAATACATCACTGAGGGGAGCAGTGGGTAGGATAGGAGAGGTCTGCTGTGCCATATGGGTCAGCTCCCTGGCCAGGGATCGAACTCATGCTGAGTGGCTGGAGAGTGGCTGGCCATAGCTTCATAGTGCTGAGACTTAACCTTTTATGCCAATAGGGAGGCCCCAGTTCAGATTGGTTGTAATAAAAGAGTGACAATTAATAAAGCCTTCCATGTTCACATCTACTGTGAAGCTTTGTGCCTTCTTCCCAGGAAGTGATGGAGCAGGGAGCAGAGCCTGTGAAATCTGAGCACATTTACAGAACACAGACATGCTTGTATTTTGTCCCCAGCATCACTGGGAGCATAAGTGGAGCCCTATGTGATTTGTGAATTGGTCTTTACTCCCAGAGACCCACAGTATTATCTTGTGCTGTCATCTTTATGTTGTATTGGAAAAATCTGGGATTCTTTCCCCCTTGGTCATTATTTACTTTTTAAAAATAATGTAGTTTTAAAGAATTCTTACTATTTAATCTCAAGTCCAAACATGGTTTCTTGTGAGGAAAAGCTACATCATAAAGATTGGCATTTTTAGTTCCTGAAAGAATTGGAAGGGAGGAGGGATGCAATGTATCTGAAGGTAGAAGAAATGTTCAGTGGAAGGAGATACTCTGACTTCAATTTCTTTTAGCTTTTAAAAGCCCCCTTTTCCCCATGAAAAAAGAAAATGTCATTTTGGAACATTTAAGTGTATAGCTTGGTGTTGCTAAATTTTAATTAATTGCTAAGAACTTTTCAATGAGCTCATTTCATGAGGTTTGATGTGAGCTAAGAGCCAGCAAGGCTGGGGGTTGGGAGCGCCCTCCTTAGAAGGGCTTGCATCCTTGAAAGGCTATAAGTCCCCCTTTTCTGGTGATCTCCTTTTGGATGAATTTTCAAGCAAGATGCAGCCTGCTCGCAAGTCTTTGCTTGGCCCAGGCCCTGTGGGAGTACTTCATTTCTCTGCTCTGCCACCATGGTGCTTCAAACTCGACAGCCTGGGTTACTTACATCTTCCACGTGGCATGGGAAACTCATCCTCCAGCCTCTAGCCCACCTCTCTGATTTCCATGGGGTCAGAAATTTTGTTCTGCATCCTTTTATTCTCAGAAGGGATGAGAGCCTTCCATAAACTATAATTTCAACAAACCTTCATCCATAACCTCACATACATTCTTCCTGGCATGTCTTGACCAATATTTCTAGGTATGAACATAGAGAGTTGGAGGGAAAGCTTCACTATACCAGGGAGCTTTTTCTTAGCTGTGTACCAGTCACCTAGGCTGAAAGAGGTTGGTAACTGATGAGTGGAAGTTAGAGCCTGTTAAGGTGACCAGAGGACTTGCTCCTATATCTATGTCTCCTCATCATTTATTATTTTTTAGAGTTATTGGGATGTAATTTACACATTTAAAGTTCACACATTTAAAGTGACTTTTAGTATATTCACCAGCTGAGTTCTTACAAATGTGATTTACATAAGCATTTCATACACACACACACACACACACACACACACACACACATTACATTTATCTCTTATTAAGTACTGTTATTTATATTCTTGTTAATTTTTTTTTTTTAAATATAGGATTTCTCTCTTCAGGTGTGGTCTCTGTAACTCTCCCACCATCAGAGCACCCATAGCCCTCCACTGTGGTCCACTGTGCTTTTCCTCCTCCTTTCTTCACCCCTTCTTCTGGGTGTCTCAGGTCCATGGTCAGCTTTCAAAGGTTGGTTTTAAAGTTAGTCTTTATCTGACCCTTTTCTTGGTTTCTCTGTATTCCACATATAAGGTACACCACTTTGTATTTTTCTCCTTCTGGTTTACTTCACTTGGCATGTTCCCTTCCAGCTCTATCCATGTTGATGTAAGTGACAAGAGTTTGCCTTTTTCATCACCGAGTAGTATTCCAGTGTGTTTATGTACTGCATCTTCTTGATGCATTCATCTGTTGTGGGGCATTTAGATTGCTTGCATATCTTGACTCTTATCAACATTGCTGCAGTAACCAGTTCGTTTTTGTGTCCTTTGGGTAGATACCTAGGGGTGGAATTGCTGGAATTTGTTACAGATTCACTTTTAGACTTTTTGAGGTACCTTATCCCATCATTTTCAAGAGGAGTTCTGAGAACCTGTTGTCTGGTTTCTGGGATGTGGCCTCCACAGCAGGTCGTATCTCCCCTTGGAAGTATTCACATCAGCCCATACTTCTTTTGCTTCCTCTCCTGGTGGCTGCTTGGTGCCAACATTCATTTCACCAAATTGCATGTAGCAGAAACTCCAGATTAGAAGTTTCTAATAGTTAGTTGTATTATTCTCATGCACAAGAAGTTCAAGACCAGTCTGGTGGCTTCATGATCATCAAAGATCCAGGATCTGCCTTGCTTTCTTTTCCATCATCCTCAAAATACCATTTTTAACCCCAAAACCATCTCATCTCCCAATAGAGCTGTTGGCTCCCCAGCCATCACATCTAACTTCCAGATAAGAAAGAGGAAGATGAAAGAAGAGTATAGAAGAGACCATTTCTCAGCTAAGCCCTTTCCCTTTATAGAGCTCTCCTGGAATCATCACTTGACACTTTCTGTTATATCCAATGGCCACCTTTTCCAGGGGATATTGGGAAATACCTTTTAATGAGACACATTTCAGTTGGGATAAAATTGAAGTGCAGCTCAAAGAGAAGAAAGGAAAATGGATATTGGCCAAGAAAACAGCAGCCCCTGATGCTTTCACATGCATATGAAGTAATTTATGTGCGAACCTTAATTCTGCCAAGCAGTGTAGCCATTTCCGTGATACCTCACCCTCCTGTCAGAGCCTAAGCTGTCTGGGAACTCTGAGCTATCCCTCTACCCCTCTACTGTTTGTGCCTTTTATGCTACTAAAGCAGGAGTGTGCACGGAATTGTCAACCCATCTTTGTTGGCTTGAGTCAAATTAAGCCCCTACCCCCATAGAGCCTACAGTTGTGAGTGTTGTTATATAGTGTATTTTAAAAGTTAACTTTTACCCAGAGGGCTTTTACATGTTATCAGCTTAATGCATGTTAATGATAAATAATTATCAGTAGAATTGGAAAAATCTAGACCATTCAGTATTGGTAAGTATGTAGTTACACTCAGATGTTAGAGGTTTAGGAGAACATTAGGCAAATTAGACACCACTGGGCAGTATTAATAGAATGTTAGGGCTAAGTTTTTCATGAAAATACCCCCTTTGCTTTTGAACTGACAGTGTAGGAACATAGGCGGTCTCTGAGATGACTCATGTCAGTACCTCATATTTAAGAGGGCAGGGAGGACTCCTGAAAATCTCGTTACATAAATTTATATGTCCTCCCTCCCCTCCTTTACACACACACACACACACACACACACACAGTGGATGGAAAAATCAGCTGGGTAGAATGCAGGGCTTTCCCTGTTGCTCTCAGAGGGAAGGAAACTGTGAATGTGCCGGACATCTGAGTTGGAAAGCGTCTTTGGTGAACCCTGCCCATGTGACCGGCTGATTCACTTTGTCTGTGAAATCCCGGGAGAGGTGATGTAACCAGCACTGCAACTTCTAGGGAGAGGGGGGAAGTCAGCGTTGGCCCAGCCCTCTGGCACTGGAAACTCAGCAGAGCTCAGGCCAAAACCAGATGGGGCTTTGCAGCCACGTCTTACAATTCTGTCTTAAATGCTGGTTGAAGCATCTGTTGTTTCCTTTACCTCACTTTTTTCCTTCTCCCTTCCTTCTCTCTTACCTGCTTATCTTGTCTCCTTTTTATTACAAATGAGCTTCTAGATGTGACCATTTCACTCTCCCCAAGTCAAATCACATCTTATCTTTGAACTACGTGGTTGACTAGCATGATGTGATCTTTGCAAATAAATAGGTGAACAGCCATGGAGGATGGCTGCCATGGTTCTGTTTTTGAATCTGGCTCATAGGTGCTAAGAGATTGACTAGAAGGGGCTGGGCTTTGGTGCCTAAAAGACACAGGTGGCGGTTCTAGCTTTACCACTATTGGCTGTGTGACTTGGGGCAAGTTACTTCTCTGACTCTCCCGAGCTCATCTGTAAACTGAGGATAGTTGCTACGCTCAGATTTGGGAGGACTGTTATGCCCAGGGAGGCAGAAGAGGATCAGATCATGCTGGGTTGCTTCAGCCATACTGAGGGTTTGGATTCTGTGTAAGAGTCCTGGGGAGTAGTACAGTGACGTGATATGATAAATGTTTTCAAAAGATCATTGGCTCTGCGGAGTGAGCAGTTTGGGGTAGGGAAATGGGACTGGAAGCTCACAGCCCTAGTAGGACCCAAGAACAGTGGACTAGATAGTCGACTAGCATGATGTGATTACAAGGAGCTTCAGGGAAACGGCTGGGTCTGTACACCTTTGGGAGATACAGACAACAGGACCAGCTGAAGTCTTAGACATGAAAAAGGAGGAAAAGCAAACAAGAAAGCAGGAATCCTAGGTTTAGGGATGACAGTTCCTGTTACAGAAACCAGCAGAGGACTGTGTACCCCCCAAATGCTGGCTGAATGGCCCAGAAGAAAAAAGGAGCATGTGTTGGGTGAGGGGTACAGTGGGATAGGACACGGCCCCCTTTCACTTTGACTTTGAGGCTTTTGTACTCTGGTCATCCATCCACTTAAATGGTAGCTTCTGGAATCAAGTTGGACACTTTTGAAAAGATTTGGAAAGAACAGTCTCCTGAAAACTCTAGGAAACCCTGATATCACCTTGACGTCACCACTTCAGGTCCCCTCCCTGTATCTGTCTGCACCAATAGAGAGAGAACAAAAGAGAAGCTAACCCAGAGCCAGATTTGAGGTGAACTTTGGAATCTGAGCAACATTCTCAAAATCTGGACACTGTCATAGTATGACTTTGTTACAGGTGTGGTCAGGATCTCACTCCCAGGTTTCCCCCAGAGTAGACCTGAGGGGTAGGACAGTCACCTGGAAAAATGGTTTTGGAGCTGCTTTGAGTAACACCATCCAGGGGCTCTAGGTGGTGAGCACTTCTTTCCTTCTACTACTTTTCTTTTTTTGAAGAAAATCAGTTTGGTGAGGAGCATTTCCTCTTCCTCTTCCTTAATTCAGACTCTAGGGTGATTAGGAAGGACAGTTTCCCCTGCAAGGAGGAAGAAACCCTCCATACATTTTAGGAGCTTGCTCCTACAGTGATGATAATAGCAGCAAACAAACACATAGCAAAGTCTTCACACTTAAGAAATAATTGTCCGGGCTTAGAACCCAGATAAAAGTCTCTGGCAAGTCTAAAAAGAACATCTCAGAAAAAGGGAGAACAGAATTTATAAGGCCTAAAAATAGCAGCTGAAGTGCAGCTGTGTTTAGCTTGTCAGGGAACCTGTTGAGTCCAGACAGGCAGGGGATTTTATTTCTCTGGACCTGAGGTCACTTGTCTTGTTTAAGAAGGGGTAGCAAACATTTCCATATAGGGATTGATTTTTAAGGGCAGAATGATGACTGAATATATATATATTTATGTTTTTCCTTTTTAAAAAATTCTCTCACTCATTTTACCTCCTTCCCTACCTCCTAAGAAGAAGAGAGTTTGGTTTTCTCAGTAGGGTGGGGGCTGCCTGGTGGCAGAATTTTAGGTGGCATCTGTGATATTGCTTGTTGATGGCGGTCAGCTGGTGGCAGGTCTGGGAGTGTTGCTGCTGGTCTGTTTCTTTGGTCATGGAAGGTTTCATGCAAACTGCGTGATATGCCAGTCTGTGCAGATAAATAAGCCATTTCAGCGGCTACAGGTATAGAGAATGAAGGAAAGGATAGGTACAGCAGATAGAAGGAAGTCCAACGTGAGCATCAAAGGCCAGTGTGTATGATAGGAAGAGAGGGATACGGGGTCCCAAAGCTTAGCTGAGAGGCCTGCCCTTGTAGGAACCTCCTTCCAGTGTTGTAAAAACCCACTGACAGAAAGAAGGGGTGCTTTGAATTCTCTTTAACTTAACCCTAGCCTAATTCCACGCAAATTCTGCTTAGAAAACTGCCTGTGCTAAAAATAAGACAGAAAAGCAGGCGGTGAGAACATCATGGGATGAGACCAAGGAGTCAGTAAACCAAATGTGTATCATAGCGTCTGATGACTACACCCTCTTGCTGGCCACGAGTTGCAAAGTTGCCTCTGAGCTGCCCAGCAGTGAAGGTGGAGACAGAGACAAGGCTCATGGCGTCAGGTGCTGTAGACTATTTGCTGGAACTGAGACATGTCTTGTCTAACCTTGGTCACATAGTGAATGCTGCCCTCAGAACCCTCCTGGAGAACACTCGGCACCAAGGTGATGGAGATGATAACCTGCTGCTGCTCACGGAGTGCTCGGCCTGATACTGAACTCTGAAACATACATCTCCCCCTCCCCGTTAGTGACTGTTTGCACATGACCCTGTGGCAAATGTTTTAGGAGAATCCAGTAGTGTCCAAGTCCTGGCTCCAGTGATGAATTCCAAGCTTTTTGTTATTGTTTTTCTTCCCAAAAGACAAAAGGACTTTTGTGCCCTGGTATTTGAGGTCCAGTTCAAGGGTAATGTTTGAGGAGTCACTGGATGGGGAGTTTTGTGAATGCTGGGTTGTTTGCAATATTCTTAAAGAATCCAACTGAGAAACTACCCACTTGTCCATTGTCTATTCTCCACCCCATCCATCCATGCCGATCAGCTAAGTCCCTACAGTACTGGCACCATTTACATGCCGGGATCGCAGTGATAAAGCTTTGTAATAGCAGCATTCTTTGAGAACCTATTGTGGGCCAGACAGTTGTCAATGCTGAAAGCATCTTTATCAGGGAAGAATTACATCCCCATGTTAGAAGAGAACAGAAGCAAGTGTACCTACCAGGGACATCCGGCCAGCCAAGGGGAAGCAGGTCAGAGGCAGGCTTGTGCCCCTGGGCCTGGAGCATCATTTCCTTGTTTTATGTTACCTGGGCTCTTCTATCTGTGTGGGCCTCGCTCCCTGCTGGATTGTCAGATGAGCATTCAGAGCTGGAGCAGTCCCTCATTTGTCACATCCTTCTTAGGAGGCATCTTCCTGCCACCCATGAGACTGGGGGAGGATGGACATACAGGACAGCCCCCAGGCTCTTATTTCTTTACCTTGTCCTTTACAATCTCTTCGAACCTTGGAGTTCTTGTCCAGACTCACCCTGTCATTTGAGGGTATGAGAGTGCAAAGGGATGTTCTGCATATTGAAAAGTTCGCTGTAGATTTTGTTCTATCTTCCTACTTTGGAGAGTCCATCTTGTTGACAAACTGAAAGGCCAGGATTGAACTTAAATATCTTGGGTGCCTCAGAATGTAGTGCAGAAATTGGCAGTTGAGGAGAGTAGTCCCCAGTTTGCCACCCCACTTCCCTTTTCATCTGGCCTCACCTTGCAGTGGGCCCCCAGGCAGGTGTGTGGACACCATCCACATACAACCCCTGGCCCCTCCAAATCCCTCAAGTCCCAGATGTTTGTCCCCATTGTACCTGCAGCGCTTATTCAGTGTGAGTGACATTGCTGGTCATGTCTGCATGGATCAGGGTCTGGGGCTCATTTCATTTTTTGAGGAGGGCTGGTTGTGACCACCCTCCTTTGAACCTGTCCAATTGAATTCTCCCCACTCCTCGGATCCTGGGTCTGTGTCCTGGTTGCCCAGTCCCCTGTTCTCCTGACTGGCTTCACTCTGCTGAGTTGTGATACAAGACAGGAAGACGGGAAGAAGATATTCCAGGGCTGGGTGGAGAGGCAGGGTGGAGTGCAGCCGGGTGAGGCGTGTGTGAGGAAGCCAACAGGAAGCGGGGCTGAGTTTTTGTTCCCTAACCGGTTCCCAGTCCTGGCGCTCCCATGGGCTTTCCGGGCTCAGTCTGCAGACGCAGTGTTCCCATGGATGTGCATTTGAGTCTGCTTAGGCAAGGCCACCCCAGCCCTTGCTCTGCTTTTGTTAGCGCAGTGCAAACACTGGTCAAGACACACACCGAGGGCTATCTCTCTGCCTTGATGATGGCCTGGACAGCCTTGCCTGGGACCAGAAGACTCACCTGGTCCCGTGCCAAGGTGCACATGCTGCCCTCCCCCCCCACCCCGTACAGCTCTGTGGGTGGGCCCTATGGGTCAGGGGGAGGGCAAGCCAGGTCTGCTTTGCACAGTTATTCTGGAGGAGGTGAGGGGTGGCCCTGGGTCAGCGTGTCCTGCTGATGTGCCCACTCCTCCCACCCGGACTCTCACTAAATACTGAGGCCCCTGCGGCTCTGGCTAGGAAGGACTCTGCCAGTGGAAACACCAACACCCTTTGTTCAGCCCCACGGGTTATCAGGGTTGCTCAGATTGAGGAAGTTCTCGCCCTGCTGCCCCATTCTCTTATGACCCACCCTGCTCTACAGAGGGGAGGCCCTGCCCATGGAGAGTCTGGCTCATGCTGGCCAGGGCTCCTGACTTCAGGATCCTGGGTTTGGGAGGAGACAGAGGCTCTGCTGAGGAAAGCTCTGTGATTAGGGAAGGATCCCTTATTCTTCATTGTCCCCCCGTCCCAACCTTCCTTCATTGTGTCTGTGTGAAAGTGAAAGCGATTGTTTATTTAAAAGGACCATTTGCCTAATGTCCCTGGAATTTATTTGCTGGAGCATTTTCCATTTTCATATTCAGTTCAGACCTTGGCTGCAGCCAAGAGGTTATGTAACCTGGGATGGAATGAATCCCATTGGCATCTGGGGACCCCCCTCAAAGTTCCCAACCCCTAGCCTTTCTGAGAGGGGTGGACCCCCTCCAAATGCGTAGTGAGGTTGCCTCTGTGAGCTGTTGGAGGTAAAGAGTGACTAGTGGAAGGCGTTGAAGAGGAAGCATTGGCAGCCCTTCAGACGGATCAGGAAGAGCATTTCTCTTAGGGTTGAGTTCTCAGATCTGCAGCTGTGGACTTGGGTCAGTCCCTCCTCATGTACAGAACCTGGCCCTGCCATCAGCCTGGCCTGGACCTTAGCAAGAAGTCTGAGCTTCATTGCCCAAGCCTTGGCAGGATTTGGGAACTATTTTTGGCACCTTCCTTCTTGGCTCGCCTATGGGATCTGCCTCCACACACAGCCACCCCAAGGCTCCGGCCTTGAGGGCCTCATCTTGACTCAGGGCCACATGTCCACCCTTCATTTCCAGCCCAGGATCCCTTGATTGCTGCCCTTTTAATAAAAACCTTGTTTACCAGTACATATACTTGTAGGGTACAGCTCCCCGCCCTCCCCACCTCGACATGTGCACATTCCCCACTCTTCCAGGCTGCTCCCCTGCCACCTACTGCCCTTCCATCCCCTTCCTTCTCCACCTCTCCCCAGTTTCCCTCTGGTCACCTCCACGTTTTTTCAGAGTCTAAGAATTACTCTTGCCAGTATGTTTTCTTTGGTTATTTATATTCCACAAATGAGTGAAACCATCTGGTCATTGTCTTTCACTTTCTGACTTATTTCACTTGGCTTCCTCACCTCTAGTTCCAGCCGTGTTACCATAAAGGACATGATTTCATCTTTTTTTTTTTTAATAGCTGAATAGTATGCCATTGAGAATAGATAATAGATTCCACACTTTATCCAGTTATCCATAGATAGGGATTTAGATTGATTCCATGTCTTGGCTCTTGTGAATTGTGTGTCTATGAATGTTTTCATATTCTTCATATAAGTACCTAGAGGTGGCTTTGCTGGATCCTGTGGTGTTTCTGGTTTTAGTGTTTTAAGACCTCTCCATACTGTCTTCCATGGGGCTGCACCAGTTCACATCCCCACTGACTGACAACAGTTGCTGCTCTGGGTCCACCATAGTCACTTGGATAGGGGATGTGGAGGCAGCGTTTTCCTGGATCGTGAGGGGCAGGAACTTCACCTGTTTCTGTATTTTAAGGAGAGCCAGACACAGGGTAGGTCTTGGAACCCTGAACTTAGTCAGTTTAGTTATGAAGAGCCCAGCTGGGGTGGATGGAGGTGGGGTCAGGAGGAGTGCACCCCTTTTCCTTCCCATACCACCATCTTGGAGGTGATTAAATCCATTCTTCCCTCTGATTTCCCTTTATCCTCCCACTGTGATCTGAGATGTCCATTTTACAGATGAAAAAAGTGAGCCTGGTGGTGAGATTAGGGAGCTGTTCTAGGTCTCAACCCCACTTTGACTGAGCCCCTGATCTTTCCAAACACCAGGTTTCTCCCCTCCATGCAGATACTGTCCTTGCTTCAGTTGTTACCTGACTGTGTCTTGTCCTTGTTCTTGTCCTGATCTGCCCCAGTGTTGATGGACCACCTGCTGCATGTCGGGTACTATGGGAAAAGAAAAGATGGCCATGGGCTAGTCAGTGGCTGAGGTTCAGGAGGTGTGAGCCAATGAGGACCCACCTGAAAGGTTGCATGAAGACATGTGGTGGTTCGTTTACTTCCTGGCAATGCTACTGAAGTGCACAGGAAGGGGGTCTTGGGCAAAAGATGCCCGGGGCTGCAGCTGCTGGGGGCAGGTTTCCCTAACAGGATGTGTGCGGTAGGCTATGCCTTGCACACTCTGCAAGATTTCAGGAAGGAGAGGTCCATGAACACATAGAAAGGGAGTGAGGGACTGGGGGGACCAAGGTCTAGAAAGCCAGGGGTAAAGCTCATTGGAATGAGAATTCATGGTAAGATTTAAAAACTGGTGAGTGTCCTATAGTGGAACAAATCTATTGAGTTCTCTTTCCACCAGACAGAAGCCATTCTGGAGTATCAGCATTCACCAAATTAGCATCTAACTGAATTGTTCAAGAGTAAATTGTAAAAACAGACATCATCTAGAGAATCACATGACCCATACGTGTTTTTGCCAGTGTTCTAGAAGGAGCTTGAAAGAGTACCTGTAATAGCTTTGTCTGTTTCAAAGCTGGAAGACTTGATAGCAAGAACAGCAGCAGTTATTCTTAGTTGAGAAGAAGCCATCGAAACAGCTGAGTCTACAGATATGTGTGGGAGGCTGGTAGGAACTGGGAGCGTAGGAGGCCTGTGTTGGGGTGAAAAGGGACAGCAGACCCCAGAGTGCCCTGTCTGGACAGGCCTGTACACCTTGGGGTAGGGTCAGCAGACTTTCAGTGGACAGTTCTGCCATCAGGCTAGTCTGTACCCTGAGCCTTCCCAAAGGTACTTGTGAAGAAAAAAAAAAAAAAAAAGAGGAATGCCATAGAAGCAAGAAGGGCAGATGTCAGGGAATTTTGATGCCTCATGATCAGACTTGGAATAGGAAAACTACATGGAAAAGACAACCAACATTGAAGGCAAATAGATTCTGAGTTGAGGATCTTGTCAGAACACACAACTCAGAGAATGGCAGAAAAGCATAAACACTGTAAAATAATTCCGGCTATTTAATCTCTTTATTTTGGTAATCAGAGGTGGCACTGGGAATGCTGGTAAGAGCAGAGTTGAGTCAGCTACCCTTGGCCTCACTTGGCTTTTCCTTTGTTTGAACAACTTGTTAAGTCTGCCTCTCCATTCCATTCCTTTCTTGGCTTGGTGTTTGGGTTTTCAGCAAGATGCCCGTGTATGCATGAAGAAAACTATGTGGAATTTTCCTACCACCCAGTTTTTAGAGTGTTCTCTTTTCCCCGTATGTGGCATGGAAGACAATTCAGCCCTCAGCCAGGACTCCTCACCTTATGGGATTTAGTTTGTCTGTCTTAAGAACAGAGATGAGAGCCAGAGCTCCATCCACTTGGCCACCGTGGCAGGAAGGTTGACCTGCTGCTTCTTGGTTGCAGTGACTTCTTTCGTGCACTCATTCATTGATTCCTCAGATCGGTCAGCAAGCTTCATTGAGCACTGACCATGGACTGACTGGCTTTGTGCAAAGTGTTGTGGGTCCAGTGATGAGAAAAAGCACACATAATCCTGCACCTATGGAAGTGTCCATTAAGAATCAACCTATATGAATAAATGTCTTCTTCCAGCTGTGATACCTGCCATGGAGAAGCAGTATAGGGGACGCTTACAAGTGACATTCTCTTGTCAGTTTCCACTGAATCCCAAGAGGTTGCTGATATTTGCACATCCTCAGTGGAGATATTTCACTTCCCATTGGGAGTAGGGGAGACAAAGGCTGTCACTCAGGTTTGGGTCCCTAATCCTTATCCAGCACAGAAGGCATGAATGGAGTACCCCTGGAGAGATCGAGGAAGTCTGATAATGGAGAAAGGAGGTTTTAGCTGCTGGTAGAGGGTAGGTTCCCATCTTAGTCCTTCGGGGAATGCTCCTTCAAACCAAGAGAAAGTAGGAGGTCCCTCAGATGTGCTTCTCAGGTGTCTTCCAGAATCTTAGCACAAAGGTGAATGTGGGCTACATACATGGAGGAGGAGTTAGTGAGAATATCCTGCCCTCCCAGTCCAGGATGTGTGAGCGTGTTGTGGGAAGACAGCTGGCCCACCGTATGTCCTGAGTCATTTGCAAGTTATTTTACCTTAGGTGGTCCCTGTAGGGACAATGGGACTATACAATGGCATTTCTGGGGAGGCTCTCAATGCCCTCAAATCTACCTGAAGAAAGCCAGCCAGAAACCCCCAACAAGCCTGGAGAGGCCAGTGTGCAATGCCATTAACTCATAGAAGCATCAGGAGAGTCAGGGCCACTTCAAACATCTGTGTGGCCAGGGGAAACCACCACCCCCCAAAGGTGTCCTAACTAATTGCTAGGAAATGGAAGCTCAGAGAATGTGTGGCCACAACTTCCCTACCCTTTGGTCCCTCCTCCTTACATGTAGTCTTGAAGCCTAAAATACGACGCCAAAATGTTTAGCTTTTAAATGAAATGGTGTTTGTTTTGCTTTTACAATTACCCAGGACCAGTCATTTTAATACTGAATGAGATGATTCTGCCCATTAGAGTGACTGGAAGACTTTCGTGATCTAAGAGCGATCTGAGACCCAAGGGAGGAAGGGGTCAACCAGGGTGTCTGAGGGTTGGATGTGCAGGAGGGTGCAGTCAGCATTGCATTTCAGGAAATCACTCTGACTGCAGGATGGGTGGGAAGCATTTGCATAAACGTGAATGCAGGAAGATCAGGTAGGAAGTTGTGGTCTCTGTGGAGGAGGTCAGCAGGAGAGCAGTCTGCAGAGAAGGCGAGATAGAAGGTGAAGTATAGCTCCTGTGTCATGATCGTGGCCTGGCCTTGTATTTTCATACAAGAAAAGTGTCCCCTTTCCCATCTAGGACCAGCTGAGTGCACTTGTCCACACTTGTGCTCAATAAATGATTGGTGAATGAATATTTCTTAAATCAAGTATAGTGAGAAAAATGAACTTGGAGTTTGTTTTTACAGCCTTTCTAAGACACACCAGCAACTTTGTGAGATTCCAGACCTTTTTTCTGCATACCTCCTAGCTTTATTGGAGGAAAAGAGGTAACAGTGCTTCCTTTCTTTCTGCTGTGCCTCCATCTTCCCTTAGAGACATCCATTTCTCCTCCATGGCATTTTTGCTGAGCAGCACAGTTCTTAACAGACCTTAACTGCTCCATGGAGATCAAGTGAGGTGGGCTGGAAAGGCGTGTGCAAAGTGAACAGATACAGAACAGCCCTCTGGAAAAGAAATCTCCCCTGTCTGCCAGAATGTGGAGGCCAGGAGGAATACAGATAGTAAGCAGTGGGAGAGCAGGGGTACCTTTGTCACCCAATCTGGTGTTGCTCCCACAAAGCAAAAAAGGGAAAATGGAGATGAGGTATCAACATCAGAATTCTCTTTTTCACACTTCATTAACATGAGTCAGCTGTTGGTAATTCCCAAAAGCAGCATATTCCTGAGGTAACTTCATATGCTCCATAAGCTACTTCCATTTAGGATTTTTCAAAGGACTCCAAATAGAGTATCGATAATTTCCAGATACTAGAGCTTCTGCTAACCAGCATTTTAAGCAATGTTTGACTTTATCTCTGATATTATACAGATTTGAACTCTGCCAGCCCAGGTTTTAACAGAATTCTCACATATACATTAGAAAGTACTGTTCCAGAAAGGAAAGCAAAACAAGAAACACCTTGTTATTTTATTCCATCAATTTATTCAACTGACACTAAGTATAGACCCTTACTTTAATAAGAGTAAATGCATACTCTTTGAGGAGTTGGGGATACAAAACAGTGCAGGTGTCTCCCCATTATATTGTAATAATAGAGGCATATATACCATAGAGCTAAAATACGGGTAGCAAATTCTATGGAATGAAGTAAACTTTGTTAATAAAGTATGCTAATCAAAAACCTATAATAAGAATTACACATAATAGTGAAATATAGAGTATTTTGCATTATACAGGAACTAGAGGCAAGAATGCTTATTGTTTTTGCTACTATCTCTTGAAGGTTCTGACCAATGTGTTAAGGCAAGAGAAACAAACTACATGTAATAGTGGAAAGTGAAAGATAATTCTGTCATTATTTACAGATGATATTATCTACTTAGAAAGTATAATACTTGATGAAATATTTATTAGATTAATAGATTTCAGAAGTGTAGTTGGACCTCTACAAAAAAGTTAATAGCTTTCTTTATACCATCCTTAGTGGAAAATATTTTTCAATAATCACAGTTCATAACACTGATAAAGTCTCTAAGAATGAGCCTAATAAGAAATGTTGTATGACCTATGTAGGAAAAACAATAAAATTGAAAAAAGGATTTAAAAGATTTGATTAAATAGATATCACATACATATATCAGTTACCCTCAGTCACTATTACATTAAGATATTTTCCCATGGAATACAACTGGCTGATTCTATAATTTATGAAATAAAATGTGCAAAAACAAGTTTCTTAAAAATAAGGAAAAGATTAATTTGTTCAACCGACCTCAAAATATAAAGTCTTAAATCCATATAGAATTGTTGGAAAAGCAGAAAATATCAAGTGAAAACGAGTGGATAATTCAAAACCAGATCTGCATTTGTGAGATTTTAGTAGATGCTACAAATTATTTCACATCTAAGGAAGGAGAGTAATTCACAAAAATAATATTCACATGTTTTAATGAGTTAAGTGTAAAAAGCCAGGACTACAGGAGAAATAGGGGAAAGATTACATTCATGAAACTGAAGTAAGGGAGGTCTTCTTAAGTCTTCTTAAACAATATACAAGATGTCAATACGACGGAGAATTGGTTGATACTTTATGAAACCTCCCCTTATATGACAAGATTCCGTCACTAAAGTGGAGAATAATGTACACTAGGTAAAGGATTCCTTATCAGAAGTTTCAGGGAAACAAGAAAGCAAGCCATGCCTTTTGCATGGAGAATGGGCGGGAGAGGAGCAGTGCAGCGATGGGGAGGCGGAGAGATTGACAAGGTGGGTCAGTTAAGATAGTGCCTTGATTCCCAGTGTACTAAAGCGGTTCTAATGGCGTCTGTCCCTTTGATACTGTGCACCATTGGACAAGTCTCCCAATCTCCCTGGCATTCAACTGTTCACCCTAATAAAAGAGAGACAAGTATTTTCTCATGTGGTTTCTGGAAGGAGCAACTATTCATAAAGTCCTCTATAAACCTGGACCATATGCTTATCTGAACTATAATATGATTCATATTGAGAGGAGGTGGACTCCTGCAATGCTAGAGAAATCACTCAGCTGCCCCTGCATGAGCAACATTATATTATAGCCTGAGGCTGACAAGATGCTTTTGTTTCTTTACGGCCATCAATATCTCGCTAAGGGAGGGCAGCTGGTTAAAAAATCACATGGTGTGGTCATTTATATGTTGTCATTTACTGCGGTAATAACTTGGAATGGTTGAGTCTTTTTCTTTTTTTTAAGCTTCATGCCTCTGGCCACCATCTGTGATTGACTTGTGAGTGTGGTAAAGTGTGCAGTTGTGACATGTGAGTGTGAGGTATACCTGACACAGGCCTGTTGAACCTCCTGCTGTCGCTCTCCCACTGCCAGCAGCCCAGCCAGTGCCCACAGACCATGTCGTCCCCTGGCCTGGAGGGTGCAGTGCTCTTGAGGGTGCAGTGCTCTTGCCTGCAGGAACCTCATCGTTCTTGGGGTAAAGTCACATAAGCCTAAAATTTGGCTTTGAACAAAGCCAATCTGTCTTTGATCATGAGTTTGGGCTTTTCAGAATCCTTATATTACAAGGAAATATCCTGTTTCAAATGCAGTTTTCTGTTGTGGCCTCAAGCAGATGCTGAGATTCGCTGCCCTGTCTCCAAGAGGGTCTCTGGATTCCCAAGAGACCACGTTGGCGTGTTTGCCAAGTGGGAGTGCACAGGAGGAGACATTCTCCGTGCGGTTCACACGGCAGCTGCTGCAGTGTGGTCACTGAGCCCTGGCAGTGCAGCTGGCAGGACTGAAGAGCTGAACTTTCACATGTAGTGTGTTCTAATTACCAGTAGCTTCTACGGGTAGTGGCTAGTGGGTCAGTGCAATCCTAGAGGGTGCTCTTTTTCCTGGAAACCTCTCCTCTGAGCCTTGGGTGCACATGAATCCATGAACTCACAGAAACCTCCACCCCTGAGACTCCCCCCAGGGTCTCTCTGCCTCTGGGTTTGGGGCATCATACATACTGGTTGCAAACTTACAGTGGGTGACTTTCCCCTCTCAGCACATCAGCACTTTCTTTGTGAAAATAAAGTGATGATGGAAAAGCATGGTTGAGAAGGCTCCCCTCAGAGGACAATGCACCTCCACTGAGCACTGTGCCCAGCTTCTGCTCTACGTCTTTGGGTGCCCAGCAGTGGTTGTGTAGGACAGCAAGCCCTGGTGATGACATTTGTTTTGACATGGGCGTATATATCTTGGCTGTGTGAGAGATTTCTGGGGGATGATGCCCACCACAGGGACCATCCAGTGACCATCACAAGGCCAAAAGGGCTCTCCTCAAGTGCCCCCTTCCACAGGAGTACATCCGAGTGTTTTGAGAAGGCCTTTGCTGAGTGCCAGGGAAGAGGACGGATGAGCCAGCAGTGATCTTCAGAACCTGGAGACGCCTGGATTTGTGGTTGGAAATCAGCTTGCTCCATTGCTTAGAGTGGGAGAAGCTGCAAGTTACTTCAGGGAGGATGGGGAAACAGTGTAAAGAGAATTAACTTGGGCTCAACCTTGTTCTTTTCGGTCTGTAAGTAAGGAGAGAAATATGGGTGAGTGCTCCAGCTTGATGGTAGCGTGAGTAGATTGGTACTGATACCAGTTCTCTGTTGTTCTGAAATTTTTATGTCTGGGCAAACGCTGCCCCTCAAATTCAGATACCAGCATCGGAAGGAGGGGGTGTTATTTATGTTCTTTACAGCAAAGACTTTGAATTCTAAGAGATGTGTGTGCCACAAGGAACAGCTCAGTGGTTTGCACACTGCAGATTTGAATGTCGTTTTTCTAGAGAAGAGAGGGGTTTAGGTGCCTGGTGCTGCCCGTCACAGTGAGGAGATGCACAGAGCCCATGGAATATGCTGGAAGCAGGCAGCTATGATAGTCCACACCTGGCAGGGAGGTGAAGGTGGCAGGGCCCTGGTGGGCACATTCCGTGAAAGGCCTCCTGGTTCTGTTTAAAAATTCAAGTTTAACAGGAACCATCTTCTATTTGGGTGATGTGCTTATGGACAGGTGGTTTGGGTGTGTGTGGGATCTCTGTGGGCTCTTTATAGCTATATTTCCAGAATATGCTTTTAAAGATTATGATCAAATTTGCCTTGATTGGGGAGAGTTGTGATTTATAAAAGCCTCAGTCATTTATGTTTCCAATATAAAAAAGCATTATTAATTTACCCTCTGAAAAGTTAAGATCAAAGAGATCATAAAGGCAGCATGAATACTATCTCAAGTACATAAAATTCAGTTATTTCTACTGACAGTAAAGGTTTAGGTCAATGTCTTTGAAGGCGAACACTGGGAAACGCTATTTTTTTTCTGCTTTTGTTGCTGTTGTTCTTTAATTGCCTGTATGAATACCCAAAGCAAGCAGGCTGGGATTTAGTGAAAAATGCCTCAACCTACTAAGACCGCCAAAACAAAGAAACGTAAACTAATTCTTACCATCTATAACATAAGTGGTATCAAAAATGCCAGCTCATAGACCCCTGATAATTCATTGGAATTGTGTAAATAGTTTCAAGTGGGTTTTTTTGTCCTTGGGCCCCTCAGAGTCCATCAGTACTCATGAATCATTTTAGACAAAGTTGTCCTTGGTACAAATCGTGCTGCACTTAGAGTTTCTGCAGACACTTCTCTCTTCTAATAAAAGGCTTTTATTGGACTTTTCAGGGACATGAAGTTGAAGACAAATACTGTTTTACATAGCTAGTGGGATCAGCCTTTTTATGGTATGTTTTATGAGTCTTGGAGGACTTTTTTTTTTTTCTTTTGCTCCTTTGAGTTTTTCTTTAAAGTCTCAGGTTCAGGAGTCCCTAAATTGGAGGCCGTCAGTCCTGTTTTATCGGTCTCAATAGAGGAGGGGAGGAGGGCAGAGGATTGACCTAGGATCCTGGGACCAGAGGCTGGTGTTCTGTGTGGAAGGGACTCTGCCCCCACATCACACTGTTCGGAGATATAGGTCTATGTTCCCTAAATATGTAAGTGGGGCTTCACACACTTTCATCCACTAAGCAAAACATTCTTGACCAGAATCAATTGCATGGGCGGTGCTTCCCCGCCCTTCCTGAGAGCTGGGGCGTGCTCTGTGCCTTCCTGCACTACTCCATCTGGAATGTCACCCTCGCCACACACCCACTCTCATCTCCTGCCCACTCACACACTTCCTCCTGGCAAACACTCCACCCATCCTTTAATTCGATAGGAAAGAGCTTCTTTTTCAAATGAATTTTCATCGCACTTTATCTCTCTAGGTTTATGTCAGAAATATTGGTAAACAGGTCTTGTCCCCACCTAAAAATGTGTAAGCTCCCTTTGAAGTCAAATGGTTTATTCATCTTCATAAATACAGTGACTTCTGCCCTGCAGGGTGGGCAGTCCGAGTAAGTTTGTTGACTGTTGAATGTGTGCACATTCTCGTGCAAGGCACAATAGAAGGTTTTTTCAAAGATGCCATGGTCTCCATCCATGTCATTCGTGAACAAGTGCATCACAGAATATGCACATTTCAGTTCCCTCCCTCATGTGGTAAGCTGCACTGAACTTTTTGGTATGAAACAACAGCCGTAGTGGTGCTCACAGGTTCTGGGGGTTTAGACAGGATCCTTTGGGGTGCCTCATCTCTGTTCCATGATGCTGGGACCTCAGCTGGGGGAGATTTGCGTACCTTAGAGCTGGAGGATTTACATCCCAGCATCTTTCCACTCAGACATCTGGTACCTGGGCAGGGGTGGCTAGGAGATTGCACCCAGTGGGGGCTGGCCCCTCCTATTTGATAGCTGAAGTTGGGGAGAGCTCGTTCTTGACATGGCCACTGTCTTCTTCTGGAGTAAGTATCCCAACGGGACTAGAAGCCACAAGATTTTCTGAGTTGTCCTGGAGGCCACATCATATCACTTCCCTGTGTCTTACTGGTTCTAGGTGAGTTATGAGACCCACCCAGTTGCAAGGGAGGGGAACTAGATCTGACCTCTTGATGGGAGAAGTAGCAAGGTCATATTGTAGAAGAGCATGTGGAGTGGAGGATAATTTTGTGTTCTTATTTGGAAAATACGATCTGCAACAATAGGTAAATGCTCAGAGGAGAGTGGGATTCCAGGCAAGTTTCATACGTAGGAATGAGGAGTCCAGAAAGGATCTCCGAGAAGAGTCTCAACCATGAGGCATACCTGTGGAGACCAAGCAGGCCGAGGGGACGGAGAGAGGGTGTCCACTGAATCTAACAACATGGCAGCCGTCATGACAAGCCACCCACTTGTCAAAATGAGTGGGAATCGTGGCAAGGAGAATGAAACAGACCAAAGAGTGAATAAGTTTTGATGACATTCACTGGAATTTTAATGACCTTGTTTTATGACAGCTTCAAGGGGTGCTACTTTCTTCACTTGCTAAGCTCTGAGTCATTCAAAGCAGTGGCCCTGGCTCACTGAGCCCCCACGCTGAGTACATTGGCCCACTGTGGTTTGAGCAACTTGGAAATCTTGTGGGGTCGGTATTTTGACTCTCCTTCAGTCACGGTTCAGGCTTTTCACACACCACCAAGGGCCAGGGCAAGCTTCTCAGTTTTCTGGCTACCCTCTCAGGGCCCATGAAGCAGCACGCCTGCCCTGGAGAGGTCGGGATTCCTTTTGCAAAAGCAGTGAACACTACATGTTACCCAGAGAGACCGCTCTCTCAACCTTTCCCTCCTATGCGCTCACGCAGGGAAACAGATGCTTTCATATAACTCTCAGCATCGAAGCAGAATAGCTCTGCCCTGGCCTGAAATCTCTATCCAGGGCCAAATTCTTAAAACCCCAGGGGCCCTGCAAGGGACTTTGAGCCCACTGATTTTGAACTTGTCATAAAATGTAATGGTGGGTATGTTTTTAACTGCTGAGACCAGGCAGTTCATAGAACCTATAAGGCTGAAACACAATTTTTCCCTGCAGTTTTTGAAGCACATTTCTGAAGGATTTCAGAAACTCAGGATGGTCCTTTTCACTGTAACATTTACCATGAAGACAAAATTTCTCATCCTTTTTGTACTGTTAGAAGCAGCCTGTGAGCCCCCACGCTCTTACTCATAATAATACTTTGAGAAAAATAGTGAAATACATTGGGTTATAAAGAAACCAGCTTTATTGAAATCTAATTACCAAAAGGTTAAGCCACATTTGTGAAACAGTAATAGACCTATTTTGTATTGATATGGGAATGAGATCTGAAATTTTGAGGTGCTGCTGAGCATAAATAATACTTCAAGAACTTAGAAACATGACATAAAAATATCTCAGATTTCTATTAATGGCAATCACAGTGTTTTTTAAGAGTTCTGTGACTTGCAGCCCACATTTATAATGTGAGGACATGCTGACTTTCAGGTAAAGATGGATAAAAAGAAAGATGTAATTTTTTTCCCGTCCAAGTTCACAGACCCCCGAATTCCCTTCTGCATCCAGTTTTATATATAATTATGGTTGAAGGTAGGGAGATGCACAGAAGTATGTAGTTTGTATGATGTGTAGTCACAGGTCCTCAGTTCTTCAAGGTGAGGAGCTTGTCAGTTGACCTGTGAGTAATCCAAGTCCCAGCTCTTCTCTTTGCACGTTTTGCCTTTTGTAAAAGTCGGTGCCTTCTGCACAAAGGGTCAAGGCTTTGTGAGTTCCTGGAAAGAAGTAAAGAAAAGGAAGGTTTGCTGTTGCTGTGACCCAGGAGACCTGGAATTAACTCGTGTCTCTGAGTCCCCCCCCCCCAGGACCTGTGACTCTCATGGACTGCTGAGCTAGCTGCTGCTTCTTTTGGAGAATAAAGGGTGAAGTAAGACTCAAAGTTCAGAGCTTAGGAGGCTGAGACTAGAGTGAGAGTCTGCCTGTCATCTCCATGTGTCTCCTGTTGCACGTGGGACATGAACTTTGGGTCATCCCCTTGCGCTTTATCTGGCTTTTCTCACCTCTTTAAAGATAGTGCAGCCAACAAATTCAGGATGGAATTTATTATATGGTATCTTGTATCCGGTTCCCTAGCAGCCAAATCTAAGATGGGGATTTCTGCCAGAGATTCACTGGGGGAATGCTCTCAGGAGTGAGGGGAACTGGGAACTGAATGTGGAGTTAGGCTGTGGCTTCAGGAAAGGCTGGCTTCAACCTGATGCCCTGCGCAGCCTGGAGCATGAGCTGCACCCTAGAGCTTCTCTGCCCAGAGCCTGTATCCATGGCATCAGCCTGCCCAAGGGGTGGAGCACATACCCATTTTCTATGCTACTTTTAAAAATAACAGTTCCCCATCTTAAAACAACATATGAGATTTTCATACTGTTCCTATGGGTCAGGCGTCTGGGCTTGGCCAGCTGGGTTCCCTGTGCAGGGTCTCAAAGTAATCCCAGTCAGCAGGTTGCATCTGAGGCTTTGGGTCTGTCAACCCACTTTATATCTGAGAAAACAGATTTGGAGAGAGAAGTGGAGTAATCAACACTGCAGTTCAGAAGAGATGGAGGTGGGGCTCCCTCAGTCTCAGGATCCTTTGGTGCAAAGCCCATGCTCTCCACCTTGTCTGCTGCCTCTGTTCCTCAGATAAGCAGCCACGATCCCAGTGCATTATTATCTGGGCACTACAGGATCGCTCTCGCCCCCACCCCCCTCCAACCTGCTGACCTTCCAGTTTCCCCTCCAGGATCATCTCCTCTCTGGGACAGCTGGCGCTCATTCTGGGTCAGAAGTTCCCTCTCAGCAGGTCCCCCCAGCTCTGGAGTGGGCTCCTTTTCCTTTTCCTCTGTGCCACAGCTTTTTGCTCTGCCCCCTGCCTGCCCCCTCCCCGCTTCCCTCTTCCTGACACAGTGCCTGCACAGGCACACAGCGTCAGTGGTGGTTAAAGCCTGCTGATGACATTCCCTCTGGCGGGTCAATCCCAGCAGTCATCCGCTCACCTCCCTCTGCACTTCCAGCTCTCTGCCCCAGTGCTCAGTCCTGGCGCTGCTGCTGTCATCCTCTCTTTCAGCAGAGAACCTGGTCCTGCCATCCCAGACACGTGGGGTGCTTGAGCAGAGCCGGACCAGCTTCCAGCAGCTGTGGTGACCACCTGGGAGCTTGCTCATCCCGCGTTTTCTCACTCCCCACAGCTAACAGTGTAATGACAGCTTTCCAGGCAGGGGCTGAGATTGGGAAACAGTCACATAACAAGTGCATTATTCAATGCTAAGTGCATCTTGACTCCAGAAACTTCAGTGGGAAGCTAGAACAAGTCCTGAGAATCAGGGAACGGCAGCAATGAAGACTAATTGCATCCCAAATTGTGTCAATGGAAAGTCAGAGTTCCAGAGGTCTCTGGACAACAGCTAGCCCCCTTTATGTCATGATGTAGGAAGGGGAGATTTGCCCTCCAGAAGCTTAGACTGCACAGAGACCCTGGTCCATGCACCCTCCTGCCCAACTCTCCTTCAGCTGACAGGCAGAGACCACCAAGTGGCAATACAAAGGCCACCGTTGACTTCCAGCCCCAGGCGAGTTGAGGATGGAGGCTGACACACCACTGGCTGCAGGACAGGTGGTCAGGGCAGTGTGGGTGAAGGGTGGAAGTGCAGGAAAACCTGCCTGGGTCAGCTCGGGCATTTTTTTCTTTTAGATGTCTTTGTTATTAGATTATTTTTAGACATTGTTCACCTGTAGATATTTTTATCAGAACCACTTTGGGGATATGAGGACGGCCAATGGGCAGAGAGGATTAAAAGGAAGGAAGAGCTATACAGGGGAAGTCTCCTGGGTGACCGTGCTGGGTCAGTTTCATCCAGTGTCATTTAGCTGTCAGATGATGCAGTTAATATCTGTGGAGTATCTAATGTGTCTCCTTGAAAAAGAATTTTAGACAAGGTGGCAGACCTTAGGAAATGGTTTATAAATTGTCAAAAGCTCTTAGCTCCCATTAGCATATTTTGAATGAGTGCAGATAAATATAAATGAAACAATATATGGAGACAATATACCCACCCCCCACCAACACACATTCTCAAACCTGAAAGCAAATCATTAAATCATTTTGCAAATATCCAGCTCGATGCTCTTTTCTCTTTGAAGACGAAAAGCATCCAAGGTCTAGTGACTTTTCTAGGTAGAGTAACTTATATTATTTGTTCCCTGAAACATAATCGATGGTTTCCTGCCCTTCCTGAGTGCTCGGGCTTGCCGGGCATCAGACACTTCAGGCTAATAATGATGTCCCCTCCCTAATATGATATTAAAGATAAAGTCATGTTTTGTCATAGTGAAAATTTCTAATCTCATTGAGAAACTGGACATACTGAATTGCTCACCCCTCATTTCCTGCTCTTATGACAGAATTTCTGGAGTTCTTTCAGTTCAGCGGCTTGGCAGAGCCCTGGCTGTCTAGTCAGTGTTTATTACTGAACTTGTCCCAAGATAAAACATCCCCAGTTTCATAAAACTATTGTGGTCCGTTGAATCTTTTAGAGAGTTTTGTTTAGAATTATTTCTAGAATTTTCTCCCTTGGTTTTAATTTCAATTTCCATCTGTTTATATATTTTTAAATTTATGGGACTTTCCATGAGAACACACTTGACCTAAGTTTACTCTCTTGTAAAATCGGAAATCAGTCCTTGTTACGTAAATAGTTCAAAATAAGGATTCATTTGGCAAAGGCAATTTTTACAGATTTTTCGAAGATACCATTTAGCAGGTTATGGCAAAAGTGACAAGAGCCACCTTTTATTGTTCATCTACAGAATTACTAGCCATTGTGCCAGAGGCCCTAGATCATACTTTTCTGTCTTTCATCATGACCTGTGTTTCTCTTCATTTCTAAATTTTCTATTCTTTTCCCTCTTCATGTTTCAATCTGGTTCGCTGGTCTTCACTCTGTCCAGTCTCAGCACTGTCACCACTGCCTTCTGCTTGGTTTCTTCACCTCTACTCTGTGTCATGGATCAGTAGGGGCCTTGTGTGGTGTGGCATAGAAGGTTCACTCCAATATGCTTGGGATCTTAGCCTGAGGCCTGGCTGCCTGGTTAGCCCTGAGTGCTAAGCTTTGCCTTTGCACTTCCATGAGACAACCCTCTCAGAAAAATCTGTTTGCACTCAAGGGAGATTAGGGTCACTTCTGTGTTCTTGTCTTCTCTTTGGGATGCTAGGTTCTGAAGTCTAGGGTCTCAACTTGGTTCTTTCATGTCTCTATATAGCTTTGTGTATATATGTTTCATCCAGGTTTTCTATTTCTCAGTCAGAGTGTCACTCTTTAGCAGGTTACTCTGCTATCACTAGAAATGTAGAATCCTCAGATTGCTTTTTAAAAATCTACACTTACAAGAAATGGAAGCTATCCTATACATTTTTTTAAAAAAGATTTATTTATTCATACAGAACTGGGGTACAGGCCAGAGATGCGGAGACACCAGAGACAGAGTGGGGCACAGAACAGGCAGGTGATCAAAGTACACGGCTGAGGGGAGCAGCAGGCGGGTCACGAGAGGTCTACCTTGCCATGTGGTCACCTCCGGGGTAGGCGGGAATCGAACTCATGCGGAAGTGGCTTAAGCTTCTTAGTGCAGTGCTTTAACCCACTGCACCACCAGGGAGGGCCCTATCCTATGCATTTTAACAGATATTCTAATCATGATGGTCATAGAAATAAAGGAAAAGCCTGTCTATGTTTGACAAGTGCTCATTACTTAGAGTGTCTGCAAGGAATCTGTAGGTAGTAGAGATGAATGTAGAGCACAGAGGAGCAGTGAGAAAGAGTACAGGATAGAGGAGACAGAAAGAGCTCGTGTGTACAACACATACAGGGTTTTCCACACACCCATTGTCTGGCCTAATGCTAGCTGCTCCTTTGCTCCCTTGGGTGTTATTTACAAATTTAAAGTGAGGTCACCCCTTCCTGTTTTCATTTACTTTACCATTGTAGCTGCTAGTTAGCTAAAGGAGATTAACCCTTCCTTTCTAGGAGAAAAGCAGCTGGAAGGTGGTGTCTAATTGGTGATGTGTGGGGCTCAGGTCCTGACTTCTTGGGTTGGGATCCAGTTGGAGTGGGGTAGAATCTGGGGTGTAACTCCCCTCTGGTAATGTGCATCTGTTTTTCCCTGGTAGGGAGGTCTTGAATTGGATACTACTCACTCTCACCAGTTAAAAATTCCATAGTTCTGGCCCTCCCTGGTGGCGCAGTGAATTAAAGCACAGCACTACAAGCTAGCTGCAGCCACTTTGGTGTGAGTTTGATCCCCGGCCCCGGAGGTGATCTTCATGGAGCAGCAGACCTCCTGTCTCACCCACTGCTCCCCTCAGTAGTGTATTTCAGTACATCTGCCTGTTCTGCTCCCCACTCTGTCTCTGGTGAATCCTCTCACCGCGCCTGCTCCTCTGGCCTATACCCCAGTTCTGTATACATAAATAAATAAATCTTTGAAAAAAAAAATCCCATAGTTCCACAGCAAGGTGCCAAAAGACTGCTGCACTTCTGATACTGGCAACTGCCTAGACTCCCTAGTTCAACAGGGCAGAGTGTTTTCACCTCTAGTGGAAACTGGCTGGGTGATACCCACCATCGTGTGCCAGGGTCCCCGCAGCTAAATTTCTCAGGCACTGCTTCATTTTTCAGAGCAAGGGACTTAGTTAGCAGGAAATGGCCAGAGGGTGCTCCATGAAGGGACAGGGGTCTGTGGGACAGGGCCAGGGCACATTTCCCAGGGTCTCTCCCTCAGCAGACCCTTTGAGGCCACATGGTCCTTCTTAGAGGCCCTGGAGGACACCTGTGCTATGTGAGGGGGCTGAAGAAGGAGAATGTAGTCCGCAGGAGGACAAAGTCCATCTGGGAAGGTGAGGTGGGAGCTGGTAGTATCTAGACTCCCAGAAGGTCCTGGGCGATCTTTCCCAGCCTTACAGGGAAATCTGTCCCTGAACACTGGATAAGAAGTAGCTTTGTAGAAAAGGAAGTATGGGGCTCTAGGCCCAAAACAGTAGGTGTAGGGAGATTCCTCGCTGAGGTAAACATTAGGAGATAGAAAAGGGTATTCTGTGTTATAGGAAGGCTCCAAGTGTCCACGCCTACACCTGTTCCTTTTCCTGGTTCTCACTGGACACAACACTGGGGCATCTCTATCTCTCTCTCCTCTAATCCCCAAGTGCTGTCATCTCTGTTTCCTCAGTCCCCTTCACATCCCTCCCCCTTTCTCCGTCCCACTACCAAGTTCTAGCCCCAGCCCTATTGTTCCCCTAAGCCCCCTGTAGCAGCTCTTCCCTGGCTTGCTTGTCTACAGGCCTGTCTCCATTGATCTACCTCCATGCTACATCCAAAGGGATCTTTCTAGAACACAACTTTCTCCAGCCTCCTTACTGGCCTCCTTTCCTCCATTCTCAACCCTTTTCAGCTAAGAAGCCTAGGGGGATTTTTCTGTAAAACCACCCATAGTGTCACCTCATAACCCGCCCCACCCCCACCAGCTTTTCCCTGCATTTAGGATAAAGTCAGCACAGTCTGTAAGTCCCTCTTGAGATCTGGTCTCTGCTCAGTCTCCGCTCCCTCTACTCTTGCCCACAGCCCGACTTGCTTGTCTTCGGGACTCACGTGTTACCTACTGTTCACACCATGCCTTGTCCACACTGCTAAGTCAGCTGTGCCTGTTCTCTGACAAGTTCTTCTGCCTTACAACTGAGCCTACAGGCACCTCCCCTGGGATGCCCCCCCCCCTCAGGCCTCAATCTCCGTCCAAGCCATGTGTCCCTCACCTGTGTTCTTACCATGCCTCTGTCCTAGTGTGTGTTATTAGAGTATCATTGTTTGCTTGTTTCTCCTGACGGTCTTTCATCTCTGTCTGCCTGGGCCCAGAACATTGCCTGGCAGATAGTAAGCACCCGGTAAATTTCAAATCGAGCATATGTTAAATTTCCCATAAAACCTCAGCCATGGCAAATTCTGCCACCCATCTGGGTTGTTCTCCTTGGCAACTCCTTCAGTTTTCAAAAACTGGAGACTCCTGTTGGTTTTTAGCAGGAAAAGGTTGATTCTTGGCTTTTCATTTGCCAGAATAACTGTTCAACTTTAGAGCTTTTGTTTGTAGTGGCAATTTATTTACCCAGTAAAATTTCAACAGTGACCATCTGTGCAGAACCCTGAGTTTCCTCTGTCCTAAGGAATCCTTCTACTTAATTGCAGTGCTGAGTGAGGGTAGCTGCTTTTCCGGGAATGTTGGAAATGTTGGAAATCAGCAAATGTTGCTGCTACTTTTCCTTTGCAGCTCAGATAAAACAATCATAGTGTGGAAGGGAGGGGCTTCCTCTTGGTGCAGGGTCGGGGAGAGGGGCTTCTTTCTAGCCACTGAGTCCTCCTCTATTCCATCTAGCTTGAGTGGCTCAGATCCCTTCTGCCCAAAGCTACCCAGACCTGCAGTAAGAGACTTTTCAAACTTCTTAGTTAAGACAGGCTCATGCAATCAGTGCCAGCACAACCTCTATACCGCTAGATGTCAATTCACTATTCATTCCCAATAAGCCTGCCGTGGCTGAACTTTCCCTCCACAGTATCATGCTGTTTCTTAGTTATTTTCATTTATTCCCATTGATCCGTGTTTGAAAAATACTCCACCTCACCCCCCTCCCTGCCCCCCCCGTAGCCTCTTAAGTAAATAGGTACCATTTCAGGGTGATGTCAGAACCTTAGAGAGTTGGGGTCATTTTTTTTTTTAAAGATTTATTTATTTGTACATACAGAACTGGGGTACAGGCCAGAGGCTCAGGGGTGGTGAGAGGTCTCACCAGAGACAGAGCAGGAAGCAGAACAGGCAGATCGACGAAGTACACTGCTGAGGGGAGCAGCGAGTGGGTCAGGAGAGGTCTGCTGCGCCATGTGGCCTCCTCCAGGGCAGGTGGGAATCGAACTCATGCGGAAGTGGCTTTAGCTTCTCAGTGCTATGCTTTAACCCGCTGCGCCACCAGGTTGGGCCTGGGGTCATTTTTAAGTTGTATTTTTCAGAAAAAAAATATTTTGTTTCTGGCTCTAAAATAGACTCTGCTATACCATGCATGAGCTTGGGGATGGACGGCAGTGTATTTGCAGGATCCTCTCTGAGCACGGCCCGGAAGCCCCATCTCAGCTGTCACATAGATTCACCTGTGTGAAGGGCTTGGCCTGGCCTGGGGAATGCATGTGACAGCCAGCAAATCTTCATGCCTTGGTCTCCCTCCCTTCCATACTCAACCCTGACCCCACATCCTAACAGACACCACCACACAGGATTTATATGCAAACCTTAGGACAGTCAACCTTTAGAAAAAGAAAAGAAAAAAGAAACACTAAAGTAGTTATTTGTACAAACACTGATTATACAATTATTCTCATTCACTGCTCTCCACACCCCCTGACAATCTTTATATTCTGTCAAGACAGCCTTGCTCCCCCCCCCCACCCCCAGCTCTGATGGTGGCCCTGCCCACACCTGTGCCCTGAGACTCTTTCAGGCAGCACAGGGCTCCCCAGCCCAGTGAGACTGGCTCCACTTTGATCATTCTCTAAGGCAATTGCAGCGAAGACAGAAACAGCAAGCCAAACGGGTTAATAACCCTCTTCAACACTGCTTAATCCAGTGTACCCTTGATTTATTTGATCATGGGCCTATTTGTGCACCTCTCACCCAGGGAATTGAGGTTCACAGAGCTTGTCCTGGAGCATGTCCTCTATTTGTGGGCTGCCACCCATGCCCTGCTACAGTGTCTTTGGGTCCCAGCACTGGCTGGTGTGAGTGGTCCGTAGTGACGCACCATGTGGAAGGCGATGCTGGCGCTCTGCGTGCTGGCCTGGAGCCATTTCCAAGGTGCAGCTAAGTGGAGAGAGCCAAGGCGGCGAGCGTGAGCTACCACATGCTCGAACATGCTTGGACCAGTCGGGGCCCTAGGACTGATGGTCGAGTCTGTCTCTGGAGAAGGATGCTGCGTGTCAAGGAGGGGGAGGAGCACTCACGGTGTACTCTTGGGAACTTTAGGACTTGCTGCTGTTTAGCAGAGCACTTTTCTGCTCCAGACTCCACAAAACTGAAGCCCTTGGCTCTGCGCATGCTCGGTGCTGGCCTCTGCCTGCCCCGGTTGCTCCCTGACAAGCCACGCTTGCTTCCCTGTGGCTGTCACCTCTCTACTCCCTTGTCCCTTTGATGACTGAGGCAGAGCAGGAGACTCAGCGCTTTGCTGCTACTTCAGACTCACCCACCCCACTCCACTGGGAAACCCTCCTCCCATAGAACATGCTGTCCCAGCATGGAGACCACCTACCCTTCACTCTTGCCTCTGATTCTAGCTTGTGAGCCTGGGGGTCTCAGAGACCCCAGGTGGTAGTGACAAGTTATACAAAAAGGTAAAGAACTCCAGTGTTTAACAGGTGTCAGAAAGAATCCTGTCAGTTTATACTCTGGGAACTTGATCTTCATTTTCTTTTTCTGGGCAACAGTGGATAATAAACCCCAGCTCATGGGCATGGGGGTGCTTATCATCTCTCTAGAGCACCTCGCACTGTGCCTGTTTGCCTTCTTCCCTTCCCTCACCCTTGTCTGTTGTGACTATCAACCCATCATTCCCTTGGCTCTTGGAATCCTTGGGTTTCAAAGAAGACACAAGGCTACAGTCAGACTTTTGTCCTTGGCTGTGCTGATGACTGGCTCTGGGAAGATGCCAGTTTCCTCCATGTCCTTGGGTTTCCACCCCGACCACAAGGTCCATATGACTCTCAGTGCAGAAGAGCTTTGATCATCGAAACGCAAATGCAGAGGGTTAGTGCTGTACTGAGAATGCAGAGCTCTGCTGCCGCCAATGAGCTTAGAAGAATATTTGGAAGATGAGTAATGTCTCCCATATGCTAAGGACGAGGTGATTTAGCACCACACAAGGTAAAAGAGAGAAGCCCTACTCATTAACAGAGTAACCTCGTATAGCACATTAACCACCCTCTGCCTCAGTTACCTCTACAGAAATAGGACAGCACTAAGACCCTACCTCCCAAGGTGCGGAGTGCTCCTGTGAGGAGCACGTGGGGAAGGTCTTTGTCGGCAGAGACAGGCCCTGTCAGGCAACTTCAGTGACTAACGCACATTTGTTTCTTGTTCAGCGGCGGGTGCAGGATGTCATCAGTCCCATTGTGTTCGAAGCTGCCTACAGCCTGGGAGAGCATGTGGTTGGAGAAGAGACGAGAGAGCTGCCGGCTCTGACACCAGTGCTCCGCTGGAAAAAGGGACAGAAGATTGCCCAGAAGAATCAGGTAGAAGTTCACAGCTCACTACTGGCCCCCAAGGTGGTGGGACAGATGGCAGACGATGGTGGGGAATGGCCAGCACTGAAGGTCCTGGCTGCCTGGGAGACCATGGCTAGGGCACACCCCTTCTCTGTACCTCTTTTTCCTGACCTGGAACATGATGAAATGTATGATTAGATGATTAGGGAGGTTTGCTTCTAAGAGCCACACGCTTTAACCTCACACATTGAGACTATTCTCATGTGGTTAGAAAATGATGATCTGTTTGTAGTCATGAACTGGCCACTTAGTCCCTAACTTGTCCTCTTTCTTTGACTGTTTTCCAGAGCTGATATCAGCATAGAGTAAGTGTCTAGTCTGTGGTTTATCAGTGGGAGTATTTGTGGGTGAAGAAGCAGGAACATCATCTTGCTACAATTGGTGGCTGAGTGAGAAATGCCCCACCCACGGTTCCTGGAAGCCAGAGACTGGAGTGCAGATGGGTCGCATCCTGCCTGGCACACGGGGGCTCCTGCATGCACTGCTCTCGGGGAGCTCTGAATGATGTTAGGTGCAGGCTGCATGAGGCCATGTGAGGTGGAGGGAGTGAGCCTGGGGGTACTCGGGACAGCAGCGCAGCCTGTCTGCCCTGGGCCATCTGTGGGATTTGCAGGGCTGATGGCTGTGCAGGAAAATAAGCAAGGAATCTGCGCCCCCAAGTCTGTTTTAAGTCTTTCCTTAACACCCAGGATCACCCCAGGTCTGGGTCCTGGGGAGGGTTAGGAGAAACTTTTTTGGCTAAACTAGACTCCTGTGCAAGGTGTGGAGACAAGCTGTGGAACCATCTGCCAGCCCCAGCCTTCAGGTTCTTCTCACTGCTTTGCATTTAGGGGCAAATTAGCAGGTCAGTGACCCACTGATTGGAAATTAGAGTTGCAGAGAGCTGCAGAGAAGTTTCTGGGGTTCAGGATAGCCATCCACATGTTCAGTGTAGCGAGGAAGGCATCCCCATTTTCTCCCAAATTCTCTCCCATATGTCTTGGATCAGGCTTCCTGGAAGCAAAGCCTGAGACAGGGATTTGGAATCACGTTGTTAAGTGAGGTCTCTAACTTATAAGGAAAGGAGGGGGAGGGGCTTAGCCAGGATGTGGTCTCAACTAAAGTCTAGCTCTGACCTGACCCTGAAGCATTATTTACAGTCAAGCTGTCTGCTCTTTGAGTCAGGGAGCTGGTTTTTGTACCCCTACTTAACCACTGGCTGGTGTGTGAGGTGTGGAAGGGGACTGTAGCTCTTCCTGAGGGAGATACACTTCAGAGGAGGCCAGTTCTCTGGAGGAGGATGCAAATGGAGCTGTTACCTACCAGCACTCACTTCAGCGGCAGGGGGGTGGGGCAGCAGTGAAAAAGGCATCTGGCCAGGGCTGACAGTGGGGTCACAGAGGCCGCAGTTCCACAGGAACAGCCCCTAGTCCAGGACTAGGGGCTGAAGTGGAGAGGGGCACTCAGTGGAGGCCGCTTTTCTATAGAAGCCTGCCCCTGTCTCTGCACACTTCAGGCTGCAGAAGAGCAATCGGCCAGACATTTTATTCTCTAAGGACCTGAATAAACCACTTGACATGGTGTGGTGGGCTGGTTCCCCAGAAGGAAAAGCCCTGCTGCATTTGATACTTGGCATCTCAGTGTAAGAACTAGCTCCCCTCCCACCAGCTACCCAACATACCCACAGGTTTCCCGGTAAGTCCTTATAATTCATTCTGAATTATAAAAACCCAAGGAAACCTAAGATTGGGGGAGAAATGTGGTGTGCGGTGGGGCGGGGGAGATGAAATAAACCAACGTAATAACTGACTTGGAAGTAAATTATTCAGGAAATCGAAGAGATGATAATCAGTTAAAAACCACCTTAAACTCTGTAGTAAGCATGAGATGTAAGACTGTGTTCCACCCACTGGAAAATGATTGATTTGTTTTTAAAGGGAAGAATCATAGTATAAGGAAAGGATTCTTGAAAATTAACAACGTGATTGCAGAGCCAAAAATATAGTGGCAATATTAGAAGATAATGATAGGATTTTTCCCAGGAAGCAGAGCTAATACAAATAAGAAAGATTTAAGAAAAAAAAAAAGGATAAATTTACAAGGTCCTATATAAAAACAACTGGAATACCTGAAAAACAAAATAAAAAAGAAACTAGAAGATGATAGAATAAAAGTCCCCAGAGTTAAAAGGAAACACTTTTTAATTTAAAGGACTTACCAACTTACAAGCTAAGCCAAAATGTCTTAGATATATCATTTTGAAATGTCACTGCTCTTAAGATTTACAGAAAGTTCTAGGACAGGAAGTATAGTTTAGTGGTATTGGGGTTGTGTGTTAGCATATAAGATTATTAGAATCATATTAAGTTCAACTCTTTGAAAGTAGAATTGTACACTTAGCCTAATAACCAAGAATGAAGTAACAATAAAGTCACTTGTCAGAAAAGTAAGACTTCAGAAAATGTGCTTCCCTACTAATCCTTCCAAGGAAATTACCTGAGGTCACTCCACATGAAACAAAATGGTAGCAAAAGAGGAAGATGAGGATACAGGAAACAGTGGAACTACCAGCAGTCTGATGACAGCAAGTATAAACAATAGATTGACTGAAAGTAGGGACCAATGAACTTAAAAGAAATACCCTCCTTTAAGTAAAAGTTTAATTTTCTAGCAGTTTAACTTTGCACTTTACAGAAAGCTATGTCATCACACTTGTCTTGGCTCTATTGTGAAAAAGCAACTATGAAGCCATAATGGTAATGCTCATTAAAAAAATTATATCTATATGTGTGTGTGTGTACACACATATACATGTGTGTACACACACACATATACATGCACACACACACACACATATAAACAAGGAAGCCCAACAGTAATGCTCCTTAATTGGTTGTCAGAATTTACAGCCAAGCCCAAATCAGAGTTATGGTTAGTGTAAGTTGTAAAAGCATTAAATTGGCTGTATAGAGGTAAAAACAGAATGACAGAGGTCTCCTTAATCACTTAATCTTTCAAATTGGTTTGTCAAGAACTATTGCAAAACTTGATGAAACAAGAAATAGCTGTTTATTGCCTAAAATTGCAGCAGTCACCAGTAGAGCAGTGTTTCTTAAAGTGTGCTCACTAAAGCGGCGACGTCAGCTTCTCGGGATCTTATAAGAAGTGAAAATTTTGGGTCCAGTCTCAGACCTGAGCCACAGCAATATGTGGTTTAACAGCTGATTCTGATACCGCTGATGTTTGAGAGCCATTGCAGTAGATGAGCTGTCAAAATTAGGTGGGTGGAGGAAAGAGGGCCATTGTGAGATCAGTTCTTGTTTTTCATGGCAGGAATTCAGTGAGATAAAATTCTAAATCTGATAACCCAAGCAGTAGTATCGGCATGCTTTCTAGAGATACACACATAATCAAGAACAGAACCAGAAATGGACATGGGCGTTAATGGAGCTGTAGAGAGCAGGATTCAATAGAGGGGGTATGTAGCAGGGTCATTATTGTTTTAACCATGTGATTCTTTGGTTGAAATTAAAATGAAAGAAAAATATTGTTCTTAGTTTGGGAAGATTGTCCAGGAGCCTGAGAAAAAGTCTGGGGGAGTGAACTTTGCTTATTCTCCTTTTCCTGATTATGGGAGAGAAAAAAAAAAAAAAGAAGGTAATTTAATGATCTCCCTCCATGTGTCTTCCAGATGTTGGCTCAGTTTGAGCGGGAGAGAGACTCTGAGGGTTAGGCCCACTCCAGGAAGCAGAACTGATTTTTAACTATGTCTGTACAAATAGCGGGGGCACACAGAGCATCAAGCCTCTTCCTTAGGCAGGGATAAGCCTGGGGAGTGTCTTAAAGCACAAAGGCAAATAACATTAGGATCGAATTCTGCTTAAATGCTTTAGTCTCCTCAACTAAAAGACACAAGTTGCCTTCATTCACAGCATTATCGTGAGGAAAGACTGATGCAATCTGTGGGAGTGTGGGAACTGGGGCTCTGTAGGAAGCAGAGGCTCCCCTGAAGGTGTGCGGGTCTCAGCTGGTCCAGGGGTTGTTTCCTGGAGAGGAAGCAGTGGCACCATGGAAGGCTGTTTCCTCAGATGGGCCTCTCATGGGCTCCCGGTTTGTCAGGCCCAGAGATGGCCCTTTGCCCCAGAGGAAGAAGCTCCGGAGATGACCCATGTAACCAGAAAGGGGAGAGTCAGCTCCGCTACCAAATGGGCGAAGGGGGCACGGACCTCCCCTCCCCGCACCCTCTCTTATCCCATCTCCGCTGCCACCACTCTAGTCCAGGCGCCATCATTTATAAGCTGACCTGGTCATTTCTGTGCACAACCCCATCCTCCAGTTTCCCTCCGCCTTACAGGAAGATCCAGACTTCTGCTAAGGCTTACAGACCTTACACCGTGGGACCTCGGATTCCAGCATCACCCAGTGCTACCCACATACTGCAAGTCAGCCACTCTCAAACTCACCAGGCCCTTTCTTACCTCGGGTCCTTTGCACATACCAACACTTCTCTGTAGAAGTTCTTTGTTACGCTTTGCTTGTAGCCAGTTCCTCACTCTTTAGGTCCTGATCTATATACCACCTGCTTAGAGAATCACCCCCCAGCTACCCTGTACTCCCTGGCTTAGTTGACTGATTCCTTCATGACACCTATAACAATTTGATGGTGTTTTGGCTAATTGGTCAAATATAGGCAGGAATTTATTTCATCTTATTTGCTGTTGATCCCCGAAACCTAGCACAGAGCCTGGCCCACAGTGGGTGCTCATGATGTCATTTGAAAGGGTGCTTCTAAGGGAACACGAGGCTAGGTTCTCCTGCAAAGGTTGGACGTCATCTCTGAATTTCCCCACTGGTAGATTCAGCAAAGCTGTATAATTCAAAGGGCTCTACAATCCATGAGCTCTCTGGGAACTCCTCCGTCAGGAGAGCATGGCCTGTGATGCAAGGAGACTTAGTGCACCACCATACATATGTCCATGTGTGCATGCACCTTTCACACAGAAGTGACCTGTTTTATCTAATTTTAACATGTGATGTCCTATACATAGAGTCTGTGCTGTGCTAGGAATGGTTACCACCTGTCCTCCCACCCCCGGCCCTTCCATGCCTATGAAAACTCAGTTTGTTCAGCCTGGACATTAGGTAATACTTCCCCAGCTGAGGTATCCAGATGGCTTAAAATTCCATTATTTTCAGCACTGAGGTTTATTTTCATTGTCATATAAACAGAAGGATGAGAAGCTGAAGTGTTAGCTGGATGGAGGATTAGAATACCTCAGAACCTCAGAGCCAGGCAGGGTCCAGAGACCTTATGTCTGGATTCAGGGGAGCAGTCTGACCCAGCAGAACAGGAGAAAAGGTGTTACAGGGGGAAGTTTCTACTCCACTCCTTTTTCAGCCACATCCCCCACTTTTATAGGCATCAGTGGTTTAGCAGCAGCTTCTTGGTAATCTTCAAAAAAGGCACTGTGGTGAAATGCAGGTGAAAACCATTGTGTGTACAGAAAACAGGTAGTTCGGCCTCTTCAGTGACCACAGAAGTCCGAGTATTTCTCTGTGTTCCAGACTTCCTCTTTAAGGCTAACCCTGAGAACACATGAGAAAGAACACCTACCCTCAAAGCTTGGGCTATATCCTGGAGCGACTTGTGAAATTTGCAAAATTCCATCTTTAGTGCCATACTTTATCTTTGCAATTTATGGGAAAAGAAGGTTCTCCTTCAGAACTCTTTTCAGAAGAATACATTTTCCCCAAACCTTCCAGCTCATTGGGTTTTCCTCTGTATTATTCTGCCTCACTGAAAACCTCCCCTGTCAGCATGTGGTGTGCATGTGTGTGTGTGTGGGGGGGGGGTCGGAGCACCAAACAGTGGACAGTCATGGGCTAGAGCAGAAGCATTAGCCTCTCTGTTATTTTCTGAGGTGTAGGAAATCCAAGGCAATACGCTAGGTCCTGCAGTCAAACCTGGAGCCTTATTTGGGCGATGTTCTTTAACGTGCTTGTGTGCAGGTGAACGGCCTTGCTGGTGTTCTCTCTGGTCTTCAGACCATCTTTCTCACTCCCAGTTGTTTGGTGATATCTGACTTAGCAGTTTTCAGAAACACTGAAACATATGTCTCCTTTTCTCTGACAGCCTCAGGCCCTTTATTGGGATTCTGTTCTATGCCTCTTGTGACTAGTTAACAACAGCAGCTTTTAAAGAAAAATAAGTGAAGTATCAAACATGAAAGATTCCAGGGTGGAAATTCCTGAACCTGCGAGGCAGACGTCCCTCAAAGAAAGTTACTGCCTGATATTAAATGTTGCGGAGGGATATAAAATGTGGTCTGTGAAAGGCCACCCAGCTCCAAAGGCACTGGGTGAGCCAGATCTGGTCCCTGGCATGCCAGGGCTTCCCTGAACAGCTCACCCCCACTCTGTTCTTCAGGGGGTTGACCTGGGTCATCGAAGTGATGCCTTTAGACAGAGGGGACTAGTCTTACCACAGAGCTGCGGACTAAACCAGAGGAGCCAAAGACAGAAGGACATATCACTTCCCATTTCTCCATGAAGCACAACTAGTGCCAGATTTGTGTTTGTAGGGTTGTTTGTCTTCCCATGCTTTCAAAATCTGAAAGGACATTTGTTCAGGCCTGGAAAGAGAAGGAATTTTTAGTCTTACAAAAAATGGTTTTTCATTTGTTCCTATGGTGTGACATTCTTTTGACAGCAACTCTCTCTGACCTCATTTTGAACACCTGATTTCTGTGGACACATGGCTGCCTAGAGCTAAGACTGCTAGCCTACATTTAAGACACTGGCAGGGTGCATTTACATTTAAGACACTGTAGGATTCTGCAAAAAGCCCAGTGAAATAGAATCAGAAGGGAGAAACCTCATACAGTCAGGTCATGGCATTTACCCAGAAACACAATGTAATGCTCCGCTGGGATCTGGGCACTGTGACCCGAGATAGATGTGACCAGGACCTCCAGGATCTTGTGCAGCCCTGGGAAAGCCAAGTTCAGAAATATCCCTCTAATCATCTGCACAAAGACCCTCTGCAAAGCCATATTGCCTATCAGAAAATGTCTTGCTCATTTTAGTGTAAGAATAGCTTTCTTGTGTGTGGTCCCCTTGGGAAATTTGAAAAGTATTTATGTCCAATCAATTCAGTCGTCTTATTGCCTCAGGCTGGCTTGGGGCTTGGTTGTCACAGCAACCTAATAAACAGCATCTCGTTTATGCCAGTGATTACATATTCTTAATTTATTTTTGGTGTTTAATTTTTTCATTATATATCTATTTAAAGTAAATGTCACCAAGTCCAAGAAACAAGCCTCTTCTGAACAAGACAGCTGGAATAAACTCAAAATCCAACAGCCAGTTTGATTTGGGGAGGAGAAGTGGGTACCACATGCCTGGGGTATGTGAAGTCAGCATTGGCCACAGCAGCCACTAACCTCTAGCTCCTCCGCTGGTTAAAAAGCAACACTGAACTCTGGCTCCAAACTTAGTTGGACTCTTCCCTCCCCCCCCCCCAGCCTGAAGGGAATGAGAAAGCCACTAGCCAAATATTCCACAACTATATTATAGCCTGCAGACCAAACCCAGCCTGTCACCTGCTTTTATAAATAAAGCTTTATTGATACACAGCTAAGACCATTCCTTTACAGATTATCTGTGGCTGCTTTCATTCTATAGCAGCAGAATTGAGTAGTTTTAGTGGAGGTTCACAAAACTGAATATATTTACTATCTTACCCTTTACAGAAAATAATCTTCCCACCCTGTTGTAAAAGCAGTAACAATTTGGGGAGAAGCCCTCAGTAGGCACCTGACTCTCTAGAGGGTGGTTGGGCTTCAGCTGTCTCAACATTGTCAGGTTCTGTAAAGGAGTCTATATCACCTCCTCTCCTCTGCCCAACCAGGAGGTGAGGAATGGGGTGTGGGCATAACACAATTCCCAGTCATGTTTCCTTATAAACTTACAGATGTTGATACACTTTTATGGTCATCTCAAGAAACAAGTCAATGCCTCTTCAGTGTTAGATTTCTTTTTTCTTAAGAAAAAAAAATATTTGAGGAAATTGAGATGATGTGTCTTATTTCTGACAAAATAAAATTTTAGGGGAAAACTGTATTGTGTTTGGAACTGTTGGGATGCCAGCTTTTCTGTACAAGTGATTTTGTAGTTAAACTTCTCAATTTTCTTTGTTTTTCAACATGTTGATATGCTTGCTTGACATTTGCCTCATTAAATATGTTGAAAATAAACAGGTGAAGACCAGATGAAGAAGGGCCAGTATGGCGTTCTAGTCTGAAGCTGAAGGGGTGACTGGGTTCTGTTTCATAGCTCTCTGAAAGAAAGGATTCAGTCTCCTTCAGGCATAGAGGAATAAGAGATGATGGCTTCTTTGATCTATTTCCATTTTCCAGAAAGACAATTGTCGGGTTAAAAAAAAATGGAGGTTTGCAAACTAGCAGGTGGAGGGAGGTGAGAGAGACATGCTCGGGGTTTACTTGTGTAGATAGCAAGTTTGTGTTTGCCCAGCAGGTTACGGAGATGTGGGTTTGGCTTATTGGCTTCATGGAGAACCTCTACTCTACAGTTTGTATGTAGTATAAGAGAAGTTTCTGCTTGCTCCTAGAAGCTCTATATTGTCAGTCAGCATTCTGAACCCTCAGCCTGTCCTCCTTTATACGTGCGTGTGTGTTTACATATATATGGTGGACTCAGTGCTTGCCTTTGCTGATGGAAAGTTAATAGCACTGGAGGAATCAATAGCTAGAGAAATCAATTTCAGGGGTAGAAAAATAGAGAACAGCACTCTTAAAAGGCACCTGTCCTTGGGAGGTCTTGTACTTATATGTAGCTGAGGAACAGGTACTTTGGTTGGGATTACAATTTTGGTGTTGACAAGCAGTATATGAGCATTGACCCAAATGGTGGTGTCCATCATTGGCCTCACCATTTTTCAGTGGTCACCACATCTCTCAGGATCCTATGTGGTTTTCCAGTGTTGACTGAGTAACTTCTACATGCATGGCTCAGAAGGAAGCACAGAAGTGAACAAAATCAGCACTGCCCCACCCCCATGGAGCTTGATTTTAACAGGAGAGAAAAACATGAGCCATGGTGATAACCATAATTAGTTACTATGGAGATGAGAAGTAGAAGGGAAAAAAATGCATGGAACTTCAAGAGCTTGTGGGGGAACTCTTGAGGCCTGAGCTTATCAGGGAGCTCAGGGACTTGGTTTGTGTGCTAGGTGAACTGATGGAGGAATCCAGGATTGACTGTGAGGAGGCCCTGAGTTCGGTAGTCTGAGGCTGACTGACAGAGCCAGAGTCACAGATATGAGGAGGTGCTGGCTGTATCTTGCTAGAACGTATGCCACAGGATGGAATTGGTTCAAATTCTCCTCCGTTTTCACCTATTTCTCATTCCATTCCTCCTTCTTGTCTGTGAAATGGAAAATCTAGCTGTAAGGAGGAACTGATAACCAGACCCAGAGCTAGGTTTTGTGGAACCTGAGCTCTTACAACTTGGAGTGGAGTCTTTTGAAGAAAAAAATGCAAAATTACAAATACCAAGTGAGGTGCAAGGTCTGTAGACATCTGTCAATGAAAAGCCCTCAAGCAAAATTTTCATTAATTTGGCAAAAAAGTTGTCTTTGGTGTTTTATCATATTCCTATCCTCAAAAACCTTTCTTCTCATCTCATCTGAGACATTTGTCCTCACACTGACTTCCTCATCAATTTGTTTGAGGTGGCAAATACAGCTTACCTGTCTTATGTTGAAATCTCCTGGAAAGCTGGCTCTCTCATTTCCCAAGTGTCCAAAAAAACTTGGGAATTTCCTCTTTTTTGCCCAAGACTTCCATGAATGTTCCTCCCACAATCAAGGCAGGAAATGTTGGCTGGGACACTTTATTCTTTTGGAAATGTAGAACAGGAATATGAATTTCCGTAGGCAAAATTACTCTGTCTGGTTGGGTCTGGGCTGGCACTCTTTGGTGGAGTCTGGTCTGGCACTCTGAGAAGCTGCCTGGATCTGTCTTGTGTGAGGGGAGCAAATCACTTGGAACTCACACTCATGACAATGAAGAAACTTAGTTCAGTGAAGAAATTTAGTAGTGAATAAATTACCACAAAAAATGTCAACAAGCTCTTCTCTTCCTAAAGCCTACTGATGTGGTCAAGGCCACCTAGTAGTAGTTTAGAGTCTCTCTCAGTCTGGAACATGGGGGCTCTTGGTGTCCATAGATTAGAAACATCAAAGAATCGTTGAGACCAGATTGGAGAATACAGTGTGCCACAGAGAGGAGAAAAGTAATTCCTCTCCCGATGCTGTTCTTGGTTCCTCAGCCAGCTTCCCAGATAGTCCCAGCTCAGACACACCCCCAAGTCCTCTGGCAAGATGTTGGGCTTGGCACGTGGAATGTCAGTCTTAGTTCTGGTGGGACTTCTGCTGTGAAGATGCATTCTTGCCTAAAGTGATGACACTGTGTCCTTACTAACTACTTGCTGCCAAGTTAAAGGGAAATGATGATCCCTTCAGACCTGGCGCCTTGTGGGCCCTCAGCCTCAGGGTCTCCTCACCTTCGACTTTTCCCTTGGAGCTAAAAGTTACAGTATGATTTTATTGCTCAGGCAGAACACATCTGAAGTAAGTTTTCTGCCTCCTCAAGACAACAGAGGGAAATGACCAGGCGGTTATCTGAAGATTCTTTATGCAGCTGTGCATTCCCTCACATCTGAGAGCATTTAAAGCTGTTCTCAGAGAAAGAAAAACACCTGGCATGTATCTCTGAAGAAAATGCCCTAAAACCGAGCCTGCCTCAGTGTGGGTGTCTTGGAGTCTGCCATGGTGCCTCTCCATGCTGGGAGCTGGCTTTTTGGAGGTGAGGGGAGAATCTCCCAGATTTGGAAGAAAGTACTTGAGTTACTTACTCATTTCTCATAACGCCGGTTCTGAGTTGCTTTGCATCTCTCTCCTCCTAGACTGTTTTTGAAAGGAATTGCCATTCTGAGGACTGTGCCACCGACCTGCAGCTTCAGGGTCAGCTGTTGCTCTCTGGGTAAGTCACTGCTCTTTCATGATTTTATTCTGCAAAGCTCTTTTTCCTTGACCCCAAGCTCAAGGCCTGACTGTGTATTTCCCTACCAGAGAAGTACAGTTGGTAGGTAACAGTACTATTTTGCATGCCGAAGAATGTATATTATATAATCATTTTAATGTAATTCTAAACTATTATTTTGGGGTATAATTTGGTTTTTGTTTAGCTTATCATCCCACCTCTTATACTTTAGCTTTAATTTCTGAGTATTTGTGCTAGGAAGGGTGAATTTCATGTTTATTCATGGTATTGAATTGGACCATGTGAACCTGTCAATATTCAACTGTTTGGAACCAATTCTTCTGATTTGACTTGCTAGAAAATAAAGATTCTTTTAATCTCCCCCCCCCCACTTTTAACAATAGCATCTGCTGTAGCAACAGTAGTGGCAGCAGGAGGCAGGGTGGGGGTGAAGGAGGGCCCAGGCTATCCTGATCAAGTGAACAGACAGTCCCTCTATTGTGCCGGGGTTTCCTCCCACAGACAGAGCCCCCCGGGCTAAAGGTGAACAGAGGGCTTCTGTTTCCTCTTTGCCAACCTTTTATTTCAGACTTCTTTTAGGTTAGAGGCTGGTCCTAATCATTTAGCTGCACTTCAGAGAGTGATTTCCTTTTGCGACAATCCCTTCTGAAAGGTTGTTTTAGCCTTGGGGCCAGAAAGCCCTTCCATATGATTTAGTTCCATTTCTCAATAATATTCACCAGTTTTGAGAGTTATTCTCGAAAATGCTGTATAGTGCCTCTTATTTTAACTGTGAGAGTTAGGTTATGGTAGAATGAAAGAAATATCCCTTCATTAGTTAGTGACTACCCTAAGATGTTTACTTATGAAAAAAGTCGAGGAAAAGTAACTCTATATATTTTTTTCCTTTGATTGAATTTACTGGGGGAATGGTAATGGATCTGCCCCCAGCACCCCCTCATACACAAATACTCTTCCAAACCACTTAATTATGAGTTAGCATTATTTTTGATTAGGACACGATTGGTAGATTAAAGAAGCACATGTTTTGCCAAGCTATGAACAAAACTTCAGACTCATGGAGTAGCTTTTGGAGTTGTTTAACATTAGTAGGAAGGACCGTCTGGGACTTTTAGAGAAACCAATTTGAAAGGAGTTTCATAAAGTATCAGGCTATTAATTTTAAATAGATCTAAGAAAGTGTTTTAAGGAAGCAGTAACATGAAACAAAAATATATGAATTTATTTTTTTCTTGAAGCAGTCTGTAAATGTTGGAAATTTTTTGGATGTAGAAAATTTCATGTGGTAGAAGATTCACTTGCTCCAAGGATAAATGTTAGGTGATAAACATCCTGTAAACATCCTGATAGTTTTACCACCCATTTGTAAATGGACAAATCCATGTCTAATGAGTTGTGCTTTTCACACATTAAGATGTAAAATTTGAGGTGTGGTGAAAGATTAACTTGCACCTAAAACTGCTTCCACAGCCCTAACCTGCCTCTCAAGAGCATTAGTCTTGAGTTCTTTTCTGTTGGCCTAGTAATTGATAGTGTGTGGATAACCAGCATGGTGGCCAGGTGAGACTCCTAGATGTATCAGCTGGCTGTTACCACAGAAGTGTGCTATGTAACAGGCCTCAAAGTTCAGTAGCTTCAAACAGAAATCATTTATTCTCACGGACCTGCAGGTCAGCTGAGGATTGGCTGGTCCAAGCTGGATTCAACTGAATCTTGACTAACTTGCTCATGCATCTGCGGTTCAGCGGAGGGTATGTTGAGCTTAGCTTAGCTCAGGTACCCCATTCAGCTTTACTTCTTGTGCTTTTCATTGTCCTACTGGAACCAGTGGGCTGGGCATGATCTTCTCGTGGGGTGGCAAACAGAAGCATTGGGAACTCTGGGTCAGCGCTCAGAGCTGATGCACTACTTCAGCCTTATTCTGCTGTCACAGCAAGTCATATCACCAAACCATAATTTAAGAGATGGGCTTTTTAGTGACAGGAACTGCAGAGTCACCCAGGACAGAGCACAGATTGATATAGAGAGGAGTGACAAGTTGGAACTAATAATGTCTTCTACTCTACCATATAAAGAACAGGATAACCGTCTTCTTTCCTGATGCTTCACAGTGTTTGAGGCGACTTCAGCCTTTCACACACGTCTGACTTCCTAGGACTCAGACATACTACCTGGAGATTGTGAGGAGATTTTCTGTGTCTTAAAAACAGTGTCCATGGCCCAGAACTCTGAGCCTCTTCTTGGTATGAGTTATTTCCCAAAAGTCCCTCAGTCTCCCAAAATCATCTCTTGGTGAAATCACCCAATAAGCCTTCATGATACTCGTGGGCCTACGGCTATTCCCAGAGGAGCCATTAGAGAAACATTAATATGTGATTGAGTCAGTAGAGATACACAGCCAAAGCCTCATTCACAGTTACACTGAACTCATCCAAACTTTTAAACAGAGCCAGGCTCAGAGAGAGGAGCTGAATGGTCAGTGTACATTGGTGAGAGCAAGGCTGGTGGACAGAGGCTGAGTGGCTGAGCCTGAAGTGGGCTGCTTTGGTTATCTTTTAACTCTCTTGATTCATTTTTGCCCGGGATTGCATGTACATTTCTTTGGTGTTTAAGTCTGAGGAGTGCTGAGCATCAGGCTGCAGGAATGAAGGTGATATGGCCCCTGTTCTCCCCATGTGCACAGCCTGGAAAGGAGAGGATGAGAGACCAGTGGAGGGGGAGGTAGGGTGAGCAAGTGAGAGGATGAAGTTGAGATTGTGTGGATCTTCTTGTCCTTTAGTGAACATATTTCCAACTTGAGTTTTGAGGCAGGTGCTCCCTCTGCCCACCTCCACTCCCACACGCTCAGCTCCCACCCATGGAGCTGCCTCCCGTCTCAATGCAGGAGAAGCCTTGGCAGGACTGGGTGTGCTTGGTCACAGCTTCTGTCTTTAGAGTCTAACCCTTCTATGAGCTGTGACTACTATACTGAAAAGGTGAAGCAAAGGGAGGGCAAAGACAGATTCCTCCAGGGCTGGGAGACTGAGCAGTACGAGGTGTCGAGACTCGGTCCCCACAGACCCACCTGACTGAAGTGATTTGTCTTGAGAAAACAGAGGGGAAGACATCTGAGATTGACAGGGCCTCCCAGCATGGCCAGGATCAAGTGAGGAAACGCTGACTGTGGCTGAGACTTGTGCATGTTTCTGTTTTGTTATTTTCCCCCTCATCAAAGAGCATGAATCCCAGAAGGACTGTTGTCTCCTAAAGCAATCTGCTCTGTGTTTAAGACTATGCTGGTTCCAAAGCAGGCCATTTCCAAAGTGTCCAGTAATAGGGATAAAGCTGTTTACAATCGTTTCTATTATGTGGGATTGGAAATTCCATAGGAAAATGATGCAACTATGTTTTGTTTTGTCTGAATATCACAGTACCTAAGAAAGCATCATATATGGTTAAGAGAATGAAGAAGAAATATTGACTATGGCAGTTGAGCTAAAATGTATATATTTTCGATGGAGACCTGTGGAGCATTTCAGTGCTTTTTGGCAAGCCAACTTGAATAATGAAAGAACCCTTTAGGGAGGTGAAAAGACACAGTGGAATATTTGTGAAGTTATAGGAACCATGTAGTGGCCACGTATAATGGTCCTATGGTTACAGCCTCAGTACTGCTGTTATTATGGCAGGACAGTTGTGAAGTGCATTTCCCAAAACCCTTGGCTGGGAGATGGATAACTCTATGCATGAAAGACCAGCTTTCAAGAGGAGGACCACTGTACCCATGGATTTACAGTTTGAAACAAATTATTCTTCTCCAAAGTTGCAAAGTGGCCAGAAGCATCAACTGTACAGTGGAGGATAGAATTAAAATTATCTTGTTTTATGAAGGGGAAGACACTCCTGTTAATGGTACACTTGGTTCCCTAGAGCCTCTGATATACATAATATTGTGTGGATAGAGACTTAGTGCTGGGTCTTACAGGTTTGTTCTCCTCTCCTGCCTGGCCCAAGGCTTCTCCCTTATCCATGCTCTGCCAGACCCCTAATCAGACCCAGAAGCATCCTTGCTTGGTCCCCCCTGCTTTTATTGCATTTATTGGAACTAGAGGGACAGGAGTGGTGCTGCATGTCATGTGTCTGGCTTTGCTCAACCCAAATGTCAGCTGAGACAAAGAATAACCTAGAACCTGGAACAAACTGGGTTCCAGTGATCAATACAGTTTCTACTAAGTGAATGTAGATGACCACAGACTGAAGGAAGGTTCCAGAGTTTTAAATATTTCACTAGAAGTTGCTTAAAATGAAGGTCTTCCAGAAGCTCCATAAGAATTCCCACTTACCCAAGAAGTACTTCCCTTCTAAATGCACAATCATGTTGGTGTATTGTGTTGAGGTTCACACTAATGAATAAATATCTGAAACTTGGGAAAAAATTAAATAAATCTCTGTAGTGTCTTACCAGCAACATGACCTTGGGAAGTTGTCTGACATCTCTGTGTCTGTTAATTCATCTGTAAAATGGGGGAAATAAGGGCAAGACATTATATTGTTATTTTGATTATTTAATGAATTAGTTTATACACAAATGCTTTCAAAGGTATTTGGTTATACAAGGTAGAGGAATTGCTAAGCATTCAATAGAAGAGATCCAGCATTATCATTTTGCCACATTCTATTGGCCAAAGCAAATTCACAGCATCAGCTGGATTCACAAGACAGAGAAATAAACTACTCTTGGTGGAAGGAGCTGCAGCACCAGAACCAGATGTGACTGGAGAGGGACTGTCGATCAGCCCGTTGCACCCAGTACTGTAGCATCATCCTGCAGCGATCTGCTAAGATCTGTGTCTAAGGATACAGCTCAGATTATTGCCTCTCAGGCGTGAAGGGACTGAGGTGTTTATAGATCAGCTCCTGAGGTGCATGGTTTGATGGCTGCTCTGGGGTTAGCAGGGCAAGGACAGTTAATTCTCTGGCACTTACAGCCTGTGACAGACTCCTTGTCTGGTTCTGGGAAAACACCCTGAAATACAAAGATGGAGACACTGGCAGCTGGAAGTCACCAAGAGCACTCAGAACAGTGTGAGGGGGGTGGCAAGGGGCGCCCCTGATGATGATGTCTGCACTATGCCCTTTCTCAGAGATCCTCAGTTGATGAAGTTTTTCTAGAATCTCTGGACGGAGTGCTCTGCCACCTCTTGACACTGAGTTTTCTTCCCATTAAATATCCTGGAATGCTTGCGCTCTGTGTTTTGCTGAACCCCAGTATTCTCCATTAGTAACTGTTTCCTGTTGGGGTAGTCTGTGTCTTCTTCCACTACCATGTATAACCATGTATTGAAGGGCAGTTAGCTTTAGAACAAACCCATGAGCAATCCAGGCTCAGGAGCTTTGTTCCCAGTTTCCTAGTGCAGCCACAGAGGCAGGTGGGGATGTATCCACAGCATATCTGGGCATTGAGGATCAGATCCCTGGCATGTCCATGCTCCTGGGAGGGGTCTGGGTGGAGCCTGCCCTGCAGCTGTGGTGCTTAGACCTGACTCCCCAGCCTGGGGATAAGTGCACACGGCCACCTGGGCTGGGCTACCCCTCAGTTATCTGCAGGGTGGAGCAAGCCCAGATCCTGGGCTCCCCAGACTTGGCGAGGTTTCAGTACGTATTGGCACAGTAGCACAGAACAGGAAGCAGGTAGGCAGGGTTTTGGGCCACTTAGCTGAAATCAAAAAGAAAGTTAAAGGGCAAAGGCAGAAAAACTACTGAGGGGAGGTGCCTGAGGTGAGTCCAGGTGGTAACCTTTAGACAGGCGGCTTCTGTCTTGAAATAGCCATGGCAGCTTAGGGAACCTGGACTGTCTGTGAACCAGACGGAAATGACCTTTGGAAATTCCTCCCTATCTCAGGGAGGATCTGAGTTGTAGTTTCCTAAATGGTCTACCAGGCTCAATGTCAGGCTTGGGGGTGTGGGGGTGGGGGATGTGGGGAGTGGTGGCTGTCACCCCAGGAGCAGTTGTCCTTTGTGGGACAGACTCATGTAGAGAAGGTCACTTCATTTTCAGAGTCTCACTATACAAGTGGCAGAAACCTGTCCCACCAGATCCAAGACTTCAGGAACAGCCCTCTCCCTAGCGAGCAGACACTGACCGAAACTTTCCATCTGGCGGAAAGAGGACGGGGAACCACGGGCAGCAGGGACACAGCACAGCAGAGGCCTGGGCGTCCTCCTGGCCCGCCTCTTTCCCAAGTGGCTGGGATGGCTGGGAGTGTCTGGGTCTACCTCCGGGTATAGCTAATAAAACTTTTCCTTGGCATTGGATATAACCAGTCATCAGAAGTTTCACATGGAAGCATTTTTCCAGCAGGGTCAAAATGATCTGGCTGTTGATTCCTTTTCACTGGCCTCTGAACCCAAAAACAGGACCTATTGGGAGAATATAACTACTAGATCCCCGGCAATCCCCGGCGGCTCTTAAATCCAGAGCAGATGGGGAGCCACGTGCTCTTTCTTTGCTAAGATTTTTGCAGTTTATTCTGTGACTGTGCTGTTGGTCTCCTGCCACTAAGACGAGACTCGCCCATCTGGGAGCGACTTAGTGATGGCAACAAAAGCCGAGTTCCAAAGATGCACAAGCTGTTTTGTTTCCTGAAGTAAATCTTCCCCCCACACATTCTTTCCTTGTGGTCTCGCACACACCCTCTCATTAGCATCTCTCCCCAGTTTGTTCTGAGCCACCTGACATAACCCTGCTAACTCGCCACAGATGAAAACCCCAAAGGCAACTGAGGTGGAGGAGGGATGATCCTTCTCCTTTATCCCCAGGACATGGCGACGCCCACACCCCAGAGCCAAAGGTGGTGGACATGACTTCCCGGAACTGCCCCTAACACACAGTTCATTGAAGCTGCAGAGAGAGGGAAGGTACCGTGTGAAGAGCTTCTACAGTTTCATGGGCCACTCCATTGCTGGTGATCTTGATCCCAAAATGACGAGGCTGGGTGGACGCTGCTGGCGCCACAGCTAGCTCTTTTGTACTGCGCAGGTGCACCTGCCCAGCCACTGAGTATCGCTGCCTGGGGCTCAGAGCCAGGCTCCTCCAGGTTGGAGAATGGCCCTGGGCACCCCTGGCCCGGAAGCTTAGACCCATCCTAGGAGCAGCCTTCAGTTAATGACTGGCCGAGGGCAACCCCCTTGTCAAGCTACACACTGTGCTTTTGGCTCTGGAACCCTGTGTGAATCATGCCCAGGCCAGACTTGGCCTAAGGGCCAGCCTTGCTCAGCTTCCTCCTACTCCCATCCTGCCCCATCCTTGCTCAGAGCCCCTCAGGGCATGTCCCTATAAAGCAGCAGAGTCTGAGGCACAGACCACAGCTTCCAGGGTGCTGACCAGACACCTTAGAACTGGGACCTCACCTTTTGTTGTTTTTAGTTCTCCTGGCCAGACAGTCTGATTTCTTTTTAGGACTATGAGTTTCAAAAGGAAAGCGAGTCCAATGTTGTTTGTGGGTTCCTCTGAGCTGGCCACTCATGGGCAACTGTGTCCTATTTGCCATCCATAAATCACAGCAGAACATTCCTTGACAACTGTTGGAGTATAGCTCATATCACAAGGCAAGTCTGGGGACACTGAGGCTGCTATTGACCTGATGACGTGACTGTCTCCATGGACGTCTTGGGATAACTGCAGGGATAACACCTTAGACATGGTCACAATGTCCCTTTGCCTGTCCCTTGTAAAGCTTTGTCCCCCATTCCTGTCCTACCCTCTGGGCTGTTCCTCATACCATTGCCACATGATCAGCTTTTACTCTCCTGTATGCTTTCAGTAAATGGCACAAGAACTTCTGCTCAAGCACCAGAGTCTCACCTTGCAAACCTCTCCATCACTGCTGGGTCCCACATCGCATTCCCCCTGCAAAGTGGCGAAAGGTTCCCATTCCAGCGTTGTTTATCGGATATTAGTGAGGGTTAAAGGGGAGATAATTGCTGATGGGCTTTTTAATTTTCTTCAGAGTTGGAAGGTTTGGGTTCTCTGAACTCAGATCTGTGGTGTATGTGTAGGGGTAGCTTCAGGCAATATATGGGACTTTGCATCTTTTAGAGTTACTTCTGGATGCTTCTTCCCTGAGGCAGTTTGTAAAGAGGACTAGCCAGACACAAGGGATCAAAAAAAAAAAACAAAAACAAAAACTAAACAGGAAACCATCTTACAAAAGATGGCTTTTGTGACCAAAATTAAGTGGGAAACTGAGCCACAGTCCATGGTGCAGGAGGGAGCCCATGATATTGGGGTGGAGATAATGGACACCCTTCTTGCCAGAAACACATCTCTTTCATAGCATGTTTTCTGTGTTCACGGGATTTGAACTCTGTGTGAGTGCCAGAGAAACTTGATGTGATGAGTGTGGGCCTGACATGTTGAATTTTTTTTGCATTTCTCGTTTTTTGCCTTCAAGAACCCAGATGGGAAGCTACTTTTCCCTGCTCTATGGCTGCCTCCACTCACTGGAAAAAGGTTCCAGACCCAGGAGGCTTGGGTGTCAATACATTCTGTTGTCTGCAACCATTTATACCCCCATTTGATTTTTGAGCTAAACTGGAGAAAAATCACGGCCACACAGAGTTATTTGTCGAGGAACCACAGGGCCCCTGCTGGCTTGGGTTTTCTGAGTTGCCTGACCTGCTGGCCTCTGGAAATGCAGGTCAGCCTCTTGCACTCTGAGCAAGTGTGTAGTCGCCAGGTTTCATGGGCAGATTCAGGGTGACAGAGGTGGCACAGCACCAGGGCTGCACACCAGCCCTGTCTTACGACATAGCACCTCTGAACAGACCACAGATCTTGGGAATTCCTGTCCCCCCCCCCCCCAAGTATGCTTTGTCTTTAATCCAGTTGTTACAGTGAGCAAAGTTGATTTGTTCCAGATGTCCTAAGATTTAGTGATTCCGGAAACTACCCCTAAAGTAAAAGCTGATGAGGATTTGAACTTCTCTCTTAGCTGGGGACCAGCAGTTCTTTTCACAGTTAAACAGATGGGGCAGGAGGAGAGCCCCTGCACTGCTGGGAGAGCGGGGAGGGCCTCTGGCTTCTCTGTTTGCCTCATTAGAAAAAGAATGATCATTAAAGAAAATACTGATTCTAATACCACCTGAGTCATTAAATGAGCCAGAGGTAGACCCAAGTTGATGTTAGCAAAGCCAGTGAATATATAAGTATGTTACTATTTTTTGAAATAACACATTTATGTTAAGTATCTGAATGTTGCTAGGGGAACCACTATTTTGGCTCAGATCATCTTAGTAAATGCTTTTCACTCACTTTGAAACTGGCCAAGGTGGGTATATATGAGAGAGGTTGGGGTACTTCTGGCTTCATGTAAGTGTTTTTCAAACAGAAATTGAGTCCCTGGGAACATTTCCTTGACCCACTGTAAACTTTAATTGATGTGCCTTACAGAGGTGCCTCACAATCGCTATCTGGAGTTAATAACCATATGGATCTGCTTTGTATGATTAAAAGGATGTATAAAACACAGCAGAGATGGGAAGCACATCCTCAAAGTAAATGTCGTAATAACCTATTGTTGGAAAAGGTCGGAACCTCCATCCATCCATCCATGAAGCATATTCTGTTTAATGATAGTGTTATTGATTTATGCAGTATTGCAGATATAAACAACATGACTATTAAAGCCACTTAGAGTTATGGATTTAAAACAAAAGCAGAAATTAATGTCGACTGATGGTTCTTTAGATTTTTAAAGGCTTATCTGAAAGTAAGCAAATGTCCAGAGAGATGGTGAAGCATCTTACACAGACCTGCATTAACCCAGGTTTCAGAGGAAGCCCAACCAGGCCCTGGAGTGTGTCATACAGAGAAATTAGTGGCGGGGCAAGTGGAGGAGAGACCTGGAGTAACAGGTAGAGGATGAGCAGACCTGACAAGCAGGCAAGGTTCCAGATGTGTCAGGGAGTGTTGAACAAAGTATGGGAAATGAGGTTCCAGACTAGTCAGAGTGAGGACCCTCAGCTGGTGCCCAGGAGGTTCAAGGCTGAGGCTGGAGGCTACAGGAGCCCAGCTTCTGTGTTTATGTGGCAGTGGGTATGGGCCACGCATAGGACAAGGTGGGCCAACTGCCCAGCAAGAGGAGGCTTCAGGTGCCCTCAGGGCTCACTGGCTGGCTGTCGCATCCTCTGCTGGTTGTCCTCCTTGTGGACTCCCTCCGCCTCACTGCCACAGGTATGTGGTTGGCCTACCTTCCCCTGAAGGACTTGCTCTCCAACGTGCCTCAGGATCTTCTACTGCAGCCCAGGCTAAGACCTGCTGTCTTGCTGCCTTTCCCCCTCTACCCCATGTAACCGCTGAGGCTCATCTCAAAGGTACTTTGTGGGGAGAAAAAGCACACATGTGGTCTGTTTTCTTTTGTGACATTTTAAAATGAGCTTTTGGGGCTGAAACAGTATCAATTTTATTTTTAAGCACTCAATTTTTGTCCAGTTTTTACTCAAAGGCATTTAATTTCTCTTTGACCTCTGCTTTGCCAGTAACATGAGATAGGTGCCATTAAAGGGTAATCACAAATCAATCCTTTTACGTTATTAAAGTCAAATATGTTTAATTTACGAAGAGCCCATTCCTTCCCAACAGTCTACTACATTTTATAACACCTTCACTTTGGTATCTCATTAATGATAAGATATTCTGAAGGCTAGGAAGACAAACACAATTTTCTCATTTCATTCTAACCAAATAATGTTTATGTAAATTTGATACTGGCTAGTTATATTTCTATGTAGTTTAAGGGCTGTAGGCCTGGAGACAGAAGATGGACCCAGAATGGGAAGGCTGCCCAGCTCTGCTGTTATCTGCTGCGTTGCCACTGCCAGGGGTCACCTCTCTGACCTGAATCTGTTATGTGGTGACTCAGGTGAACCCCAGCCATTTGTCAAGTCCCGTTTCTGATTTAATGGTGTCTACTCATTTTTAAGAATTGGAAGCATGGTTTATAGTTTTAAATTGTGGTAGCTGTAATTCGTCATTGCTTTTATGACATGCTCTTGAGAATATGTGGTTTGTTGGATGCTGAAACCTTATCAGGAATCATAGTCCATATTTTGTGATCTGCTTCACAAAGTCCTATTTTTTTTAAAGATTTATTTATTTATATAGAGCCAGGGTACAGGCCAGAGATGCGAAGGGTGAAAGGATTCACCCGAGACAGAGTGGGGAGCAGAACAGGTAGATCCACGAAGTACACTGCTGAGGGGAGCAGTGGGCGGGTCAGGAGAGGTCTGCCGCACCATGTGGTCACCTCCGGGGCAGGCGGGGATCGAACTCATGCGGAAGTGGTTTCAGCTTCTTAGTGCAGTGCTTTAACCCGCTGCGCCACCAGGGAGGGCCACAAAGTCCTATTTTTATATGATTTCCAGGGGTGGGAGTGTGGGTAGTGAGTGAGTGTATGTCCAGTCTGTCTTGGGTGCATTTTTGATGCTAGGGGGTTCCCTTCATTGTAAGATTCATGGTTCATCTCCTCAGTAATACATTTCCTAATATTCCCCTACCTTCTCTGCCCCCTCAATCCCTATAGAACCCCTTCTTTGTGCTCTCATAGTGTAAGGATGGTCCTGGGCATCTTCATTGCTGTGGGTCAGTACTCAGCGTATGTTGACATCTTCTTAATGTTTGTCTCCTCCACTAGACTAAATTCCTTGAGGGCTGGGACCATATCCTTGGCACCTAAATTGAGAAGCCAGTTTTAAAAAGTAAGGATGGATGGATAAATGATGAGAGAGGAGGAAAGAAGAGGGAGGAGAGGTGAAGAAAAGCAGGAAAATGGATGGGTTTGGCTTCACTTTACCATAAACCTAGTTGTCATTATCAAATAGAATTGTGGTTCGAGAAAAATGTCAATAATATTTATAATGGTATATGAAGACTGTAAAACTCAGACATATGCTTAGATTAAACCTACAATATATTTGATAAAAGCCTAAAACACGCTTGCTTTACTCGGGCTTAGATGTAAGCTAGCAGCAAAAGAAAATAAAGGCACTTTATGATATGGAAGTCAGTTATCACCACAAGCTTTAAAAATAAGTGGGGAATGGGATAAAATACAATGTGGGGAGGGCAATGCATTGAACTATGGTGATGGCACAAGGGTGATTTGGTGTTGGGCAGCCCACAGGGATTACAACTGAGATGGGAAAATGCACAAAATGATGCAAAAAAAAAAAAAAAGGTCATGGTTTATATCTTGAAGACTTGAGGGTGATCTAAAATGACCTCATGGAAAATTAATTATTAAACACCATATAACTGCTTTAGTTTCTTCCCTCATCATATTCACAAAAATTTATCTGCATAAAACTATTTCTGTGATGGTAGAAGGGAAAGACCTTGGCTTTAGGGGCATTGGTGGTTCAGCATATGATTGATATGGAAATGGATTGCATTTACCCATTAAGGAAGTTGGAGCCCTCAGCCCTGCTCACATGCGGTGACAAGTGAGGTCAAAGGGCGAGATCTGTAGCACTTGCAGGTGGCACAGCTAAAATGCCAGCAGGGACCTCTGATGTCTGGCATCATGGTGCTGAGCTTACATGTAAACCTAACATGGTCAAGAACAGCCACTATAAGATGTGTTAGGACAGTTATATTTGTTATTTCTGATAACAGCTGAGCAGTAAGTTTCCAGCCGGCTGTATATGTGCTGTAAGATAAGCTTTCTAGAAACTGTACGGTTCGTAGCTTATGTTGATTGTGAATAAATCGATTAAAATAGACCAAGATGATCAGCATACCAAATAACATGACCTGCTTCAAAGGCTACACAAGCAAATTAGAATTAATGGAAAATTTTCTCAGGGAATAAAATTCCTTGAAAATCACAAAGACTGTTCTTCAACAAATAAGTCAGCTCCCATGGAATGTTTGGCACAGAAGGCCTCAGCCTGATCAATTAATCTTTCAGCAGTTCTGGCAGAGAGGTTAGTTTTCATGGAGTCCTGCTCTTTTCAGATGTCAGTAAAAGGCATGTCTTGCCAAAGCCTTTGTTGAACAAGATGGAGTTTATGTAGGAGCTGTCTCTCTACCCACGGACCTTTGGCTCTAATCCAGCCCCCCTACATGGCTTTGTGACCTCTGTCGGGAAAGGAAGGGTTAAGTGGCTCTGCTGGACCCAGCTTCTGCACACGTAAAGTTCAAAGGAGGCGCCGCTGACCTGTGTGGGGCTGTTGTACATGTTCATCCACTCGCTCAGGGCTCATTGTGCCAGATGCATCTCTCACTGGGGGTACAATAAGGAGCAAGACCAGACAGAGGGCCTTGCTCCCTGGTTCTTAGGCCCATCCCAGTTGGAAAGAGGTAGCCCTTCATCAAAGAGTCATGCTACCAAGTGTTTCTCAAATCCTTTGTCAGTGCCATGAAGGGTTGGTGAAGCCCCTGTGGCTGGAGGCGCTCGTAATAGGGAGATTTATTTCACCCAGGAGGGAGGGAAGAGAGCAGCTGGGGTGTGCTGGGCAAGAGGGTGGAGATTATAGACAAGGATGGAGAGGGGTGGGTTTTGAAGACGTAGGGAACATTGAGTTCTAAACCGCCCACAAGTCCTTGGCCAAGCCACCTTCTCTCTCTAAATCTTGATTTCCTCATATCTAAAACTGGTACCAACATCAGGAACCTTTCATGGTATTGTTAGGTTTCAGTGAACATATTTGAAAGCACCCAGAAGCATGCTGGCAAATTGTGTTTCTAAGAATAGCTTTGGAAACAGACACATACTGTTTTATACATAATTTTTTAGCTGTGAAATAGACTGAAAACAGCCTTAAGACCTCTTTTGTAAAAAAAAGTCTGAGTTCACATTCTGCCCTGCAAGGTGACTGGCTCCCCTTAATCACAGAGACTTGCTTGAATCACTTGACTTTGAGCTTTTCTGTCTTTGCTCTCTGTTTAATAATTCTATTTGGAAGTGAACTGTAGATGCTCTCTGAGGCCACTGGGCTACTCGTGTGTGCTTATGAATTTCCTTCTCCAGATAAAGTGAGGTTAGCTCTCTTTCATAGCTTCCTAGGCCAGAGGATTACTCCTTTAATCTTCTAAAAGCAAACAGGAGGATAGAAATAACCTATCAGTTGTTTAAAATTAAAATGGCCAACAATAATAAATAATTGCCACAATAGCTTGAGGTCAAGGTCTTCATTTATTGGAGGCCATTCAAGAATTTGAAACTTTTCTCCAAGTTAATTTTTCACATCTTGTTTGGATCTTTAGACCCCTTGCTTCCAAAAGCAAGGCCATCAGATCTCCCGCTACCCATGTTATTTTTGTGGAGGTGCCAGGCATGCAGGAAAAGTGATGTCCTCTCTTCATAAAGGGATGATGATAACTCCTCCTCCCCAAATTCATACTTCAAAGTATTATGGCCTGTTGAGACTTTGGATAGTTCTCTTTTCTTTCATGATGTATTAACTGTATTAATGGCCACAAACAACAATGAACATGTGCTGGTTAATTTAAGCAGAAGAGGAACGTTTGGGGTGGATATGGGCTAATTGACAGAAATCGGCTGGGAACAGGAGGCAAGCCTTAGCGAAGGAAGCCGCCTCTATGCCCTCAACTCTGTAGACACTCAGGCGATCCTGGAAGGCGTTGGTATCTGTGAGCAACACTCAGTGTTCACAGACCTGATTGGCAATGTCTGTTCTCCATACCCAGGCCACACTACCACCCTGACTCAGGTCTGCCCTCTTCCTGCTGATAAGCTTTCCCCTCCTATCTGGAGATCCTCCACCTCCCAAAGAGGAAGGTGTCGGGATGCTAAGCAGCCGAAAGTGACAACTCTTCCTTACATGAGCCTTTTTTTGTTTGGTCACATCTTCAGTGAACCGGTTGGACACAACCTAAATTTGTTTTCCAAAGCTCACATCATACAGTAATCATGTCTCGTGTGCCTCTTTATCATTGTTCCCATTCTCATCTCCATCATTCCTGTCTTCATCCTCATCTCCATGTGCCATTTCCCTGTATCTCCTCCCCCCCTTAACCATCTCCTCCTGCTTCTCTTCCAGTTGCTGAATCTAAAATACTTTAAGAACACCCTTGACTGTTCTTTCCCTAACACCGCTTGTCCAATCCATGAGCAAAATCTATCAGCCTAGCTTGTGAAGTATATCCAGAATACCTTCTCACAGCTTCTACCACCATGGTCTGAGTCATGTTCTCTTGGACTCTGACAATGGCTTCCTAACCAGGCTCCCTGCTTCCCCAGCCTCTTACCCACCAGCGTGAGCCGTTAAACAGCAGTTCTCCACCAGCGAGAGCCAGTGTGAGCCTTTAAACATGGAAGTCAGGTCACACCTCTCCTCTGCTAAGAGCCCTGAAGACGCTCCCACCTTAGTGTCAACTGAGGACCTTACAAGGAGACTGCCTGCTGCGGACTCTTTGCCATTCAGAGCTATACTGGCCTCTTCCTTGACCACTTCAGCCCCACTGCTAGTACCCTGATATGTCTTACCTGCTTCTGTCAGGCTTCTGCTGAGAGGTTTTCTCATCAGTGAGGCTTTCCTGACATCCTATTTAGAATCACAACCCACTTGCTCTCCATATCAGACCCTCTGTCTGTCTGTCTTGTTGCTGTGCATTTTCTCCATAGCTTTTCGTGCCGTCTAACCTGTGTGTTTATTCTTTTTCTATTTTTTTTTCTCTCCCTGGAGCTCCAAGAAGGCAAGACCTCTGTTTTGTTGACATAGAATAGGTGCTCAAAAATATTTCAGTGAATTAATATACAACATAATTCTACATTTTGGAATTGTCTTATGTAATTTTACAGATGGCCTAGTTGTTTAAGCAACAGAACCTCCTGTGCTTCCATGGAAAACTGAGCCTACAAAAGCTGGCTGCCTGAGGACATAGGGCTGCTTAGTGGCATTCCTAGGACTCATCATTCTGTTCCCAGTGGGGTTTCTGTCCCCCTCTCCCAGATACTCCCAGAGGCCACAAATTAGTGAGAACTTCAGGGTATTGACTGCTTTTCCTTCTCCTTGCAGCACTGATGAGAAAACTCCTTATCTAGCTTTGGGGGCTGTGAAGAATATCTCCCTAAACATCTCCATCTCCAACCTTGGGGACGATGCCTATGATGCCAACGTATCATTCAATGTTTCCCGGGAGCTTTTCTTCATCAACATGTGGCAGAAGGTAAGAATTGCACCTCCTAAAGAGAGCCTTTGTTCCATGTGGTGCATTTTCTGACTTTCCTTTTAGCTGGGGGTCAACAGTGATTCTGTAAGGTCTGTCTCTTTATGTCGAGTGTTATTTGTAGCTATTTGGATTTTTTCCTTTTGGACTTAGAATATGTTGGTGAAGCAAAATTAAAAACTGAAAATGCCTACCAAGTGACAGAGTGTCTTTCTCACAGCTGCCCACCCCACTCTTGTGGAACCCCTTCTCTACAGTCATGGGTCTGGCCTCTTGTCTGGATGATAGTCCCTGTCTCCAACAACACACATTCTAAAGAATTCCAATTATCAGTCAATTGTGAAAAACAAGATAAGAAGTGAGGACAGATCACTGTTTATCATACTTGTTGCCAGCAATGCACTTGATGTTTTCCATTAGAGGGTTAGCTCTGTCAGCCTATACTGTTGCATATTTATTTATTCCTGAAATATTTTATTGAATTGAGGAAATTAAATTATTGCCATGAATTGAGGGGGTTTTGGTAGTGTGAATTAAATGATTTGAGTGAATTGAAGGTTAAATAGCGCCACTCAGAAAGAAAAGGAGCTGGCATTGACTCCTGTCTGGTATTGCTTCCATGAACCCCTTTTAGGAAGAAGGAATAACAGCCTTTTGGGGGGCAGCAGGAGAAATGAGTAGACTCAGATAGACTTCATCTACCTGAGGCTATTCAGTTGACAGTTTTTCTGGTGGAAACTTCTGTAGTGTCTCAAACTGTGTGTGGCACTGAACATATTGCCTTGATGTCTGTGTTAAAATAGAATCAGAATCTCTGATGGGATGATTAGGAGTAACTGCTTTTCCTGAGCACTTTGACATGGTTTTGCTCATGGACATCACATGTCATCCTCTTAAGTGATTGAGCATGGTTGTCTCCTGGATAGCTGGCTCTGCTCTGTCAGTGTGTAGGACACACTCAGTAATGTCATTTCCTGAGCGAAGTAGCCTCTGTCCTGCTCTGCTTCCCTTCACCATGGCTATCATTTGAGCTTGGAGACTGCATGATACTCCATCATCAGATATGCTATGGATTGCTTACAAATCCTTACGATTAGATATTTAGATGATTTCTTGTTTAGTTGTCTTTTTAATAATATAACAATGAAAGTCTTATAGAGATTAGTCTGAGCAAGTGATTATCACCAAATAGTTCCACAGTTTTCTGGGGTAAGGGAAGCTGCATTTATAGGCCACCAGGGGCCTTACATACATTTTTCTCATTCCCTCCTTAGTACATGAAATCCGGTGATCTGATTTATTGGAGGAATACTCTCAGGAGAAGACAAGTAAGGGAAGCAGGATGGATCAGGGAAAGGGCTGCGTAAGGTTGTGCTGTCATAAATTTTAGCCTTGATCTGATTTATAAGGTGGAAATAGGTGGGGGAAGTGTCCCAGAGCATAAATCTACTCAGCTGAATTGTCCCCGTGAAGTGTCAGGGGTGTATCACTTCCACCCCTGTGTTCTCACTGGCCACTGTGTCCTGTCACAGCCTCTATTCTGGACGGGGGAGCTCTAGAAAGCCGAGACAGTGCTTCTCAGGAGGACACAGGTATATCCTTAGGCACTGTACCTAATCGTGAGAAAATGGGAACATGTTATTTAAGTCCCTTGCCATTGAATCCTTGAAAATCTTTGCTGCAGGAAACCCTTCAGCTTGGTAGAAAACTGACTAGTATAAGGAGCTCTTGGCAATGTGGTGAATGTTAGTTCACAAAAGTGTCAGGACACAGTGATGTCACACAGCTGTGTGGGTGCAGGGCCAGCTAGAAAAGCAGGTGGTCCAGGTGATGCTCAGTGTAGCAGGAAGGGAACAAAATATCCCCTTCTATGGCTACAACCATGTGCAGGGTTGAGCAATGGAGGACCAAGATGCCACTGACCAGCCAGAACACGACTAACTGCACCCAACTAGGTAGTGAGGGGCCAACAAGGGAGCCCCCCACCTGTAGACCTAGAAGAACCAACATGGACCCTGCAAGAAGTTTCTAGCACAGAATCTAAGAAAAGTGTAACTCCATATACAGAGGGAAAGCAGGGCTTTTGAAGACACAATTCATAGGAAAAAAATGTAAATTTTACAGAGCATTGATGTTTGCTCTTGATGAAATTGAAGGAAAGGAAAGAGGCATAGTAAAACACCAGATTGTCAAACAGTGGCCTTGGGTAAAAATGGAGTGGACTGAGAAACAAGCAAGAAAAAAGTTTGTGGCGGCCATAACAATTCCTAACACCGAAACCAAGAAAGCAAGGACAATTAAAAATGTCCTAAATCAGGACATTGCAGCATTAGCAGGGTGGAGAGCAGATTCATAGTGTGGAGGGCAACCATCAGTGAAGGTGACAGGTGTGGAGGTGGTGTGGTGGAAGGTGGGAGAGTCAGCCAAGGGGAGCAAGCGCCAGTAACAGGGAGAGAAGGCAGAAGTAGATGGCAGCAAAGCACCGTGGGCTTGAACACGTACTGCAGGTATCAGGCAAAAGATTAAGAAGAGTCCATGTCTACACGCAGATTCATGAAATTGTCAACTTTAATAAAGTAATTCTTTAACAAAGTATATTATCTTTAATGGAAAACTAAACAGCTTTCTACAGCTTCTGTAACACTAATATGAAAACCTGGAACGATTTTTGTGAATTATGAATGCTAGAGCCTGTTGCTTGTTCTTCCATGGTGAAGGCAAATAAAGATATCCTCAGATGTATGAAATCCTAGTAACTCTCTTGACTCAGATTCCTCCCAGAGGCGACTCTGACATGATGACATAGTTCAGGTCATTTGCTGGGGGAAAGGGCCTGGGAGGCACTGTGTAGGTGTGGTGTGTTCAGACCTGAAGGGATGACAGACAGGAGGTGAGGACGCATGCGCAGATGTGGGGCCACAGACAGCTCCGCCCTGTCCTGCCAGGAGACTCAGAGACAGTCTGTTGACACCTCTGAGTCATCCCCTGAGGGTTGAGGAAGCTGCTGGAGATATATCCGTGAGCTCCTGTCACTCACCCAAGAAGAAACTCTGCAGTGAGGCCAGGAGCTCTCCAGTACTTTCTGGCTATTGGCCATGTTCCCTGAGGGCAGGAAGCAGCTTTGGTAGAGAGATGTGGGAAGCCTTTGGCTGCTGGTGATGACCTTCTGGTCGTTCTAGGGAATGTGAACTGTCACTGGGGAGCTATTCCTGAGAAATAACTATTTACAGATAAAGCACTCAAGAAGATAGACATTCTTGAATAAAAGTGTGTTAATTCTATAGAAGCCAGCAAAAATTATTTTGACAAATTTTTAAAATAATAAACTTATGTAAAAGAAAAAAACATTACCACAATAAGTATATAATTTAAACGATAAGCCCATGATCTTAGTTATGTCATAAAAATTTGAGAAGGAACTTGATCTTGTCACCCTCCTGCTTCACATTCTTAGGACGGAGTTCAGAATCCTCAGCTGTTCACAAGAGGCCCTTCTGAACCAGGTCCTTCCTGCCTCCCTTTTTCCCAAGCCTCATTGTTTTCCATCCCCCACCATACACGCTCCAATCCAGTCAATTTATCCAATTTATCACTGAAGCTGCTTTGACCCAGGACATACCCCACTCCCTCATTTTTGTTGAATTGCCCTTCCAGCAAACCTCAGCTCAGGTGTTAACTGTGCAGATACCTCATTTGGCTACACAGGTGGTGTAGACCAGTGGGTTGATGGATGAAGGATAATTATCCAATTTTGTCCAAAGTCACAATGCAACTTAGAACCCAGCCTCCAAGATCTCTAGTCTCCTTTGTCCTCATACAATGGCAATATATTAGCTTCTGGATCAGACAAAAAATATTCCTGAGCTAGATTTCTCTGTCTTCCCTTTCGTAGATTTATGTTGGTTCTTTTCTTTAAGGGAAAGCTGCTTATAAAAATGTGGCACACACGTGTATGACCATCTGCTGACTTTTCTCTCGCCTAAATGAAGCTAACGTGAAAACACTCAATAAAATGGGAACTTAATTTGTTGGTGGCTGCCCAAATGGCTGGCGTGTGCTGTCCGGCTGGAGCTCAGGATATAATGGTCATATAATGGCCTCCTGTGGAGCAGTGAGAGGAACCTCTCGGGTGGGGGTTGTGCACAGTTAAAAGGAGAGTAGCGACAAATGGAGAAAATGCAGCTTGGAGCACCATGGCATCACAAACTCAGGAGCCATAGTCACATGGGGTTCTATTGAAAAGCCCCCAAAGCACAACACACAGAATATAATGTGACTGCACAGCCATGTGGTCAGGAGTCCAAATAAATCTTTAGTTTCTTGCTGTGATGCCACTTGGCAAAAAAAGGGCTTTGGCCCTTCTTGCCTCTGGAGACCAGGAATGGGTTTGCTTGGATAGCACTTATGAAGCCACAAAGATGAATGAGAACTGGTACCCCTTCTCAAGGAGCTCATAGCCTAGTGGGGGTGAAAAGCTTGTCAGCGAGCAATTAAAGCACAGATTGCCTCCTGCTCTACAGAGATATGGAAAGGTTGCTCTAAAGCAGATATGAAGGCAAAGCTTTGTACTGTTGTAACAGCTGGTCTCAGGTTGCACAAAATGGCCTCTGAAGAGTTGGTACCAAAACATAGACCTAAGGTGGGTGGGTGAAGAATATCAGTTTATTTGGGTAGTGAGAGAGAGCTGGACATGAGGTAAGAAAGGAGAACAAAGGAGGAGGGACAAAGGAAGTGAAACTGCCCCAGGGGACAAAGTGCAATAATGTTCCTCTGGCAGGTGACCTTGGGGCATTTTAGGAATGCTGTGCTTGCGTTCTGTGTTGAAGAAGGCTCAGGTAAGGCTCCTTCCCTCATGAACATCTCATTTGACCAAGAGGGATGCTCAGAGGAGCAGGGTTCACATGTACATCATGGTGTTGACTGGCATAGAAACAGGAATGGACACACAGAGAGTAAGAGTTAATCCAGAGAACTCCCCAGTGACCTTCTGGTACAAAGGAGATAGAGCAGCTTGCTGTGGAGGAGAAAGTCATGCTGGGAGAAAAGGGAGAATGAGGACGACCAGGGGGAAGAAACCCAATCTTTTGTCCACAGTGCTGTGTTGTTTTGGGTCTCCCAAAGCCTGATCTTGAAGCAAGGATTGAAGGCAATTCCTTTATTTGGAAAGTTCAGGAAACAGAGGCAGGGAGGTGGAGAAGTGATGTGGGCTGCGGAGACAGTTAGGTGCTTTTTAACCAGCTACTGTGTGGGCAATGAGTCTTAATCCCCCAGGGACGACTCTGAGAAGTAATGCAAAACGCAAGCCTCAGACGTGAGGAAGCTGGGATTTATACCCCTTCCAAAGAGTCAAGTTGAGTTTCTAGGGATGCTCTTTCTCCAGTTCTTTTGTCCTTCTCCAGGATTCTGTGCTCAGCCAGAACAACATGTAAAGTTCTAGAGAAATGCCTTAGGTACAGGATGCAGATGCTGGCAGTTGGAAGTGGGCTCAAACACCCTGAAAACTGGGAGTCATCTGAGCAGGGCTCACCAGTTTCTGTTAGAAATTCCCACAGGGTGGACGTCTCTCCAACCTGAGCACTTCACACTTAGGCTTCTAGAAGCTCTAAGTTGGTCTAATAGAAAGAATTTCATTGGGACTCTAATATGAGAATCAGTGGCTCACACCTTGAAGTGCAGGGGGTGGGGCAAGGTGTGTGCTGTAAATAAGGGGCAGGGCCAGGCATGGGATTATCAGAAGCCATGGAGACTGGCGGGAAAACGCAGGGGCCCAGCCCCAGCCACCGGGGGTGGCCAGCTCTCAGCCACAGTCGGTGCTTGCCAGGTGGGAGTGAAGGCCAGTACTGCCAGACATCCTATTTTTCAATAAAAACCAGAAATCCACATTTTTACATGAATTCTCATGACTTTGACAGCTAATTAAAATGTTCTCTGAATATTGGATGGGCCAAACAAAACATGTCCACTGACCTCATCGAGCCTGCAGGCCACCGTTTTCTGACCTACTGCTAGCTGTTTTCCATATGTTCTGGTCCCATCCTCTGGGCTGCCTGTTGGCTGCATAGATCTATTTTTCTGATAGAACCTACTCCGTCTGCAACCTTGATTTAATTTCACGTCTGTCCCTGGGATGTGGAGATGTGGACAAGCTGGCCAAAGAGTCTTGAGACTCCACTTGTGAATGTAGAATGGAAGAGGGTGAGCCCAAAAACACTGCCTGTGGATTTTTTTTAATTATAATAGTTTACTTTTGCATCATTTTGTGCCTTTTTACATTCAGCTGTAATCCCCGTGGACTTACCATCACCAAGTCACCCATGTGCCCTCACCATAGTCCCGTGCACTCCCCTCCCATTACCCCCCTCCCACCCCTCGTCCTTTATGCTCCTGCTACGATTGAAACTACCTGGTATTTTTCTTTTTCTTTTCTTTTTTCTAGCTTATTCACTAAGCATGATCCCTTCCAGCTCCATCCATGTTGCAGCAAAAGGCATATGTTTGTCTTTTTGATTGCTGAGTAATATTCCATTGTGTATATGTACCACATCTTTTTAAACCAGTCATCTGCTTTTGGGCATTTGGGTTGATTCCATGTCTTTCCTATTGTAAATAAAGCAGCAATAAACATGGGGGTGCAGGTGTCTTTTTGAATCAGTGTTTTTGTGTCCTTTGGGTAGATACCTAGGAGTGGGATTACTAGGTCACGTGGAAGCTCCATTTTTAGCAGTTTGAGAAACCTCAAAACAGCTTTCCATAGTGGTTGTATTAGTTTGCATTCCCACTAGCAGTTTAGGAGATTTCCTTTTTCTCCACCTGTGGAATTTTTAAAGCTATTGACATTTTGAAAATTACTTGCAAAGTGGAATACTTATCCTTTGCCGTAATTGTAAGGAGCAGCTAACCTGGAGTTTGTGTTTAAGAAGTTCTTAGAAGAGCTGCACAGTAAAAAGCAGCCAGGGTAGACAGAAAGAGTTTGTGGCTCTGGCTACCAGTTAAAGCAGAGATGAAGCTCCCCCTGTTTCTTGCCATCAGCATGACCTTGGGCCAAGGGTCTTCTCTTGGTGCCTCAGTTGCTCTCTCTATGAAATGTGATGTTCTGAGAATTACTTGTATGTGATACCTCCCCCCGCATATGAACACATACCTGATAGGGTCGTTCACTCAATCAGCAGGGATAGATGGATCACCTACTTCAAAGCAGGATAATATGCCGATGTGGAGGGAGTAACAAACAAGGTTATAAGACCTAGCATGTTAGTCAGAGATTATTGACTCTTAAACAAATCAACATTCCTGGTCTTAAGGATCATGTGTGTCTGCACATGTGTGTCTTCATGGATAAAAGTAGAGATAGTGCTGGCCCTCCCTGGTGGCACAGCGGGTTAAAGCACTGCACTAAGAAGCTGAAACCACTTCCGCATTAGTTCAATTCCCGCCTGCCCTGGAGGTGACCTCATGGCGCGGCAGACCTCTCCTGGCCCGCCTGCTGCTCCCCTCAGCAGTGTACTTCGTGGATCTGCCTGTTCTGCTCCTCACTCTGTCTCTGGTGAAGTCTCTTGAGCCTCTGGCCTGTATCCCAGTTCTGTATGTACAAATAAATAAATCTTTAAAAAAAAAAATAGAGATAGTGCTAAAGTGAATTTATGTTTAATGAATTGCTTTTGAGAAAAATTAAATTACATGGAAAGTAATATGACCCTTAGTAAGTGGACATCAGCTACATGTTTGTGCTAGCTTTTGTGATGCCTATGTGTTTGCTTTTAATAATGCTTAAGGATATTTTATTTTCATTTACTTACTAGTTGCAGAAATATTTGAATTTTGGTTTGTGATGTTGACTAAAGTCCAAGCTTTATAAGTGTTCAGCTATGTGATGCATATGATAGATAATTTAAGGGTGTAGAGAATGAGATTGATGTGCTCCAGAGACACAGCAGGGCCAGGTGCTTGGTACCGAATACTAGGCAGAGGGCTAGAGGAGCATATCAGGTCCTGGGAAGCCCAGTGGGAAAATTCAGAATTTTCAGCAGGTAGGCAGGTAAGGGCACTCTTGTGTTTTCTGACGCTGGGTCTGGACTGAGGAAACAGAAGACATGGCAGAGGCTGGGACCTCCTGGAAGAAGAACCAAAAAAGCAAGTCTACAACCCAGAATGCCAGGAGCTGAGGTTACATCTGGGAATGGCAAGAGGGGACACAGTGAGGAGGAGGGGTGACAAGGGCCCAGCCGGGACAACAGAGCGCCTCCAGTTGTCATGTATGTTGGAGCTTCCCGAGCTCTTTCAGGTCCATAAGAGTTGTAGGGTTGCTCAGTATCCATTGGTTCTGTGACTGAATTCGATGAATTATTGTATCACCCCCTAATCTCCTTGAGAGATTGAGGCGGATGGATGGGTCTTGTGTCCTTTTATTTCCTCCCAAAATGTGACCTTAATGTAGAGGTATGATGGCAGAAGTTACCAGCAGGAATACTCAAGTTTTGTTTTTTTGGAATGAATGGTTTGATTTCTGAGTTACTAAGACTCCAAGTTGGTTTTGGGGGGTAGAGAAACACTAGGTTGGCTTGGACAGCTTTCAATGGCTTATTCTTTATGAGACAAGGAATAAAAGGCTCACAAGTTTGTTTTTCTTGTAAAGTGATTCTTCCACTTTATATCTACCTTCACCACAGCAAGGGCGGTCCTTTTCTCCCAGGAGTTTCTTTTCTCAATTTCAAGGCAAACCGCTCAAGATGGTACTGGGTGATAAAACAGATCTAGTTTCTAACTGAAACTGAGCGACAAAGATCAGACACTTACATGTTTGGATACCTTTATATTTGTGGGAGTGTCCTGTTTTTCAGCCAGTACCCTGAGTCCCTGTTCTCAGGCAGAAGGTTCCACACAGAAGCTGCATCCATGTGTGTGAGCCAAAGAAGCATTCAGTGGGGCTGGGAAGTCAGCATTGAGCATCGGAAGGATGCGTAGTCTCTCGGGTCATGTTTTAGTGGGTAAGCAGGTTTCAAACAGCCCCCTTTACTCTGCCACCCCTCTCACTCAAGCCAGGAACTGATTTTCATTGTGTTCTGTATTCTCTGGTGTCTCTCCTCAAGTTAATAGTAGCCCCAAGTAAAATGCAACTCTTAGATGTTTATAGTCATCTTGGCTGGGCCATTAAGATGATGAATGAACTTGCTGCTTGCCCTTGTAAGAGAGCCTGGGGGTGGATATTGATACTCAGAAAATAATAAGTCTTTTCCGCCCCTTTCCTGTTTTTAATCCAGTGCCCCGAGCCCCCTGGTGACTTTACCTTGAACTTTCTGCATAATGCCAGGCAGAAAAGCCCTACCTGGCTTCAAGCCCATTGAGACTCTTATGCAGCAGTAAGCTCTTTATTTCCTACTGTTGGCCTTCCCAGCCTGCTGCCAATGGTAAATCCCACTTTCTGTAGAGCCCTTCAGCATTTCTGAGTTGTTTTTCCTGGCCCTGACCTTCCCTCTCGAAAGGACTGGGGTGTGTGGTAGGCAGCGGGCACCGCAGGCCAGGTTGGTGATTCCTCACTTGGATTACCTGTGGCTATTGCATTCGTCTTTCCTGGCCCTGCAGTTAGAGAACACCCATGCCAGGATGGCCGTGTGCCTGAGAGAAAGGCTGAGCCCTTCCTGTGGCAGCCAGTGGTGAGGAAGTGGTGGAGAGACCCAGATGTCCATTTCAAATCACAACGTGGCCTTGGTGTTCCACAGCAGGGCTCAGTTTTCACATATATGAAAAGCTTCATTTGTGTATTCACAGCTTTTGGAAGGAAAGGCTACCTTTTGCTCTAGAAACGTCAACAGAGCTGTAGCTGTGAAATTGATCAATTAAGAAAGACGTTCCCCACAGCTTCAGGGCTGGGGCAGATAGATGTCTGAGCATGAGGGTGCAGGTGGGGGAGTTTAGAAAACATGTGTTAAACCTCTGGATTTCTTTTTTCTAATAGACTGCAAAACAGCAATTTAATAATTTCTACTTTGAGGGGGAAGGGAGACTGGTGGATTTTAAATCTTTTTCATAAAGCAGAATAACAACTCTTAAAAAGAAAGCCATGAAAATGGACTGCTAAGCTAAGGGAAAAGAAAAAAAAATTAAAAAAAAAAAACAAACAAGAACTTAGGTGTTTGGGGTGCTAAGTGTCCCCGAAACATGTCTAGTGCTTCATGAAGGATATGCTCCCCAGGGAGCACTAGGGAGTAGGGGAGTGGGGCAGGGCAGGTGCAGTCTGGGCAAAATCCCTTAGAGGGCAGCTTCGGCCTGATACCTAGGGGCACGCTGAGCTGTGGTCGTGCCTCATCTTTGTCTCATCTCTAGGCCAGGAAGCTGGACTTCAGTCCTCCCGTGAGCTGGACCATAGGTTAAAGGCCACTTACCAAGAAATCCAAGTCCAGGCACTTTGCACCCTCTAAGAGTGAGGTGGGGACAGTGACCCCAGGAGCCTAGGGACAGGTTACCCAAGAAGATCCACAGGTGCTGGCCCTCAGAAGCAAATGCTAGATATTGTTCACAATATCTGAAGGCTCTATCAAAGCCATAAGGTGGCTTTGATTGCAAAGTTTAGTTGTTTACAATATTTGAAGGCTCTATGAAGCCATAAGGTGGGTACTCAGAAAGGGGTCTTGGGGTCCTGGGAGGACACTGAGAGTGTTCGCTGCAGGATTACCATCAACGGGTGTCCCAAGAGACATGGCACAGGCGCATGAGTTCTGCATATTGCAGGATCTCACCCCTGCTGAGTCAGATCTGATCTTAATAAGATCCTTGGGTATCTGGATGCGTCACAAAATTTGAGGGAGGCCATAACTCCTAACTATTGGCCTTTTAATTGGTAGCTCCCCAAGCTATTGATGAGGACCCTAAGTACACTTTGGCTGTGAGACCCCTGGGTAGGCGTGGAGTGCTCAGTGATGGTCTGTGGGGAAAGGAGCAGGCATCTGTGGAGCATCTGTCAAGCTCTGTGCCAGGTCCTGCATCCACTGAAGTCTCACCACAACCTGGGTGATGAGCGCTCTATGCTCACTGTACAGGTGAGGGAACAGAGACTCGTGAGGCCAAGGGAGCATAGTTATTTGATGCCTGAGACTCATGAGACTTGGGACCCCATAACTGGAGTGGCTGAGCTGGTGCTAATGTCTAACTCAGGAGGTCTCCCAAAGGCTCTGTCAAGGCCGAGTGGCTGGCTGGGGAAATTAGTCTCCACTCCTAGGGCTAGAGGTGATATTCCTTCTCCTTAGTGCTAAATTATAAAACAGCAGCCATGTAGGCAGCTCACCATGCAGAAGCATCGAAACGGGCTCTTCCATAAAGAAAAAGATGCCAACCGGTACATATGCTGGAGAAAACAAATTCAAGAGCAGGGAGGGATCTTGAGGACTCCTAAGGAGGGTCTCAGAACAGCCGAGAGTATTTAGGGGGTCCCCTTGTGGAGGAGAGAAAGAGGTACAGAGCCCATGCACTGCAGCAGAGATGACAAGAACAGGTGCACAACTAGAGGAAAGGAGATGGTTCCCCAAGCCAGAGCGACAGTGCTGGGGCGACTGTCACTCACAGGTCATGCACAAACAGGTACAACCGCAGGCTAGCGAAATCCAGCAGTCACATCTCGAGCCTCTTCTTCCTGGGCCAAGCAACAACTGTTAGCACATTACCTGCTTCCCTTTCTGTTATGTTTTTAGCATTTAATAGCATTTTTAAATGTGTAATTTGTGTTAAAAATACGCATAAGTGGGCCCTCCCTGGTGGCGCAGCGGGTTAAAGCACAGCACAAAGAAGCTAAAGCCACTTCCACATGAGTTCGATTCCCGCCTGCCCTGGAGGTGACCACATGGCGTGGCAGACCTCTCCTGACCCGCCCGCTGCTCCCCTCAGCAGTGTACTTCATCGATCTGCCTGTTCTGTTCCCCGCTCTGTCTCTGGTGAATCCTCTCACCCTCTGCATCTCTGGCCTGTACCCCAGTTCTGTATGAATGAATAAATAAATCTTTAAAAAAAATACGCATAAGTGTACACACCAATAATTTCCATGCCCTACCCACCTAGCCACCACCCACATCAAGAATCGGAGTATTTCCCATAGTGCTGAAGAATGTCCAAAGTAGGATCCTAGTGCCCCCTAAATTTATTCCATTTACAGGAATTTATAGAGCCATTCCAGGGTCCCCTTCTCCTCTCACACCAGCATCTACTGTACAATTAGCCTATTGGCTGAGCCTGCAGAATATCCATAACTTAGCACTTCCTCATCACCACTGTTTGCATATGGGTCAAATCTCAACAACTTTTGCCAGAGGCTTAACTACAGTGGCTTCCTCCATCAGTGGTCACCCTGCTTCTAACCTGCCCCTTACTCTCCTTTGCTCAAAACCCTCCCGTGACTTTCCATCTCATTGCAAAGTTTAGTTGTTCACAATATCTGAAGGCTGTATGAAATCTGACCCACTGTGGCCCCTCGGGACACGTCACCCAGCCTGTACTCTTGCCCTCGCCACTGCAGCCTCCTTGCTCTTCCTCACAGTACACCACGCTCATACCTTTGCCCTGGCTCTTCCCCCAGACACTCACATGGCCTAGTTTCTCAGTTCTGTCTTGTCTCTGCTCAGATGTCGCCTGTTGGAGGCACATCTATTCTATCCCTGAGTTTCTCCATATGACTTAACTACCACCTGACATGCTATGGTGACATGCTACGGTGCTCATTATCTGGGTCCCTCCGCTAGAGGATAAGCTCCAAATATTATAGGATGGAGGAACTTTTTTATTCATCTCTAGCACCTACTTTCTGTCTCTAGCCTGGATGCTATAGGATCTCAGTACTTTTGAGTGAACATGTGAATGGATGGTTCATGGACATGTAACTAGGAGGAGGATGTGTCTTTCATGTATTTTGTGGTTACTCTGTCAGATATCATTAAGTTTTAGATTGCACTAGCAGCTTGAAAGTAGTAAATACTCTTTTAAAAACAATTCAGTGGTTTGGAAAGGTATGCTCATTTCTTATGTCCCTGGAATGGGAAACCACTGGGAAGTGGAAAAATGCTACCCCCACCTGGTGATCAAGTCCTGTGTAGGATCAGGCCTGACCAGAAAGGTGAGTTCAGTCCTTTGCTGCGCCTCACTGGGGGACAGCCTTCTGTCTGTGCTTCAGAAAGGGGACAGGTCATGGATGAAGGCCGTGTCTGCAGGCTTCCTTGCACCCCCTCCCCATTTAAAGCCAGCAGCTCTTTCCTGCCAGAGCAGGAAAAGTCTTTTGTCCACATGGATTTCTGTACTGGCCCCAGTGGGCAGATGCGTGGTAGCTGGAAATGTCAGCCCCTTTTCTAGCTTGGAGATCATCTCTGCTATGGGTTCTTTGAAAGAACCAAAGCTCTGGAACCATTAGGTGGCCCAGAAGTCAACCAGAGCCAAGAATTCAAATGCAAGTAGTTAGGGAGATGAAGGTTAGAGAATGGAGAAGTGAAAGAAAAGAACCAGAGAAAGAAAGAAAGAAATGGTTATCAAGCCAGGTTCTACAGTGGGCAACTGGGTCTACGCACTGAAAAACTCTGGGTCCATAGAGCAACCCCTGAGAGTTGTCCCACTGAGGGGTGCTGGAGCCTTCTCCAGCAGCTGCCGCCAGCCCCTGGTTGAGAGCTGCTCCCAGGAGCACCAGCACCTGGACACTGGTGACTGGCTTCACATAAGGACCTGAGCGGCTTTGTCACTCTCTTTTGGGGAGCAGACAGCAGAGTCTCAGCTCTCAGAAGCTTCCAGACTTGGGGTTGAGAGGGGTCTTCTTGCTGCCCTAACTGGGGGGTTTCTATTCTGCTTGTCATAAATATCTGCTGTGATGACATAGCCAGGTGATGACCACTAGGAATCGTTACTGTACGTTTGTCCCAAATTTCTTCTTGTATTTTTAATTTATGTATTGGTGTATTTGAGTATATATTATATGAAGGGACACACAAAGTATTTTGTACATGTCATATTAGGAATAGTGATCCTTTGCCTATGGCATTTATCTTCTACTTTTAGCTTTCTCTGTAGTCATTTGTCCAACAGAAGTCTTTAACTGTCTTATGGTCAAATTCATCCACCTACTCTTCCTCCTCTTTACATATTTTGGTGTTGGCTTAGAAATTTCTCCCCCATCTAGATACCTGCCCAGTTATTTATCATACTTTATAGTTTTTTATATTTAAATTTCAGTCCATCTTTGGTGGGATTAGCCTTGGTGTAAGGAGAAAAACGTGGATATCCAAATTTAATTTTTGCAAATAGTCAGCATCTCCAAAAGATTTGTTAAACACTTCATTACTTATGCCCTCACCCTCTTGAAGTCGTCCCCTCATAGTCAGAATTCCCATTTACATTTGCCCCAGTTGGATTTCCTGTCTGTACCCTCAGCTGTCTACCTTAGGGTCATACTATGAACTGTCATCACTGAGGCTTTATATGTGTGACTGTTTGATATCTGGAGTGAGTTTCCTCCTTGGTGCTGATGCCTTTTCAGCCTTTGCTGTCACGTACCACATGTTTTTTTTTTTTTTTTCCAAATAAACCATTCTTCTAAAAGTTCAGAAAAATACCATTGCAATGTGATTGGAATTATTTTAAATAGGCACTTTAATTTTGGAAGAACATACACATTTTTTAGTTTTGGGATTTCTCATCCAAAAATCTCCTATCTGCCTATTTACTCTTCCTCCTTTCTGTCCTCATTTGATTATCATCTTTAGATTCTGCACGTATCAGTTATTGGAAATTGAATCCTTTCCCCTTATGTTTTATAGATCTCTATGAGGTGTCTATTAAAAATGCTTTCAAGTTTAGTTTGAGTTTAACTGATGACCTTACTGAACCTTATATCTGAGTTTTTCAATTTTATTAATCTAGGCCTCATTTTTAGGTAAAGATCTCATCACATACAAATAGTGGTTTTACTGCTTCCTTTCTAATATTAAAACCTCACTGCTTCCTGAGTAATGCTTTACCTCTTACTTCAAGGCAGTGTTGAGCAATGGTGGAACATAGTGAACATCTTTCTTATTCTCAGCATTAAATTAATGGGGAATGATACTGGTTGTGTCTATGAGTTCTATGTTTTATTAATCATATTAAGGAAGTGCATTAACATGGATGGGTAGATACTGACATCTTGTCAAATATGCTTTCCATCTACTTGTAAGATCCTTTTAAATCTGAAGAGCTCTTAGCATGAAAAGCAATAATCCCTTCTACAAATATTATGCCTTATATCCCATTAATTCATTTTGAAACTACCACCTTACAGATATTCCACATATTACTTGTATAACTTGTATATTAAAAATAAATTTAGAGGTTTATGGTGAATCATATAAAATTAATGTTTTGCAGGCAAAGATAACCAGATATTATCAGTTTCATATGTCTCAACCCAATATTTTTTCCATTTATCTTCAAACACAAGCTAAATCTATTGAATTTTTTTGTAGTCTCAATTCCCTTAGTACTTTAAAATGCAAACCATCATTTATCACTGATCAATAGACAAACACAAAAAAAATCAATTACCTAAGTGCAAGTATCAGAGATTTAGATTTCTTTATTGCCTCTAGTCTGGTTCTAAGTTTGACTTTGGTTCTAATTTATTCTTGGAGTTACACTCATACTGACTTTCCCAGAAGGTTTAGAATTACCTGCTTGAGACTGAGGCCTGTGCCAGAGACTGGTAGGAGTTTGGTCCCAGGGACACGAGGATTTTATTCTAATCCACTATCCAGTTTACCAGTACAGTTAACAGTATTGCTTTTTCACCTTGATGCCCTCAAACCGCCCCCCTGCCACTTTGCTGCCACCTGCACCACCCTCTCCTTTGGCATGCTTTTCTTTTAACACCTAGCACCTGTTGAGTGTCTCTCTCTCTCTCTCTCTCTCTCTCTCTTTTTTTTTTTTTGAGGACTGACCTTAGCTTACTGGAGCCATTTTAATGAAGAGTCAGTCATAAGTGCCCCAACCTGAGCAAACCTGGGCAGGTTGTACCAGATCTGCCTGGCACAGATGTGTGAAAATAGCACCTGGCTAGCTCAACTCCAAGGTGTCCAGAGCAGGGCCACCCTCTGCAGCTCTTGGCTTGGATTCACACCTTAACTTGGTCCTCCTGGGCCCCTATTCGCCTTCCCCCACTCCCTTACTTTTCCCTGGGAACACATTTTTTATACATCCTTGATCATAAATACTGGCTCTAGGTTTTGCTTCTTAGTACCTAGACCTAAGACAGCCCCCCTCCCATTGCCTTTTAAAATAAAGTTTGTTCATTATAGCAGAAACTTGATATGACTGATCAAATAGGTGACTTTTTGTGACTGTAATCTTTTCTCACAAATGACCCCACTTGGAATATCTTATTTTTATAAGACTACCTAACATAAGTTTACTTGGTAAGTATATATTCTGAGTGATCATTTGCTCCAGGTGAGGACCAATCTAACTTGGTCAAATCTGAAGTTTTGTTCAATCAGGTCAATGAAATAACATTTTCTCATCAACTATTACTACTTGAAGTATTGACATATTAAGCTACTCACATTTCTCTTTTGACCTTTTAATAAGATAACATTTTTAAAGTGCTAATCTCTACTTGGCCACTGTGTAACACTCTCAATACTCTGCTGGATTCAATTTGCTAATATTTTATTTAGTATTGTATTTATATTCATAAATAAGATTTGCCTGTAGTTTTCTGCCATGTGTGGTCTTTGTCAAGTTGGTGTCAGACTTTTGCTAGTGTTTGCAAAAATAAACCGAAGCCTGCACTCTTGCTCTATACTCTGGAAATGTCCATGGCATGGTGAAGAGATAACCCTTATTGAACACTTTTTGTGCGTGTGTGCCAGGCACTATGTCCAGCATTCAAAATGCATTGATTAATTTAACCCAGTTAATGTATCACAACCTGGTGAGGTTTGTCCAATTATGATCTCAGTTTACCTGATGAGGAAACCAAGGCTTAATGTGTAAAGAACAAGTGACAGCTGGTAAATGGCATAGCAGGGATTCAGGTGCAGAGAGGCTGACTCCAGTGTGTACTAGTGCATCTTCTTTGCATAAAGAGGCTCATTTACATATCTGATGCAGTACACTGGCTCCATGGGCTGAAGTCTATTGCTCTGTAGGGTGCCAGGTGGTCCATGAATTAGACCTTTCTTATTACATCATCTCCTCCCCTCCTTTTTTTTTGTGCAGAAGGCAATGGGCAAGGAAGCATTGGAGACAGCTGCACTTTGTCTGAACAAGGCTCTCTTGAGTATCTCAAGGATACTGACACACAAGCCCAGCTAGCTCCTCCTGGAGTGAGCTTTCCTTTGGTGCCTGAGTGTCTCCACATTAGATGCTGGAAAACTGCAGTAGCCCCACCCTTGGGTTTTCCTCTCTGGAATTAATTTGTCCTCAAGTGAACTCAAAGTAAACAAAGATCACACATGAAAGCTTTGCCCTTAAATGGAGCTGGGAAAGTGGAAATAGCATGGACCTTCCTGTTTTTTATTTACCTGTTGAGCATTGGACAGTGGGAAGAGGAGATACTGGTGGCTTTGGGCATGTTGGGTCTGAAACTCTTGTAGACACCCAAGAAATCAGTAGGTTATTGAATGGCTGACTATTGACGTGTAACAACTGAATCCTGTGATGTCTTTTAATCTATACATTGGGGTAATGGTTATTGTAGAGACAGCCGTGGTTTTCATGAAAGTCTTACTTTGTTGTTGTTTTGAACTATTTAGAGGAAAAAAAAAAACAAGTTCTACCGACAATAGATTAAATGAGTAACATAGAGCCCTTTGTTTGTGTGATTCAGAGCCTGGCCTCAGGGAAAATAATCAACCTTAAACTATATCCTAAAGGTCTATAGAAACTAGTTCTCCTACAAATACTGAACTTACACATGGAAAGATAGATGCGTAGAATGACATAAATAGCAGGTGGCTTCATCATGAGTAGGATAAAATAGCATTCTTTCAGCAAAAATAAATGACATGTATAATATGTATCAGGCATGGGAGTTAAATGAGCAAAACAGACATAGGCTTTGCCCTTAACCTCTTTTCAATCCATGGAGAAAATAGATAACCTGAAGGAATCTTCATGAAAGTGATTGTAGCTGTGGTAAGTGCTACATACTTGCGTGCCAGGGGAGATTTCCTTGAAGGACTGTGGGAGGCTTTCTGGAAAAGCAGAGATTCTGTGACTGGAGGAGCATGGGCCACGTGCAGGAGTTCGTGAGGTCAACTTGTCCATTGCCGTTCCCTGAACTGGGAAAGGCGAGTGCTGTGCATGCTCTCTGCATGGGCTCTGACAGTCTCAGTGTGCATGATTAGTGTTGGCTTTGGGAAGCAGGTTTCTTTCATTTGGGTGGAGGTATACAGCACCCATTTTATTTTACTTGTGCCTCAGGAATTAATTGGGTAACGAAAGGAGAGAGTCCGCTTATTGAGCATCTGGGCTTTTTACCTTCGTAGTTTACCCGCTCTCCAGTACCTGGCTTGTCCCATGTGATGTCTTCCTTTCCTGAAGTCATCCATTCATTCTTTTTGTAAGGGACATAAGGATGGACACAGCAGAAAATGGAAACAGATAGTCCAGAAATTTCCACAGGAATGGGCTTGCCATTTGGGGCAAAGTAGCAATGTAGGGTGGAAGGAAAACTAGAGATGTGAGTTCCAATGGGCTGATCATTCATGGGCAACTGCGATGTGTTTGCTTCCTGCAGATCACAGCAGAACTCGCCTTGACTACCTAGCACATATCACAAGGCAGGCCCAGGGCCACCTAGGCCGCCATTGACCTGCTTGTCTGACTATCTCCATGGTGGTCTCAGGATAACTCTGCCTGTGATAACAGCAAATACTTTGTTGACACAAATGTCTCATGGTCACAATGTCCCCTTTTCTATTCCTCGTAAAACTTTGTTCCCTCTTTCTCACCCTCTGGACTACATTCCTCATACGGTGTCACATGATCAGCTTTTACTGATCTGTGTGCTTTCAATAAGTGGCACAAGAACTTCTCAAGCAGCAGAGTCCTGCCTTGCAAACGTGCTTCCTCTTCGAGTTCTGGCCCCAAAGTAGCAACAAATTTCCTGTCGCCACACAAAGGAAGTTAGTTTGGTTTTACAGAATAAGAACCAGGCAGGTTACACTACTTCTCTCCTTCCTACCCTACTTGGCCACATGCAGACTTCCAGAAAGATCATTTGTTCTTCAGGCGCTTGCTGCTAGCTCTTTAGCCATCAGGCTACCTCTTCCATCAGCTCCCTCTAGAAAAGCCCTTCTTAGCCTCAGTTGGCCTGTCTGGGCTATTTGATTCAGCTTTTGTCCAAATTGCTGTTTTCAGATCATTCCTTTCCCTAAGAGTTACCAATCACAAGCAAATGGTGCCTGTGATTTGCAAAGCCTGAGCAAGGAATGTTGTGGGTGCAGGTAGTTTACTCAGGTTTCAAGAGAACAGGAAGGAGGGAAGAAAAGGCAACGTGGGGGTTTGTATTTGGGTCACTGCCGGCAGCGCCCAGACCTTTGGACAAGTATGTAGTCACATAGCAATGTTTTCCTAAAGGACTAGAGATGGAACATTCTTTCACCAGCTCCTGTTCCCACTCAGTGGAGGGCTGTCTCTGAAGGAATGGGCTGTCCTGCCTGGGAGTCTGGTGGGAGTGCCCACAGAACTTCCTGCCGTGCCAGAGCTGAACTTATAGTCAGGACACAAGGAAGTGACGTGGGGCCTCTGAGGTGTGAACTCAGCCCTTCCCCCACTGTAGTCCCAGTCCCGGCTTTCAGGACTCAGGTTCAACCTGTAGTTGCTCTCTGGTTTGTGAACAAAAGTACCAGACAGCTCTGCTGCTGGCTGCAGTCAGCATACTGGGATTGGTCCTAAAACCGAAGGAAGACCATCCCTATTCTAAAGACAGGTGAATGGGTGAGACTGTGTGTTCAGGAGGGAGTATCATGGGGTTTCAATCTAGACCTCAACAGTGTCATGATCACTGTTCTTGACAATGGATAGAAATTTAAAAGCTTGAATACAAAGTTGTCTAGAACTGGGCATTTAAACTGAACTACTCAAGAAATCTTCTTTTGAGCTAAACAAAATAAAATCCAGACTTTAAGAAAGGTAAATTTAAAAAATCAATTAGTTAAATCACAAATTCTTTTTGCTGGTATTAATATCAGAAAGTGTTAGAACATCCTAACAGATGGCAGTGCAATTCAAATCAAAGTGAAATGTGCTTCAACAATTGACAGATATTTAATGAGGGGAAAGTTTCACCAACAAGCCATTTTCTGTTTTAAGTGGGACTCTGGGGAGTGACTGTACCCTTTGAAAGAGTTTATAAAATACCTCCACTTTTATGTTATGTTTGTGTTACATTTCTTTTTACAGTACCTTCAAGTGCTTTGAAAATTTGGGGACAGTAAGTGCAGTTAGTGGCCACTTTTTGTCATCCACCTTCTAAGTCGGTCTACTTTCCTGTGTCCAGAAGTTCATTCCTCAGCCCCAGGGGACATAAGTACAAAGTGAAGTGGGGTGATGTCAGGGTTTCTTGCACACATCCTGCATCTTCCAGCCCCCACCCCCTCTCCAGTCGGCGGGCTCAGTCACATTCTCTCACCCCTCAGAGCTTAGTAACCCCCTGCTACTGTTCCACCATTATTTTCTTACTTTGTATTTTCACCTCTGGATGTTCTGCTTCTCCTTGGGTACTGTAGTTGACAGATGTAGAGAGGCTGGGGCTTCCTCTGCCCTTGACCAACAGCACACTCTGCAGTGGGGGTAGGTGGATGACCCCCCATCATCATAGCCAGCCCTTTCTGGGTGCTTCCTATGGACCATGTGTGGCCCAGGAGACTCACAGAGGCCTTCATCAACTCTTCACCACCACTTTGCATCCACCGCTGTGACAAACCACTGCAGGAATGACTGGCCTAACACAACCACCGCTTATTATTGTCTGTAACTTAAGGAATGAGCAGGGTGGTTTTCAGCTCCAGCAACTCAGCTGCCCTTGACTGACCGCACTCAGGAGTCTGTGGTTAGCTGACAGGTCAGCTGAGCCCAGCTGTTGTCTGGGGCAGTGGGGCAACAGACCTGCCTGCTCTCCTCCTCCAGCCCAGGCACTCACGGCTTTGGCTGGGTGCTAGGAGAGCTGGCAGAAGTACCAGGGTCTCCTGCCATGAGGTGGGGACCAGTACAGCCTCACGCCTGTGGTTTGGACAGAGCGAGTCAGCATCACCATGAAGTCCTCTGGTGGGAGAGGCTGGCGAGGCAGTGAGGGATGAGCATTCCTAAGCCCCCTCTCAGCTGAGTCTCTTTCCTGCTCGGGGGGATGGGGTGTCATGGAGTAGCATGGACATATACTCCCTGGCTGATTCTCTGGTCACCTTCTGCCAGGCTCTTTCAAAGACTCTTACTATTCCTCAAACACTGTGAGGTATGCATTTGTACTGTTCTAATGCTCTTCTCAGGAAACAGTAGAAAGTCCAAACTGGCTTGGGTGAAGAGCCAGACTAGAACACCTAGGGTTCACTTCAACCACATCTTGTATGGGGCCTCAGAAGTTGTCAGTGTCTCTTTCCCCACCTCTCAGCTTCTCTCTCTTGTTTTGGTTTTTTTCTCAGATGGGCCATTTCCTCAGGGTGGTAAAATAGCTGCCAACCCACAGCAAATGAGTGATTGCATTTCACAAAATCCTAGCAAAAGTTCCATTGAGCTTCTTAGGTCCACTTGGCTTCAGTTTGGTCACCTGCCCCATCTCCTAAGGGAGCGGTAGTGAGATGGGTGCCCCCCCCAATGGGCTGAGCATGGGGAGGAGATGGCTCCCAGGAGGAAATCTGTAGAAGGGCCATCAGAAAGCTGTATGGATGTGGCTGTGAGAAACAGAGGTCTGTGATAGCATCACTCTCCCACATATCAACACAGAATGGCGCTCAGAGGTGGCCAGAAACTCAGCCAGAGTCTCACAGCAAATAGCAGTTGCGGGGTCCCTCCTCCTGTCTGGCATGTCCATCCCACTGACTCCCAAGTGCTCTTTGGCCACCTTAACTGTCCACATGGCCAGCCACTCGAGGTGATTGTCAGCAGTGTGAGGCAGAATGTGTCACTACGAAAACCCTGTATCAGAAACGTGAAAGAACTTGGCCACCTGGACAAGAGAGGGAGCCTTTGTCATCTAGGAGTTCATGAAATCTTGCCGTCCACTGCTTAGTGCTGCCTATCGTGAAATTTCAATGCAGAATTCTTTTCCCAGGTGTCATTTTTCAGCAGTTAAAAATTCATCTGCTGAGCAGATGCAGAGTTGATGCTCATGACAGAAAGGCCTCCCTCCTCCACTGTACTTCATCTAGAGAGATTTGCTAAGGAGCTGCCTTCAGTTCCCACATACAGAAGAAGCAGTGGGTTGAGCCCCAGATGGAGGGAAGGAGGAGGTCCTCAAGTTAAGAAGACAAGAAATACGCTCTCTCCCCAAATGAGCAGAAAGCCTGTGTTGAGCAGAAAGAGGTTGGTGGCCAGGGAAGGGCCTGGGGCGCATTCGTACTCGTGAGGTCATTGGAACGGGGCAGGAATCTGCACCCTGCCAAAGAAAACTCTCCTCATGCTTTATAAAAAGCCCGTTGAGCTTTCTTTACAAGGCAACTGCGGATGAGGACACACGAATAGGAGCAGTGGCTGCCAATAAGGGGTCGCCTGGCCGTTTCCAAGGGCCTGTGGTCATTTTCCGTATAGGTACTCTGCTGTTTCCATCTGGCCTAAAGACCAGCGTGGATCCCCAGGCAATAGGATGCTACCGGTGACCGCCGCACTTCCAGTCAGGACACCCCATACAGAACAGCGTCTGTTGCACGGGTTAAGAATCCTCCTTCCCCACAGAAACCTTGGGCCCCAGGCCCCTCTCTGCACCTGCTGGGAGCGGAGGGGAGAGTGGCTGGCTGGTTATTTCTGTGGTAGGATGTCCACCGTGAAGACGGTCACGGACACAGTCCGGAGGAAAGGAAATGCAGGGCGGTGGCGTCCCGCTGCAACCACTTTTAGTTGCACAGATTTTGGCAAGCTGCCCAACATCCTACAACCTCCTTTTCCTCAATTATAAAGTGGGGATTTTGAGCCCTGCTGCACAGTGTCAGGATGTAGTCAGATGGTGCTGTAGTGACCAGATGGAAGAAGGCCTCTGTAAACGACTGTTCTGCCTCCTGCTGCTCCTCTGTAGCATTTCCTCAGCACAAAACCATAATAAAGGTGGTTTTCTTGCTGAAAACTTGAATGGGGGAATTAGAAGCCACCTGGAGAGAGGTGATATTTGGGTGTCATGGAGACAGGTTCCCCTGTGTCAGTGGGAGCCAACATCCCAGCATCCCCAGAAGGGTCCCTAGAGTGTCGGCAGGTCCCAGCTTGGTCGTGCTAGGAGGCACTGTGGGTTCTACCCAGAAAGCTGCTTGTCTCCACCAGGACAGAAGCCCCCAGTGTTGCTCCCAGTGTTTCTAAGAATCTGGACTAGTGCCACCCCGGACATGGCCTTGCAACACCTATGTCTATATCCCCTGTCTGCCAGGCCCTAACTAGAGAAACCTTCTCTGGGGTCCCTGTCGAGACACTGAATAGAAGCAGGGCTGTGTGCCTGTAGTATGCATTTTAATACTGATCCGGGCAGCTCTGATGCACGGCCGTGAGAGCCACTGTGCCACAGGCGCCCAGCACCATCCAAGGAAAGGAAGCCTCTTCCACACCATGCATCCTGGGCCCTTGCACACTGGCCTCCATGAGGCAGGACAGCTCCAGGCGTTGCCCGCCAGACTCATTGTGCAGAGCGACCTTGTGACCTTGGACATGACCCATCACCCTCACTGGACCTCCATATCTTCATCTGCACAGCGGATGATACAAGATCAAATACTTGCCTTGCTGATTGAGAAGCTCAGATCAGTTCTGGAAAAGTGCATAGAGCTGTGCCTGCCACACGACTGACTGACATTCAGTGCACACACGTTAGCTAGATTTGCTTTGTGTACTGCCAGCCTAGACTGATTGTGGGCATCTGATGCTGGGGTGTCCGAAAGCCTAAAGTTTGCCTGTAACTGTAGAGGGCAGAGCAAAGAAAGCCCTTGAAAAGTTCCTTTCTGGGAGGCCACCAGCCTAGAAACTCATTAAATCCTTAGAGCAAGATTACAGGGCAGGAAATACTAGCTGTACTTTTGTAAGGAGGTACTTACAGCACCACTTGGGAAATGGTGTAGCTAAGATTTGAATCCAAGTCAGTTTGAAAGAAAATCACTGTACGATTATAAGTTGAGAAGTTTCCAGGGTCCCGGTTCCTTTGCCTGAGAAGCTCTGTAATTCTAGAGAAGCCTTTACCTGCTGTTCAGGGCCCCTGCCTGGAGCCTGGTGTGCACAGGATGGGAGGTGTCTTTCCCCAGGTGGACAAAGAAAACACTGAGGAGTGACAAGTAAATGAGCCCTTGTTTCAGAGACTCGGAAGTGGAATAAAATCAGTATGTGGATCGTGGCAGCCTGTTCAGCCCTCTTAGCTGGCTTTCTTAATGTTTGGCGAGTGAATTCTTTGCCTTAACAGATCCTGGTGTGCTTGGAACTAGCAGTCTCGTGAAACAGCCCTGTCCTGCATCTCACATTAGAGAGGAGGAGAGGGTTCCAAGACCTGGGAGGCCATTTGCTCAAAGCCTGAAAGGCTTGCCAGGCTGGAGAGGGTGGGGAGCTGGAGGTTTCTGAGATGGTCTCTTTCCCACTGTCTTTTTATTTCCAAGTCTTACTAATTTGCCAGTAGCTTACACAGCTGTACTGGGGAGTACGACCTCACACCTGCACATGTGTGTGCCTCACTCTGTCATGCAGCGTGGGGTGTGGCAATTGGATTTCTTTCCCACTATCGTATTCTGCATTCCCGAATGAAATCCTGAGACAAGACTTCATATAAAGCTAATTTACTCCAAAGTATGTCTTCCCAGGAGAAATCACTAGGGAATCAGGGCAAGAGGATTAGGAAGGACGGAATCTAGGCAAAGAAGTGATTTCACAGTCTTCTGGGGGAAGGGTAGAGATAAGAAAGAAGGTAGGTGGCTTTGGCAATCTGAGGTGGAGCATCCTAGTCAGGGGAAGGCAGCTCGGTTAAGGGCCCCTCAAGGGGGTGTGGACTCCAAAGCATTTGTATCGCCCCATGTTTACAGGCAAAGTGGGTTCCAGGGGCCCTAGGAACCCTCTGCCACACCGTGCTGGAGGCCAGGAAGTCTATGCAGGGCTTGGTGTGGTGAAGAGACTCAAGGATCATGGACAGCGTGGGCCCATCCTTCCCCTGCCCTGCTGTGAGGGAGATGGCGTGTGGTCAGCCTAGCCATCTGAAGCCAAACTAAAAACATTTTCAAGGATGAATAAAGAATGAGAGAAGCTTTCCTGTGGGGGAGAGACTCCTAGGAAATGACAAAAATGTTGATCAATCAGCTACTTCTGCAGGATCAGAGCACAGGAAGTAATAAATGAGCCAGTCCATGTCCCTCCTCCATCAAAGCAAGTCAGCTTCTGACCCAGCCTAAGTTTAGAATATTCCAGCAAGTTCAGAACATACTGAGGCTTGGGGGAGCTTATGAACCTGCAACTCATCCCTTTATTTATTTATTTATTTATTTATTTTTAAGGACCAGGGAAAAATCAGTTTCCATAAACAACTTTAGCACAATTGATTTTAAAAGCTAGCCACTAAAACTACCGAAAGTATCCTTTAGCCATTTGCGTGTGTGTAACTGTGATCCTAACTGAAAACGTTGTAAGCAAATATAGGAAAAAAATAACTATAAACCTACAAAATTAAGCTTATCTGCCTGGATTCTTGAAAAGCCATAGGGGACTCATCACTGTAGCATTCAGTTATGTGAGTGGAGCCTTCGTAGCTCAGTGGTGGACTTCTCAGCCGTGAATGGATCCTCCAGGTTCTTGGCATTGCGGGTCCTTGATAGTCACACACTCCGTACCCCTGAAGATAAGCCTGGGCACCCCTGGCCTCCTGCTGGGCATTTCCTAATGCTCAAGTCCTCCCTCGTATACACTTCTGTTGACTCCACTGCCAAGGCAGTTGCTCTTGATATTTAACAGAAAAGCTGGCTTAGAGCAGGGACACGTCTACCTCTACCCCTTACACATGAAGTTGAGGCAATGATGGCTGCAGAATGAATTAACAACAGGACTCAAGTCCTGCACTGGCCACAGGGACCTGTTCTTAGTCTCTTGCTCTGCCAGACACAGAGCCTGGTCTGGCCGCTTGTGAGTGGAAATGCAGGCTTATGGCATTGCCATAGCTTTTGACTTGTGTGTTCAAATAATGAACTAAGCTTTCCCACTAAAATCAGCACTGCTAGGGCTTCCTCTAGCTTACTCTGTAAGCTAGTTAGTTCTGTAATTTAAAGAACTGGTTGACTTTTTTAGAGAAGGTCAACAATAGTGATAATAGTGAATTGTGAACTAAGACTCATCGGGGTGGGGAGAGAAGTTAAGCTTCTCCTAAAGGGGCACAGATTTTCGTCCTTTGACACACCTCGCCCAGACACTCACAGCAGTATAATTATCTTTTCTTCTGTTCTTTCTCCCTCCTCCTGGGCTGGAAATACCCCACTGGAGACAACAGTATCTGTATTTTAAAGGCAGGGGCCCCCATGAAGGGCATTGAGGCTACTCAATAAATAATTATTATACAAGGGAATGAACAAAGGAATGTAAGATGTAACAAAAAACATACGTGCCTTATACATAAGAATTATTCTATACAAGCTGTTTCCCATTTGAGGCAAAATAGAAGCACTTGTTGAAGGAAGGGATGGTCTTCCTCGGGGCAGCAGGAGACCATACTGGTGCTGGCTTTGGTCTCCAGGGGTCATCTCTCTGAGTCACTGACCCAGGGCCTGAGGGGCAGGCACCAGGCTCCATTCTAACCACTCAGATGCAGAAAGGGCCAGAAAGGCGGGGGTCTCTGTCCAACCCGAGTTAGACCCTCAGGGAAGATACTTTTGCGCACTTTGGGTCTCAGGCTTTTAACCTCCAAACTGGCCTGTGGTACAGATTATATGCCTGAGATCCTTCAGAATCCAAATTCCTGACCCTGCTGATGCTCTAAAGAACTCTTCTCTGAAAAGTGGGGCTGCCATTTGCATCTTTAACAAGGATTCGAATGTAGCCTAATGTTTGAAGGTTCTTCATTTGGGGTCCACATTGGAAACAGCTTCAGTAAAAGCTTGACGGGGCTGTGTGCTTTTTTTACAAAGTTTTCTGGAGTCATCATACTTTCTAACACTGCTGTACAAACTGGAGAGGTGCCCCCTCTGGTGGCCCACGGCCTCCTGCCAGGGTGCAGGACTTGATGAACACTGCACAGGCTGAATTTCAGACTCTAACCCACACCTGTTGTTCAGTGAACAATCTGCATAGCTGAGTGTAGTGTTTCTGGTTCCCAGGGGCAACACTTCACACCTCCAGATAGGGATCAGTGAAGGGTGCTGGTTGTTGATGACCTTTGAAGGGTTTTGAGCAAAAACAAGCAAAGTGATATGCTAAGGTTCAGGGTGTGGCTTGTAGAACAGATGAGGGACAGTTGAGAGCAGGATGTCCATCATGAGGTCTAGGCAGGAAAAGATTGGCCCTGATCTGTTGTGCCAGAAAAGAAGAGAAAGTCAGTTCTTTAGGGAGTCCTGCGAGAGCTCCAGAAGCAGCAAAGTGGATGTGCCAACCGGAGTGGAGCAGGGCTCTATGAGCCTATGGTGCTCCATGGAGATATGTCCTAGGGTCCTCTCTCTGGCTGTGTTTCTTCATTTGTCGCCATGGGAAGGTCATCAGTAACTGCGTCTGGCCTCTGTTCGTGTCCATAGTTTCACCACCCAAAATGTTGGTGGAAAGGAGTGAGATACTGTCACTGCCTCTCATGGTCCCTCCACCCACTTAGGGGACCATGTCTCTGCCTGGAGGCTTTCTCTAGCTATCAGCATGCAATGATGTGCTCAACACCAAAGCTAATCAACATCCTGAAGACATGGAGGGGATACTGGAGGAAAGATGCCCTGACTTTCTCACCTGTTGGAGATGCACATCCTCATCCCCTTGTGGAATACCCCACGATCAACTCCCAACTAAATTACTTGTTTTCTTAGTCCTTGTCCAGAGTCAGCTTTTGGTGCAACCCAGTTAAAGAGTATGAGTGTGTGGGCCTCCGGCTCCAGAAAACTCTCTCCTCACATGGACACTAGCCCTCAGGTAACTTTAGCAGGATGACTATGCTTCTGGAGGCCAAGTGAGTATAAAAATGGTATCTCCATAGGCTGAAGTCATGTTTCCCAAGTGGGTAGACTCTGTGATGTCAGGGAGTATTTCTCAAATGGTCATGTTCGTAGAGATTAGCTGGAGATAGTGTTCCAGTACAGTCTACTTCAACAAGTTTGGCTTGGTGACTGAGAATCTGCATTGCTCCAGGCTCTCCAATGATGCTGATGGCCTTTGGCCCAAGGAGCACACTTTAAATAGGAAGGCCCTTAGCTTGAAGCTACTTTACAAGGGAATTCTGACTGAGCAGGACATGTGGGTGGGGCTGAACCGCACTGTAAGTACATTTCTAATGGCACCATTTCTGGTCAGAATTTCAATACACCTCAAACATTTCTCCAAAATCTTTCATCCAAACACCACTCATAAATTAGTTTTGCATCATGGTATTGAGTTCATTCCTATCATTTCAGGTAGGACCCATAACTCGAGAGTTTTGTCTGTGGGGCAAAGAGTGACAGAAAATCAAATATATTTTTTTCATTTAAAAAAAGATTTATTTATGCATATAGAACTGGGGTACAGGCCAGAGGTGTGAGGGGTGAGAGGATTCACCAGAGACAGAGTAGGGTGCAGAATAGACAGGTCAACTAAATACACTGCTGAAGAGAGTAGCGGGTGAGACAGGAGAGGTCTGCTGCACCATTTGGGTCACCTCTGGGGCCAGGATCAAACTTGCACTGAAGCAGCTATGGCTACCTTGCAGTGCTGAGTCCTAACCCACTGTGCCACCAGGAGGCCTGATTTTTTTTTTTTTAAAGATTTATTTACTTATGCATACGGAACTGGGGCAGCAGTACAGAGGTGGTAAGAGGATTCACCAGAGACAGAGTGGGGAATAAAATAGGCAGATTGATGAAGTACACTGCTTAGGAGAGCAGTGGGCGAGACAGGAGACGTCTGCTGCACCATGTGGGTCAGCTCCGGGGCTGGGGATTGAACTCACACTAAAGCTGCTGCTCTTAGCTTGCAGTGCTGTGTCCTAACCCACTGCGCCACCAGGAAGGGCCCAAACACTTTGATTCTTAAGACAGAGTTCAACTTTGAATTCTTACAGTTGATGATCAAGGAAAATTTTTTTAACCTAAGAATGAAAAAGTTGGTGTTTTTGTTTTGTTTTGCCTTAAAACTAAGAATACATCAACTGCCTCCATTTACAGAAGAGAAAACTTCCCAGATGAAAATCAAATACTTGAGTTACTTCTGATGCCTTAGAAGGCTTGCTAGGCTTCTCACTTAGAACTGGCAAATTTAGGTTGGTTGATTGATGGAGTTGTTTAGATTCCCAAATGGGGAATTACCAGCATCTGGGGAAGAATATGCAATTTGTCTTCATTTTAGGAAGAAAACATAAAGATTAGTTCTAAACCGGGTTGAGGTAATGCACCAAGGAGGGGCGGGTTACAGGAACAGGATAGCGTATTCTAGTCACTGCTAATTGATAATGGTTTTTAAAATGTAATTTATTTTTAATCATCTTAGGACTTCCAAGGCACTTTTGTAAGGGCCAAGGGGTCTTTTTGGAAGGAGACTCCCCTGTCTCCACTTTGCTCAGACTCATGTGTCTCCCCAGACAGTTGGTCTCCCACTGCCTGTGGCTGGCAGAGGTTGTTTAAAGTGCACAATCTAATTCCTGATACTTCGCTAGGAGGGGAATTTTGCTTTAACAGTTATGTGGCTCATCTGGCCCAAACATTTGTTCTAACCATAGCTCCTGCTTACTTCACCTTTTTAAGCTTGGAAGGAACAAACAGCCTGGGCTTTTGCTTCCAAGGGTTCCAAGTTTGAGGGGAGGCGTGGAAGCAGGGTGACGAAAGTTAAGAAGGGAACTTTCTTCGCAGTGCTTTCTTTGACCCCTCCCTCCAAATCCCCCACGTGTGTGGATGATCTCCTCTGGCTGCCTTGCACTATTCACTTGCCATCTCCTCCCAGCAGAAGGTCTGTGGCCACTGGCCCAGCTTGGCCACCAGCCGGAGCTGGCATCTGTGTTAGAGTCACCTATGCTCCTGGTTCCTAAAGTCGTTTTTTGGTTTACCAGGTCAGTGTTTCCCAACTATTCAGATTCAATTTCTGTGGATTCTTTGCGGTAAGGGGGGAAAATGAGGACCTTGTCCATTTCTTGCTGGTGTTCCCCACCACAGGCTCTCTAAACCACACTTAGAGCCAGCTAGGAAACCTTGGGCAAGTAATACATCATGTGTTCCAGTTTCCACCTTGTAAAATGGGCACGAAAAGAGAAACAAGCCATGGAGGAGCACCTGGCACATAGCCGTGCTCCAGATGTCATTGCTGAGGGCTCCTCTGTGTTCTCCATCTTTATAGCTGACAGCACGGGCAGCCCGAGCTGGTCTTTAAGGAGGTGTCATGACTTCACTTTATAGGTGAGAACAGGGAGGCTTGTAGAAAGGATCATTAGTGTGCCTGATGCTGCATTGCTGTTACTATCAGAGCCAGTAATCAAAGTGGGGACACTAAAGCCCGTCTGTATACTTTCTGCACTGCCAGTCAGGCTCACATGCTTTGCTGCACAGGCAGGACCTCTGTGGGCCTGGCCGAAAGGTTTCCCCTCTGGGAAAAGTGTTTTTTTTTTGTTGTTGTTGTTTGTTTGTTTGTTTTTCTGGTGACTTTTTAAGGTCAAAAAGTATTTCCTGGGAGTAAACCTGCGTTAACTGATTGGGTCAGGTTATTGGGAATCCTTGCTCACCTCTGACTCCTCAGTGGATTAGGGAATTAGGGCTGAAGTGTCTCGAAGACTGACCTGAGCTCTGTGTTAGCTGAGCCTACTCTACTAGCTTCCTGGGCCATACCCCCTGTGTCTGGTAGAAGAGGTTCAGGGGTCTTACATGAACTTCAAACTGCCAGCCAGACACCAGACATGGAAACTTGAGCGTTATCTTCAGTTTGACCCAATGTGTGGGAGTGAGGAAATGAAACATCAGACTTCAAATTCAGCCTGGTCTGGGCAGAAACCTGTTACCAGACCTTGCAGATTTGCCACTCCCAAAGAGCACTGTGTTGGTGGTCAAAAAGTGCCACTCCAGAATGAAATCGATGTGTGTGTGATTGGGAAGAAGGATCCAAAGGCCAAGGGGCCTCAGTAACTTCATTATCAGATTCTTCCTGCCAACCACTGAATGCACAAGCCGGGCAGAAGGTTGGCTTGACTGGCCGGACTCCAGGGCCTGGGCTGCAGAGGTATGTCTGGGAAAGAGAGGAGCTGTGCCAAGGCAAGCATCTCCCAGGCCAGCAGAGCAGCAAATCAACTACTTCTCGCAGCCCCTTCTTCCTCAGAATCCCCAGTGAGTCAAAGCCTATCCAGTAGTCAGTGCAGACTCAGAAGCTATGGAGAGCCGGACCCAGTGCCCAGATTACAGAGGCGAATGAACACAAGCCAAATATGCTTTTCATCATTGTGTTCTGGAAAATGTTAATTGATGTTTTCCTGATTCTCAGAGTAACACTTGTGGGTAGAAAAATAGAAGCATTTTAAATAGAGTCAATCATAACTCTAGGGAGAAACCCTTGGTAGCATTTTATGGTATTGGAGGTTCTTGCTAGCCAAGGGAAGGGGCTGGGGAAAGACCAGTTCTATGAAGCGTCATTAAAATAGAAGCCAAAACTATAATAACAGAGCATAAGTTTTAAGTTTTGATTGGGATTTTAACAATTAAGCTACAGGTTTGCACATGGGTTTATGTTATCCTACATTTAACAACTCATAGCATTGTACTCCCGACCTTTTCATTTAAAACTTTGTATTCTGAAGCATTCTAAAATGTTATCATCTAGGGATAAATTTTACTTCTTTACTTTTTATTGATGTGACTTTGCCAGATCCAGATTTATCAGTGGCCTTCAGTGATTTGAGCAGCTTTTCAACATCACTTCCCTGAGTTGATGAAAGCCTGCACCTTTTGCAGTAAGACCTTAATTCCACTCAGTACTGGATTTATGCTGCCTTTGAGCTGGTTCATCATATGTCTACACTGACTGACCATCAAGGACAAAGGATGGACAGTTCTGTTCACTGGTCTCTGTTTACAGTCAGCTCAGTGCTAGTAATCCGAAGCCTTGCAGCGATGCTAAGTTAGGTTTTACAAGTTTAAATCACTGTAAACAATAATGGGAACATGGAATCAGAGCCAAGGAGAAGTCTGGCTGCTTAAATCTTTCCCATCTACCTCCTGAAGGGTGCCACATGCCTGGTAGAAGTAACCCCCCACCAAAACACTGCCAGGCTGGGGTGAGGGGGGACAGCTGAGTTTAGCCACATCTCCCCAGAATTCACTTTTTCTCACTGTCTTTCTCTGCCTATCTGGCTCCAGGGGATGCCTGACTCTGGGCAAGTCACCATGAGGATGCTGTTTATAGTACTGCCCTGGGCGTGATCTAAAGCCAGAACAAAGGGAGTGTCGGAGCTGCTTTGAGCAAAGTACTCCTTGGTTGAGGGAGCTGTGGAGATTTTATAACCTGCACTTGGATAGTTTCTACTTGACTTACATATTTGCTTTAAATGTGCCCCATTGTCCCTTTCCTTTGCTTTGCCCCACCTGAGAGCAAGGCCAGCACTTTCCACTGGCTCTCAGTGCCAAGAGCCTCCTCTGTTCAGAATGTTGTCTGAAGTCAGTTTCTGCAAAAGCAGAACCTGAGATGGGATTTCTTGTATAGGCAATTTGTTGGGGGAAATGCTCTTGAGGGAAGAGGAATGAAGGGAGCAGAATCAGGCAGGGTAGGAACCACGGGTGGCTCCCTGTGGGAGTTGGCTATGACCCAGTCCCATGGGGATGCTGGAAGGTGGGCTGCAGGGAAGCTGGTCTCACCCTGAGGCAAAGGGGCAGCCTTGGAACCCATGTCAATCACAGACTGAAATGCAGGAAGGAAAAGTTGTCATTACCTTCCAGGCAAAGAGGGCTCCCTTTAGCTTGGGGCTGTTGAGCCAGTCTAGTCAGGGGTGCTGAGTGGAGCACCCACACCTCCTGCACAGGAGTCACCTGTTTGCCAAAGTCCACATTCAGAACCTCTTTAACTCACATCTGTAGAGGCAGAGCGGGGTGTAGGATGAAAACCGCTTGGTCAAGACAGCTTGAATAGCCTCAGGAGGGCTGACAGGCAGTGCTGACAGGCAGTCAGGGGTGATCCATGACACCCTCCCTGGGGACCATCCCAGGAGCAGATGAGTCATCATCAGCCCAGACTTGGCCTCTTTCTCCTAGAGATTCTTGCTTTTCAGTCTTTTTGCTTATCCCCACTGAGACCCGACTGGAGTTTGGAAGTTTTCATTTGACTGAGTAGAGTAGAAAAGAGACTTAGAATGATACAGTGAATGCTGGTTAAATCATTCTTTTCTAGCACTTTGGAATAAATAAAACAATAAAGTAATTCAGCAGCTCTTGAATAATCAGAAACAGTTGAAACCCAAAACTAAGTAAACTAAGTGTCCCTGAAGTTGCAGAGAAAGTTTTTGAAGCCAGGGCCATTTCTTCACACCCATACAAAAGCTGAAGAAGCCTTTGGAGCCATAAATTTTTACTTTAAGAACAGATGGACCTTTGATTCAGATCGTAAAGACGCCTCTCCAGGCTTGAAGCAGATTGCTAGTGAGAGACTGAACATTCCAAAGGGAGCTCAGAACTGGATTGATTCATCAGGGTGTGTGTGTGTGTGAGTGAGTGAGTGAGTGTAAGTGTGAGTAAATGAATGTGTGTGAGAGTACACATGTGTGCTCACTTGTGTGTGTGCTAAGGTGTTCTTGAGAGTAATTACACTAGGATGACAGTAATTACACCAGGATGTGAACCAGGACTGTGCCAGGGAAACTAAGAGGTAAATATACCCTTCACTGCCTCTGATGCCCACTAGCCAATTGGCTGGAATTCAAAGAAGTTTCTACTGGGGCCTGTAGTGGACACTGCTTCTGGGGAAGGATTATGAGGATGGTGACAAAAGACCCTTGAAGTGAACACTGGGACCTGTTCCTGCCTTCAGGACTTCAAGGTCTTGAGATGGCGTTTGAGAAGTTACTCTCTGGTTTTCCACATTGAAATTGTCATAGCACAATCCCTCAGTTTCCCAACTGACTATAATGCCGATGGCCCTGAGTCCATATGAGGAACATTGTAAGGTCAGGGAGAGTTTAGAAAATTTACCGTCATTCAGATCAGTTATCTCCGAGATTGGCTGCTGAAAAATGAACTGGAATTCCCTTTCTTTTTCTGTACCTCTTGTGTTTAGTTTGGTGATGGTGGGGGAAGCGGTTTGCTCTGCTTTGTTTTCTAAATTAAGTTTGATGGTTAACAGAAACCATATAAATCATTGTGTCCAGATCAATGAATTTTGTAGAATCAGACCCAATAATATTCCCAGCACCTCCAAGACCCCCTTCACTTGTTTCCTCCCCAGTTACTACCTTGACTTCTAACCCCATAGATGAGTGATTTATCTTTTGCTGTTTCTTTCTGTGTATTTTATAAGGTTCATAATAGTATCATAGCATATGTTTATCACAGCTAAGTAAGTGTATTGTGATCAGTGTTCACATTATTTTCCTGATTGATACACAATAACTGTATATCAATCCAGTTGGTCTAGAGGACTGGAAATGTTGGTCTGAGCTGAGGTGCAATGGGTGTTAGAAATTAGATCTGGAGCCTGGGTGGCTTTTTAGATCTGGAGTCCATATGAGTTGGTTCTTTTTAGGTGCCATTGTATTGTTGGCTGTGTTATTTCCCTCTAGAAATCCAGGGCCAAAGAGCAGGGCAAGAGACAGATTTTAGAGTCAGTCAAGAATACCCTTAGGTAAGTCACATGACTTCATTGAACTTTATTCAGCGTCCCAGCATCTAGACATCCAGCCAGTGCTAGTTCTGTACTGTATTGCCATCATCAAAATCTGAAAAAATACTGTTTCCCCTGAAAGCCTTCATTTGACTTCAGTTATCTGGAGAGGCCCTTGGGTCATGAAGTTCCTCCTGGCTTTCCTTTGACCTTGGTTGTAAACCATGTGTCTGGGTGGCCAGCTGCCCCCTGTCCTGTCTCCCCGAGGCTGCTGCAGGCTTCTGAGGCAGTGACACTGGGAAGGCAGTGACACTGGGAGGCCTCTCCTTGCCTTTGTCCCCATCCACCACCCTGCACCCTGGGGAGGTGTGCAGAGTTGCAGTTTGGCCCTTAACTCTCCAGGCTGCAAAAGAGCCTGTATGCTTGCTGCTTTGGTGCGATTTCCGTAGTTTTCTTTCCTAAACTAGCAACATCTTGAAAGGCAGGATTAAGGTGTGTGTTAGGGAATAAAGGGACTAAAAAGATGAGTTGGTTGCTTTTATCCAGACCTTATGAGGTGCCCAGCTTACACAGGACTGGCTCAAGACACGCTGGGTTCACAGGTGAAGTGTTGTCAAGAGTGGAGAGTGGCTTTGTCTTTTCCCCCACAGGAAGAGTGGGCACCCGGAGGAGGTTGGAGGCCTGGCCAGAGGCTTCTGCTCTCCCCCAGCCATGGTGGTCATTGTCTAAGAACTGCCCACAGACGGACAGTGTCTGCTGAAGGCTGTGTTGCCTCCCTGAGTCCACACCCACACATCTGTCTTTGTGCAGCCAGCTCATCTGTTCATGCTTCTTCTCTTCCAGGAGGAAATGGGCATTTCCTGTGAACTGCTGGAATTGGACTTCCTCAAGTGCAGTGTGGGATTTCCTTTCATGAGGTCAAAGTCAAAGGTAAGGGGAAGAGGGCGCATTTCCTTGGCAGTCGGCCCCAACCCTTCCCACCTACCCCTCACTCCACCAGCTGTCAGCCCAGGTTTCCTCCCACAGCTTTGCCTCCCCCTAGGTGGCCAGCAGCACAACCCTACAGGGTGCCACCAAGTTCCTGTCCACGGCACTCCACAGTAAGCTGTGGACAGGCTGTGGTCCTCGCGGCCCACCCAAGATGTGAGACACCCTGGCCTTTGGCAAACAGCAGCTGATCAACCTTCTAAAGTGTTCTTTACTAAGCCATTCTGGGCTGCTGTGTCCCTGTGACAACATGGGAGATGTGGGCCAGAAGCCTACAGCCTTGATACTGTCTCTCTCCTACACGCTCGCGATTTCTTTAAGCGATCTCTTAAATACTCAAGGTGTAGACTGATGGTGTTGCATCTCATTTTTTCTTTTAAAGCAGAAGAAATTACAGTCATTGACATTTATAAGGGGTCAAATTTTCTGAGCTCAAACAATAAATGATGCATAGTCACACATTCCAGAAGAATCCTGCTGTGTGCCATCATTGTAAAGAGATGCAAAGATACAACAAGATGTGATTTGGGGAGCTAAGACTAGAATTTAAAAGATGAGGTCTGCCTTTTGAAATAGAAGCTGTTTCCCCTGCTGCATTTGAAGGAAAGTTCATATCTCTTGTTCTGCCTTGCCCTGCCTGCCGCCTCCAAAAAAAGAAAAAAGAAATTTTAATCCTTCTCCCCTGCCTGTGTCATAGAATTGATTCATTTTGATCTCTAAGGCTTTTTGGTCCCACTATTCCGTAGCTGTTTTATAAACCAATTGTGAGAATATTTTGGTGAGTAAGAAAATCTGCTCGTTCCTTAGCAAATCCCTTGACCTTATCAGCCCTTTTAAAAGTCCCCGCTCCATGCTGTTGTGGCTCTCGCATCTGGGATTCCTCAGCCTTTTCCTGGCTCTGTGCATCTGTCCCTGCTTCTCCAGGAGAAGGGGTGGCGCGAGAGGGGATTGTCTTACATGTGGCTGGCAGAACACTGGCCAAGTCCCACTAAACGCCAGGAAAGGTGAGGAGGAAGGAGGAAGGCCCTGGCTTTCAACAAAGGTTGAAGGCATCTTTAACCTTCGTAACACATGGTACCTCAGTGTGCAAACCTATTTGAAGTCTTTTGAGCACCAGAAGTGACTGAAGTGAAAAACTTTGACAGTTTGCCATTTCATTATAAAACACAGTCTCCATCCAAATCAAACCTAAGTGCATCTTGCTAGTTTTCGTCTAAAACTAAAAACTAAACTTGTTTTCAAAGGAAAATGTATATCCCTACAGCAAAAGGGGACCTAAGATCACTGGGCAGAAAGAAAAGGTAGTCAGAAAAACGAATGCCATGTAAACAAAGTAATGTTGAATTCTAGGGCATTAAATTTTGTCAAAATTCATTAACTCTCAAAAAATAATCTCAACCAACAATATGGTAAATGTTGGAATCTTGGATTATTTTCCAACCTGGTAACCAAGTGTCTTTCACACGCATATGTTAAGATCTATTGTAAGATTAAACCTTTAGATGGGGGTTCTCTGTGGTCTCTCCCTAGAAAAAGACTCAGGAGTGACCAGCAGGGATAGGGGCTCCTTCTACAAGCATTCCGACTTGCCTTGTGTCCCCTCTCCCTCTCCTACTTGTGGGCCTCAGGCCCCAGGCCACCTGCCGAGCCCGTGACTAAGCTGCGGGCCGACTTAGGTTGTCCGTGTGTGTCCCTCATGACCAGCCTGCCAGCTTCTGACCTCTTCTCCTGGGCCTCCTGGAGGTCATCCAGACCTTTTGCCTCTCACCTCCCCAGGATCTGGGGTGTATTTAATCCAGGTCTCCTGCCAGGTCTGATGCTTTGCTGGGACAAGACCCCTGACTTTCCCTTCCTTTGTCCCCCAGCTCCGCTTCCTGTCCTCATGCCTCACCACCCTGAAAGCTAAGCTGCACCGCCACAGAAATGTCTCCCTTAAAAGGGATGTCCAGTGTCCACTAGAGTTCATGGTCTTTTGTCCATCACTTTCCGAAGCATTCAGTTCAGTAGAATCCAGTGCCAAAAAGATATTGCCTAGAATTAGTTATAAAGGAACCCAAATATTTATATGTTAACTATATCATATTTTTGTTGAATTTAAGTATTTATTTTTGTCCAATCCTTTATTGGAATGCAAAGAGATCAGTTGTCTTGGCCAACGTCATGAGGTTATGGTAGAGCTGTTCTATAACCCCTCCCCAGGGATTCCACCCACATTTCCCACAAGTGCAACTTGTATATAGTCAAAAGCATCTGCGTAAGGCAGTGCTCCCCAAATCACAGGATGCTCCCCTCTGGGGATGTCTGAGAGGATTATGGGTCACTCATGAGATTCTTTTGGGTGATAAGGACATGGCACTGCTCAACACTGGCTCTAGGAATAAAAACTACCTTTTCAACACTTTCTCAGTCCTCACCACATGTGGGAGAGAGACTCTGGTGGAGCTGCATGTTTTTAACATCTCTCTTCCACTTGTTAAATCTCCTCATTAGCAAAACAGAGTAGACCTTTGGATCAGGGCCTTCAGCAGGTAACAGAATCCAACATTGCTTTGATTTCATTGTTTTTGTTTCTGTGATGACCTCCTTGTGATTATAAGTGGTCCTGGATGTTATCTGTGTATTATGTGATAATGGGATAAATTTTCCTTTTAAAATCCTCTGTAAACAAAAAGACTGAGGCAATAAAAATATGAAGTTTTAACAGCACAGACGATGTAATGGGTAGATGTACCAAAATTGGCAAAATGGTATGACAGTGAAATTTACAAAGTCGTGGTTGAAGAGGCTAGTGTTTGTTATTAAAGCTTTATCTCCAGCCTGACTATCAGAAAGGACAGCAGTTGCCATGCAGAGGGGCCTCCCGGGGCCATGCACTTCTGAGGGCATCGTGACACCCTCTAAGTTTGGATTCCTGCTGATGGCACTTTCTCTTTCCCTAGTATGAATTCAGCATGATCTTTGATACAAGCCACCTGTCTGGGGAAGAAGAAATTCTTAGCTTCATCGTTACTGCTCAGAGGTAAGGGAGATGGAGTCTTTTTACATGACAAATAATTAATGGGACCAGGAAGCCATGTCCTCTTCACATGTTGCTGATGCCAAGGATCCTGCAGGGGAAGAAGTGATTATTCAGTGAGAGAGGAGACTGGGCTGGGCGAGAGTACCCTTGGAGCCTTGGAAATCTGACCCATTTTCCAAGGGCAGTGGGAGCCTCTGGAAGTGTTTGAGGAAGGAAGAGACATAATGTAACAGCTTACCCATACAACATGGGATTGCTGGATTTAATTAGGGGGACAGATGCCCCCACCATTCCCATTTACTGCCACTTATGGGGCCCACAGAAAACTTGCCAGTGTTTCTGGGCAGCTCCATCAGTGTGCTCTCTGGGTCCTTCAACATCTGTGGCAGCTGATGTTCCTAAGGAGCAACATCCGGGCAGGAAATAGGACAAGTGAGAGGCTTCCCTTGTCAAATAAAAGGAAACTCCACCTGCCTCTCTCAGGGCTGAGAGGTGTCAAAAAGGGTGCCCAGTGGTGAAAGCTTCATCTGCTAAAATCACATGTCCTTAGACCAGTGGGGCTCTGGCCTGGGAGGCCCTTGGAATCACCCAGGAGAGCTTTAAAAACTACAGATGCCTGATCCACCATGAGAGTCTTTTCTAATTGGTTTGAGTGGAGTCCGGACATGGGGATTTTTTTTAAAAGATTGATTTATTTATGCAGACAAGAGCTGAGGTATAGGCAAGAGGTGCATGGGATGAGAGGATTCACCAGAGACAGTGTGGGGAGCAGGAGAGGCAGATGTACTGAAATACACTGCTGAGAAGAGCAGTGGGCGAGATAGGAGAGGTCCATTGTGCCATGTGTGTCACCTCCGTGGTCAGGAATTGAACTCACGTTGCAGTGACTGCTGATAGCTTCATAGTGCTGAGACTTAACCCCTTTTGCCCAGAGAGGCTAGTACTGGGATTTGTTTTTTTTAATAAATAATATAATTATATCATTTTGTGCATTTTCCCATCTCAGTTGTAATCCCCATGGGCTTCCCATCACCAAATCACCTGGCTTCCCATCACCAAATCACCCGTGTGCCATCACCATGGTCCAGTGCACTTCCCTCCCCCCACTGTTTTTGATCCCATTCCCCACTCCACCCCCATAAAATGTCTCTGGTATATAGCTGTTCATAATCATTATTATTATTTTCTCTCCTGGTCCATTATATTACTGCTATGAATGAAACCATCCGGTATTTTTCCTTTTCTTTCTGGCTTATTTCATTAAGCATGATGCCTTCCAGCTCCATCCACCGGTACTGGGATTTTTTTTTTTAAAGGCTCATCAAGTGATTCTAATGAGCAGTCAAGGCTGAGAACCACTATCTATAGTTCCTTAATCCACACTGGGCACATTTCCACTCAGGAGACATCCGTTGAGCATCTGCCACTTACCAGGCTCAGTGCTAAGTGCCGTGTAGATACGTGAAACTGTATGTGCCTGTGTATGTGCAGGCCTGTGTATGTCTATATGTAAGAAAATGCTAGTCGCTTATCAAATCAAGAACATGTTATGTTTACCCATTTTACATAGCACCAGGGACCACATAGTATTGGTAGCATAAATAGCTGTCAGAATCTTCTAATTCTTTGAATCCCAAATGATAAGGCAGCTGTACTATCTAGTAGGCAGGCCATGGAATATTTCAGGCACTTAGTTCTCTCCAGACTTTGGTGACAATCTGGCCTGCAGTCCCGAGGGCACCCATAGCACTTGACTCCCTGCTCTGACAGAAAGATCCTTAAAGCTCCTTATCTTGAAAGCCACAGTTAAAATATCAATCATTTCTTTCTTCCCTGTCACCACCCTTTGAAGCTCTCTTGCCTACTTGGGGATTTCGGAGGACATAAAGTTGAAACTAAACAGTTTCTCAAGAGCTCTCCTCTCAGCAGCCGTCACGGGGAAAGCACCCCAAGTCACGCGCTGGCAGAGTGACTGGAAACCTTTTGATGTTTGGCCTCTTTATCTCAACTTTTCAACTTAGCTCAGTCTGAAGCGGTCCACCTGATGACAGATGAGACCGTTGGCCCTAAGCTGCCAGCAGCCACAGGTGGCTGGACAAATGGCAAGGGCAAGAGGTGGCCCTGCCCTCAGGAACAGATTACTCAGATGCTGGCAGGATGCTGGTGGGGGAAGGGAGCTGGTGTGATGTGGCCGTTATGTCCACAGGGGAGTCGCTTCTGGCCCTCCCTTTGGGGGGACTCTGGCTTTCATGGCCCCCTGGGAAAGGAAGGGCCAGAAAGCCAGGTCCCGAGGCCACCTGATCCTGCTGCTTCAGTCATCGGTGGCCTCTGAGTAATGGATGTCAACTCTGAGTGCGGAAGACAGATGAAGAGTCAGGGGTCAGAGTGACAGCGCACCATTGTTTCGGAACAATAGGAGAGAGACAGGGGACCTTCGTGTTATTTAAGTAATGTTGCCATTCAGTGCTCATGGGTGAGAGAGGAAGTTGGGCGGGGTTTGGCACAGAGCAGGCAGGATTTTGGGGAACGGTGTGGTGGGGACTGGGCAGGATGAGCCCTGTGCACATGTCAGCAGGGCTGGGGGATGCTTACGTTTCACCCTCAGTGAATTTGGTTTTTCCCTGGAATCCACATCCATGCAGTCCTTGCCTGACATAATCATTACAATTCATATTTGCAATTTAATAAAATAGTAAAGGGGAAAGAGGTCTGCACTTTTCTCCTCTGCCTCCTCCTCCCCAAACTGCCTCACCCCCTCCCCAATTTTGGTGTCGCAACTGTTTGAGCCCCTGCAGCTAGAGTAGGGCGGACCTGGGTTGCTGCAATCTCAGTACTGTCAGGATTGTGATGGGTCGTTGGAGCGAGTTACCTGCGCTGACTGAGCAGCTCCTTAGCTGTCACTGTGGGGAATCCCCTCTTGTCCAGGGTTACTCTGAGGATGAGGGCGTGGTAAGATCTTGCTAGAAATGTGCTCGCCACGCAACAGCCACTCCATAGCATCTGCTCCCTTGCAGCCAACCTCCCCAGCCCTTGCTCTGGCACAGTGGACTCTGAGGGCCTCAATTGAAGAGGAGGTGTAGTGACATGCATCTAAGAAGGTGTGTCCCTATGCCTTTGAAAACCATTGTTGCCTCAGTAAGGAAAAAAGGAACCCCCCCCCTGTACTTTCTCACCCCAGAGGGGGATACCTGTATATGGACATACCGCAGCCAGAGTGGAGGGTGCTTCCAAAAGAATATATCATGACAGGGTTGGTCAGGGCCTCTCCCTAGACATGGCTGTCCAAGGATGATGGGTGGGGAGTGGCTACTGAGATCCGGCCAACCCTGTCCTTGCAGCAGTGCCCTAACCTTATTGTTGGAATGAGCGTTTGTAGAAGTAGCTCAGACCTACCCATAAACCCTCAGTAGTTGCCTTACCCACTCCCACTGCACAGCTCCTGCTGTCCTGCTTCTCAGCCTGAGGCTTCTCTAGCCAGAGCTCACTCACCTGTGTGCGCAGGGCAGGTGCCAGGGAATTCACACCCTCCCCCATTAGCAGCAGCAGGTCTCAGGAGTCAGTGGACAAGGCCCAGTTCCCAGGCCTCAGCAGGTGTATGTTCCACATGGCCCCCAGCATCTTCCCCAGCCCACAGCCCCAGCCCAGATACCACAGCCTAACCTCCTGGGTCACGTGCCTCCTTATCGGCACTGTCTACTGGTATGTCCTGGGATCACCTCCCCAGCATATCACTTGCACTCCCACCTTAAGGAGGGAAACACCATGAAGACAGTAGGGTGCCCTTAATGTCTCAGCCCGGGGAGCGAAACTGGCCCATTTGGTGCACAGTCAGCCCTCGAGATTGAGGTTGTAGGGATGAGGTGGTGGGGAATGAGCTGTGCTGCTGAGCAGGAAGCTGCGGCTAGGTGGTGGGCGCTGATCCATGTTCCATGCTCTCTTCCTGGCTCAGTGGCAATGTGGAGCGCGCTGAGTCCCTGCACGACAACATGCTCACGCTGGTGGTGCCGCTGATGCATGAAGTGGACATGTCCATCACCGGGTGAGTAGCCCAATCCTGGGAGGCACAGCCCAGCCCCCGGTGCCTGGTGGTGGGATGGTGAGCTTTTCTTCTGTTTTCATGTGGAGCCAGCAGTGGGCCCTGGCACCTGCACTGCTTCCCAGCTTTGAAAAGCAGAATGGAGCTTTAGCCAGGGTCTCGGTCTCCTTCCTTGTTTTCTCATTTTTCCCAGCTGCCTACCCACCTGGTGGGTAACACAAGCTTGAAGACAAGCGTAAGTCCCGTGACTTGTTTGAATGTTCTATATACCTCTGTGAACATGTATACTCACAGCACCCACCGCTGCAGAGAGCCACGTGTTTGTAGGGTTTCTGGGATTCAAACCTTACCCGAAAGTCAGCACCACTTGTGTCCAAATGCCCTGAGTGGCTCGCAGGACTGCCCGGTCTTCCTGACTAGCCCACAGTCTGCCTGGCTTTGCCTGTAGCTATTAAACCTTCTGTGGATCCAGCGGTGGCTCTGTCTAACTTCTGGGATGGGTAGGGAAGGGGCACCCCTCCCTTGCACACTGCTTGCCCAGGGGAAGTCCATGGCCACTGTGCACCCTGGCATTGTTGGAGAGCAGGATTGTAGGACTGCAGGACCCAAGACAACTGAGTCAGTTTTTATGCAGAGCCCAAGACTACAAAAATGAGAACTCAGGCCCTGCTTCTAGCTTTTGAAAGCAGAACACATACTATTTTGATAGTGGAAAGGGATTTGCACAATTAGTTAGATCATAGGAGAACCCATTGAACCCTTGTCCCGAATGGGTGTTGAACTTTCTGGAGGCTCAGACTTCTCATTTTTCCCACCTCTGTGGGCACACTCTGCTGGGCACCGGAAGAGTCTCCAGGCATTCTAAATTGACATGAGACATTGGTGAAATAAATTTTGCAAATGAGCATATATTTGCCTTTGTTCATGGCTCTATTTTCAGCCACTCTCTCCTCAAAATCACGGTGAGAATGTGCCCCAAAGCAGGCCCTGTCCTTAGGCACAAAAGAAAAAACACTCCTGCTCACTCGATCAGGTTGTCAAGCTCAGGAGGCCTCTGTGTGGGGTGTTCACAGCCCTGATGAAGGCATCAGTTAAACAAACCTCTGATGCACCTCTGATCTTTCCAGGAACATAAAACAGGAGCAAGCTTAAAGGAACCTCCTCTTGCCATTTGATAACACTGGGAACTGCATTTCTAAAGCAATACACTTAACGTTTAAGATAGATGAATTGCTATTCATTCAGACTTGGTATCAAAAATGTTTTATTATTCTGATTAGACAAGTAAGCAGCTTCTAGAATATCATCTAGAATCCATTGTTTGTCTGGGAATCTGAGACTGGGCTTTTTCTGAACTCTTGGGTTTGTTCACATGGGCAATGTTGAATGCTTCATTATAAACGAAACTCAGATTCTTAACCAACTTTTTGTTTGTAGCCATTGTTTGAAATCTGAAGGCAAATACTATCATTGAATGGACTCAACAACATTAGGTAGTAAGTTTTTAAAATGAATTGGTCAAAGAGTTGTGTTAAGGATGCTGTATTTAACTCATTTATATTTACTCTTAAAACCTTGCCATAATCTTTCGCAAGACAAAAAAAAATGTTTTTCAAATGACAAAACAGAGAAGTGTTTTTCAAATGACAAAAAAGTGCATTTTTAATCACTTAAAATTGAAACCGAAGCTACCATCCTCTTCCTCCTCATTTTAGAGATGTCATCTAGCCCATACTTGTATATGGAGCTTACTGACTTGACCAAAAGGAGCAGACATTACTGAGAGTGTCTGTTTAGAAGGTGTAGGCCTGCTTATGTCCATCTACAGAAGGAAGAAGTAACAGTTCCAAAGGGAGCATTTGGTGGAAGACATTGAAGGAAGCCTGGTTTTGAATTAAAAAGACTGAATTTGGGTTTGGGGGGACAGCAATAATCTTGGGTTGCTTGACAATTTCATACTTTCCTCTTTGCAGAATCATATCTCCGACCTCCTTTGTGTATGGCGAGTCTGTGGACACATCCAACTTCATCCAGCTGGAGGACCAGGAATGTCTCTTCCAGCCTCTCAATGTCACTCTTCAGGTACCCCCAACCCCTACCTGTCATTGGGACCAAAGGAAGCGCTCACAGGATGTGTATGCTGCTGATGCAATGAAAGGACCATGATCTTTCCAGGAAAAACTTTTGCCAGCTTGGGCAGCTAGAATGTCTCGTGTGTGTGTGTGTCTGTGTGTGTGTGCGTGTATGTGCTCGTTCTGTAACCATACACAAAGTAATCCCTTTTTCCTCTGGTATTCTGCTGTGTAGACCCCTCTACCCTTCAATATTTAGCAAGAGAGCTGCATGATAAACACAAGCTTTCTCCAAGAATGCCTCTGTATGGTGAGGTCTAGCCTAAATGGTCCCAAAAGACCCCTTTCTGTTCTCCATCGTTGTCCATGTTGTAGTATTACACCAGCACAGTGGGAATGAATGTAAGCCCCCTTGAGCAGAAGCAAGCTGCTCCCTTCCAGAGCAGTGACTTCCCAGTCATGTATGCAGCTGCAAAGGGACCAGTGGGTAATGTGGGCTCTGCAGGCTCAGTGACAATTATTCCCCACTCTGTATGTCACAAAGGCAGCCTTAAGCAGGGAAGAAGCATTGTAGTTGTGGACATGGAAATATGAATATCATGTTCACATGTTCATGAAATATTTTCCTTCTCTTGACATTTTTCCCCAGCCATTTAAAAATGTAAAAACACTCTTAGCTCACAAGCTATACAAAAACAGGTGCAGGTTAGATTGGCATCTCAGCCAGAGTCCAATACACCTGCTCTGAGTTCAAAATCCCAGGCCAGCACTGTTCACTGCAAGACTCTGAGTAAAGCTAGAAGGACCTCAGCATCATTCAGTTCATTCTTCTCAACTGGCTGATGTGGGGAGATGTAGGTCCAGACAGGGAAGGACATTCTGGGGATCCAGAGTGGGGAGCGGTGGGCCTGGGTCAGGGCAGCGCAGACAGGGGCTGGACACCCTCCCCAAGCAAGAGACTTCCACAACCTTGAGGGATAGCACATGTCCGCAGATCCCTGCCAGCTAAGCCCCAGCTTTATTTGTAAGGAAAGGGGTGGGGTTAGACTGGCTCTTAAGACCTTGGAGTGATTGTCATGAATAGGAGCTTAGTGTTTCTGCATCACTTCTCAGAATTAGTCATTTTTCTCCATTACCTTTTGTAACTGGATAGAAAAACAGTTAAAGACTAGGTGGAATTATTTCATGTTTCAGGTTCTTAATAATATAAGCTACAGTCCAGATAATTGTTTAGAAGTGTTCAAATAACCCAGCTCATGGAATGAGGAAGATAGAGGTATTGAAAGGAGAAGATCGGGAGGAATAGCAAATATGCAGAAATATTCTGCCCATCCTCTAAAAGGAGAGAAGAAAATCAAAAGTATGTTGCTAAGTCATGCTTTTCTGTGGCATTTTTTCAGGAAACTTTGGTGTTTGGGCAAAGGTCTTTCTTCACATCTGACCTGGCACAGGATACAGGCCAGAGAATCTGAGCCTCCAGGAATGAGTGAATGGCATGACCCTTTGATAAACTTCTTGATTATCAATTGCTTGAGGGAGCATATAACATTCAGATCAGAATCAGAGAGTTGATGGGTCTGAAAGATGAATAACATGTGACATTGATTAGGATAGCATGTGACATTGATCCTCTTGTGTTAACAAGGCTGACAGTTTGCTGGAGAAATCTCTGACAACTCCTTTTCTGGGATAATTGTAATTATTCTGATCTTCCTGCAGAGAGGTCACTGGCCAGGTTTATGGGATAATGACCAGGCGGTGGACATAGTGGAGGTAGACAGGGTCAGGAAATGGATTAAACTCCTTATTTTTCCTTTTGCTGTCAACAATCCCCCTGAAGAAGAGCAAAGGACTCACCATGTAAACAGACTTACTGTCTTTTAAAAGCTCTTATTCAACAGCAGTGTAATTATTTAAAGATGCCACTACAATACAGATGGAAGAAAGACAGAAATACTAGTCTTGGGCCTGGTTTCTACATTTCATCAGTTTTTTTTAACAGAAGCAGAATTATTTATTAATCATTGATAAACATTTTTTTTTTGCCTTGAGTCGAATCATTTTCCTTACCTCAAAACTAATAGAAGTAGTGCAGATGTTGTATAAGAACATTGCAAAATATCAAATGTTAAGACATTTGTTCAAAATAAATAAGTATGGCAATCTGAGCCCAGCATCTGGCTCTGATGATGAAATAATGCAAATCAGCATCATGTTCTTTCCTTCCCCCCCACTCATACTTTAATTGGGATTTCCCAGACATGTCAATAGGGCTATTTTCATTATGGATGCTCACATTTCACTTCAAATTGGTTTGTTCAATTGCGGTTGGATGGTCCTTCCTTTTCCTGTGTCTTCGGGTTGTTGCTTTTGATGGATTTGCTTCCTTTGCATCAAGAATTGGCTGTGAGGGCTCATGCTCACCATCAATTTTTTTGGTCTGTGCTTTGAAGTAGAACCATCTGTGGCAAAAATAATAATAATAATAATAAAATAAAATAAAAAAAAAATGAAGACACAGCTTTTTAGGGAAGAGCCGAGTGAGCTAATTCGCCTGTGCTGTTACTGGTGAATACTAGGGTTGATGTCCAGCCAGTCTCCAGCCTCTGCCCTTCTGCCCTCAGCTCCAGAGATGCCTCATGTCCCTGTGTTCTTGCTCTGGTCCCTGGCCACTGAGAGCAGTTTGTTTCTTCCTTTCTTACTCCTTCCCATTTTCTTTTTTAAATAACACCTATCTTGAGATGTATCATTTACTACATACCTTAAAGTTCACATGTTTAAAATGTATGACTCCATGATTTTTAGAATGTTTACCATATGGTATATGATTATCATAATCTAATTTTAGAACCATTTCATCAACCTAAAAATAAACTTCACTCCCATCAGCAGTCACTCCCTATATTAATTTCCTATTACTCCTGTGACAAATGATCACAAACTTAGTGACCACAAAAAGTGCAAAGTTTTTTCAAGCTGTACTACAAAGCCATAATAATCAAAACTGCATGGTACTGGAATAAGAATAGACATACAGACCGGTGGATTCGAATAGAAAACCCAG
>NW_004567105.1:68155739-68177500 GCF_000260355.1 Condylura cristata | reverse complement strand
CAGTGAGAGACTTTGCAGAAACAGCCCTTTTGTTTTTATTGATCAGCCAGTTGTTAAGTCACTTTTGACTTCAGAGGAATTTCTCACCCTGGTGCAGTGCTTGCTTGTCAGGGCAGGCAGGCCTTATGCAGCTGAGGCAATCCAATTGTAGGTATTACGATTATACAAAAAAGAGAGGTCATAACATAATTTAGCATGGAAAGTCTGATCTTTCAGAGCTTTTCCTGAGCTACCCGGAATCTGTCAGACGATAGCCGTCGCATAGCTTGTGTCAGTGAACCACTGACTGCAAAGGATGGAGAGACCAAATCAACAGGTTCGTGTAGAAAAAAAATAGCCCTTTCTGTTAAGTTAGATCATTTGTTTAAAGATGACCCACTTTGTCACCATAAAAGGAAGGGGGTTGACTAGATCAGTTGTTTTCAAAGTATAGTTCTGGGACAGCTACATTAGCATCCCTAGAATCTGTATACACAGAGTGTATATCATTTAAAAGACTCTTAGAGTGTATACTGCAGGACATGAAAAGAAGGTCTGTGCTATTAAAACTCTCTGTGTGTCTTATACCTGCAGGTCTATAACACAGGGCCCAGCACTCTTCCTGGGTCATCTGTCAGCATCTCTTTCCCCAATCGACTATCTTCTGGAGGCGCAGAGATGTTTCATGTCCAGGAGATGGTGGTAAGTTCTTATTTGTTTAACTGCTGCTTTCTGACTGGAGCCAGTCCATTGGTGGTTTATATTCCATCCAAGGGCCAAAAAAATTAAGTCATTTGAGCCTTTGGAAACACATTGAGAAAAGCCACACTACCTGCAAGCCTTGATTCTTTACACAGAGAAAGTTTGGTTAATGACTGAAGAAGTCATCTTTGGTGGAGGAGGGGGGAACTACACTCGACTTTACTGGTTCTAGGAACCCTCAGGAACTGTGTGTAGCCTTGTGTGTACCCGAATGTGTTTTTCTGAGGGAAGAGTCACAGAATTCACAAAGATCCTCAGAGGATTGCTAATGCCCAGAGGATGAAAGATGTTTGTAGAGTACTTACATGTAGGTGGAAACTGAAATTTATATGCAGAATATGCAGTTCTGCTTGATCCTGAGTCAACTGTAGATGCCTTAATCTCTAGGGAAGCTTAATTAATAGCATGGATCATTCCAACCACCTCCTTAAAGCATTATCCTTCATTTCCAGGACATCACTTTCCCTTGGTTTCTCCCCTCTCTCTAGCTCCTCTCATCTTCCTAACTTCTACAGAGCTCTGGGTCTTCCTTTCTTTCTACATTCATCTCAGGGATTCGCCCAAACCCATTGCATTAAATCTAGTCTGAACTGATGACACTGGATGCTTCTCATGAATTTCAGACTTGAGTGTCTACTACCTTCAAGCCATCTCTGCCTGGATGCTTAACAGGAATCTCAGTCTTAGCCCAAACAGAAGTCTTGACAGTGTCCTTCCAAACTTGCTTTCCTACAACCTCTCCCATTTCAGCAAGTAGTTACTACATCTTTATCTTTGCTTGGGTCATCCTTGACACCTCTCCTTTTCCCCACTTAACATCTAGTCCACTAGCAAACTGAATGGCTCCACCTTCACAACACATCAGGAAGTCATTGAGTGTGTCACCACTCTGTACACCTCTACTGCCAGCACTCTGGTCCAAGGCACCATCATCTGTCACCAGGGTTATTGTAGTAGTCCCCTTACCAGTGTCCTTGCTTCCCACACCCCACAGCTCTCCCTCCCCACATGCCACAGTCTGTTCTTGGTCCAGTAGCAGAATGTATTCCCAGTGTAAGTGAGATCATGTTACTCTGCTCAAGCCCTCCACGCCCTGGGTTCTTCCAGCTCATCTCTTGGTCTCACAGCCAATAATAGGTGTCTTTTGGGAGTCTTTGACCTCATCTCCTCCTCCTCTTCCCCGCTTTTTCGTCTTCAGCAACACTCCCTCCATGACAGTTCCAGAGAAGAGCAGACACTCTCTTTCCACCTCCAGAATGCCATCCTTACCTTCCCTCTACCAAGAATGCCGTTCTCAGATACATCCTTGACTGCTTGCTCACAAGTCACGCATCAGTGAGACCTCCCTGAGCAGCCTCTGTGCCAGCTGTCCTCACCCCCATTTCTGGCTGATATTTCACCATCACCCTTATCACTAGCTGAACACACCTTACATTTTCTCCTCTGACCAGTTTCTCTGTGTCCACCTGGTCCTACCATATGAAGACAGAGATTTTTATCTGCCCACTGCTGTATCCTCGGGGCCTGGCACAATGATCGGCATATAATATTTGCCCAGTAAATATTTGTGGACTGAATAAATCCAGAGCATAAAACAAAGTGGTTTACTCTTGGTGCATAAAAATCTCAACAGAAATCCTTCTGCTCAGTGACGTGAGTTTTGATAGGTGAGGAATGATTTAACACATCCATCTGTGTGCGTCCATTAGAGGGGTCTGAGACTCTCTTGTGCCTCAGGCTCTTGAGTAGCCAGATGTGAGGTGAGCCCTCCTGGGAGACGCCACTGCAGAGTCACTGAAGGGTCACTGCATAATGTGAGCACATGAGGTCCACCTTGAGAGAATCATTGACGCATTGCCCTTCACAGAAGTACGTGCAGACAGCCTGCCCCAGGGGACAGTCTCTCAATAGGAAGCTGGAAAGTAGGGACAGGAAGCCTCACAGCCTGCGACATGTCTGAACTCACAGTAGGAGAAGATACTGCCTTCAGGGTGGAGGCTGAGAAAGCACTGTGTGAGGCAATAATGACATCTGGCGTCATTGCCCTCATGGCCACATGGGCTAAAAACCTGGACAGGTGAGATGTTGACCATAGGACAGATCAGTTGAGTTGGATGATCCGGCATTTCCATCCTTCATAGCATTGCACTCACGTCCCGTGGCCAGCCTGTGCGTGAGCTGTGCTTGAACGTCAGAAAAGCCCCAGTGTTCTGTAGCAACAGCACAGCATGGGTTGAACTTAGCATGAGGTCACCCAGTCACATGTGCTCCTGTCCACCCTCTTGTTAATCATATTACTAATCATACTAACTGCTCTACTTTTGTCCAATGTCCAGAAATATCCTATTCATTGAGCATGCTCTTAGAATTATTCACATAAATACCTACAGAGAAATTTTCCCAACAGACCAAATTATTTATTGCCTAAAACAGGAAATTTAAGTCACCAGGAATCTGAAGCTATCTCAGAACCAAGCACACACTTTTTCTCTTTATTAATCATCAAACCAAGGGAAAGCCATTGGAGAAGACTTTGAAGCGCATTTATAAATAACTGGCTTGCCTGGAAGGCATTAGCAGTAGTTTTCCTGAAAATCTGCAGAGCTGATTGGCTGTTAGTCTAGCTGAATGGACCCTAAAACACCCAAGTGGGGTGAACTGGCTGCATTCCAACTTTAAACTCTTAGGAAAAAACCCTGTGAATTTTTTAAATTACATTTAGATATTCCATAAAGTCTGAAACAGAGTTTTCCAGGACGGTCAAGACTTCAGTTGGGTAAGACCACTTCATGATAAGAGGCTTATGGTATTTTCACAACACAGAAATTCAAATTCATTGGCAAGTCTCACTCCCCACGTAGGGAAGCACCATATTCTTATGTACAGCCATCACTGGTGCCCAGAGAGATGCTAGGGCAGATGTAAAATGGGCCTTGTTTCAGAGGCTGGCAGCCCACTCACCCTCTACCCTAAAGCCTTGGATCTGAGGGCAAAGGCATCCTGTTTGTCATCCAAGTTCCCCCACCCCCTTCCTAGCCCCTCCCTTGCTCATGTAGAGCCAGAGAATGCTTCCTGGGTCAGGTGTGGCTTGGAAAGCTCAACATCTTTCCCTTTGGTCTTCTGGCACTTTGAGTAGGGATTTACTTCTATGAATTTCCATCTATGGATTTGGTACAAATCAAACTGACTCCTTTCAAGAGAAGCCAACACTGTTCTGCATGGCATAGGAAGGCAACCCCAAAACCCAAAGCATTTCATCCCCATGGCCACTCTCACCCACCACCATTCTACGTATGAAGCCAAATCGCACCCAGAGGCAGATAACAGGCATTGAGGTATAGCCCAGCTGTCACCCTGCTGATACCCAGGGGACCCTCAATTGTTTTTGCTTCCACAGTGCCCCTGTGGTATCCATCTTATCTGTGGACCTCATCCATATACAATGCTGCAGGAGTCACGCAGCTGGCCCCTCAGGCCCTGGGCCATCACCCCCTTGCTAGTCCCAACTCTATGGCCCATTTTCAAGTGTTGCTTCAGCATTCACTCAGAAGTCTTTGGGGCTACATCTGGGATCCGTGGGCCAGATGGGCCTCCCCTAGATTTCACCAGAGTCTTATATGTGTTCTTCCCAGGGGGTTCTTGAGGTCCAGCTGCCTGTGAATGGAGATTACTTTTACTGACATGGGAGAGATGTTTATAGAGGAGCCTAATGAAGTGTGACCACACCATACTCCCAGCCAGAGTTCCTGATCTTTGTTCCCCATAGCAAATGTCTTGGCCCCTCCACCCTGTCTGTGTTTTATTTAGCAACAGAGCTGAGGTGGTAGTCTGAGAAAAGACTTATCAACTCAGAATGCCTCCTACCCACTGGGGTTGTGTGAGCCCCATGGGGACACACTTCCCACAGCACTGCAAAAAAAAAAAATGTTAACTGTAGTGTCCCCCAGGAAGCCATGTGGGAATAACCATGAAAATATTAGAGAGAGAAGAGAAAGAATGACACGCTTCTCTAGCCTAAAATAAAATCAGCACAAGCATGTATCATTCTTGATTTATTCTGCAGACACTGGTGGAACAAGCACCTATTATATATGCCAGGGCCTGAGAAAAGGAATATGTCACCTAGCACTCCCAGAAATTTACAGTCTGCAGGTGCAACACCATAGAACAGTGTGACAATGGGGACATGCCAAGAGTGAGGGCTGGTACAGGGGACAGGGCCCAACCTGGGGAGGGAGCAGGACTATTCCCCAGGTGGGACTTAGAGGGTGTGTAGGAGTTCACCAAGAAAACAGGTGAAGAAGGAACATCCCAGGCAGAAGATTCTGATTCTCCATTCTCTTTCTGCCTAGCACTTCTACAAATAGTTCTCTAATCTTTCTCCAAAGTATAGAGTGTGCTGCCATGTTGGTGCTGTGACAGGGAGTAATAAACCTCAGTCATGGCTGTGCCAATGATAAGTGAGTCACTCCCTCTTAGGTGCATCATTTGCGTACACTAGTGGACCAGCACCTCCATGGGGAAGGCCATGCTCTCTGCCACCAGAGGTTGTGTAACTACACGTCGCAGATATTGCCAGCAGATGACCTTGGGTGGCTGCAGAGTGTGGTGGCATCTATGGGACAGAGAGCTGCAAGAGCCCAAACAGGCACTTGTTCCTGACAGAAGACTTCTGTTGAACTGAGGCTTGACCTTCCCTTGCATGTCTTGATGGGAACTTCTGACTGGACTGGAAAATGTAGAGGTTCACTGATTTTTGCAGTCTTTCTACAGAAATGACCTTTAGCAGAGCCCCTATGCACAGGTCTAAGCTGAGTTGGCACATCTGTCACATCTGACACATGAAGGGAAGATCACAAGAATCGGGGTCTTGCTCCATACTATGGCTTCACTCATGGTATGGAAGTTTGCAGGAATGGATGGGAGGTTTGTCTCAGGTACCAAGCTTCATTAACTGATATTGAAAACCTAAGCAGCTTTCTAACACTGCAGGGGAAGGCATTAGGGTTTGATTCTTGTTAATATAGAAGAAAGGAAGAAGTCATAAATGACAGGTTCTAAAGAGCTGGACTGTGATTCCAGGTGAAAGGAATAACATTATTGATCTAGAAGAGATACAAAATGAATGCCTCTCTTCATGCAGTCATCTGCAAAGATTTACCTCCCTGGCTTGCTCTGTCTGTGCAGTGATCTAAAGAACTCACCTGATTCCCAGGAAGTAAAATAGAATGAGGATGAAGGATAGTTTCCCAAAGAGCCACAGCCATAGAGCTCCATTAGGAGAGTGACATCAATATGATATTAATCCCAGGATCCAGCAGACTACCCCCAAGATATACTTTGATAAATAACTTTAGTAAATTTTATCTGCCCACATCACAGAGTTGCCCATGATCTAATTTCTGTCAAAATAAGCCCATTGATATTGAAACATGTTACTATGTGATGAGAATGTCTGTATTCCTAGGAAGAAAATATGGGAATTGTATACCAGTGGCTATAGAGAAGCTTAAATTTAGAAATGGAGGAGTGAGTTGTTTTCCTTAAGGATGATCTGGGAATGTTTTTAAGGAGAATGGAGTTGGGTGGTCACATGGTCAAAGGCTAAAGTTGGAGAAGTTTTTCCTGAACTATTCACACACACACACACACACACACAAAATGAATACCATTTATTGCAGCCCTAAAGTTCTAGTAGCATTTGATTATTTGCTGTCAAATTTAATCTTCCTAGCATCTTCATAAGGTAAGGGCATTTTTCTAAGTTGAGGATGCAAGACTCAAAGGCTTGTTCAATATTACACAACTGGGAAGTCACAGAGCTGGATTTGTAACCTTATCTGTATAACTCCAGAATGCTTCCCAGTTTTTGAGTGTACTGTACTTCACACCTCTGCCGGGAGCCCTACCCACACTCCTCAACCAGCAGACAGATTCAGTTCACAGAACCTATTGAAGTGATAGCAGACCACCAAGATCACTACTAATGTTGAGCATCAGCGCCAGGGCAGAGCCAGGGCAGAGACATGACAACTGCTAGCCAAAGAAGAATATCAGAAGTTGCAATAAACAAGGTACACAGATTATTTCAGGTAAGCAAAATAGATCTCTTCAAGGAGGTACAAAAGGCAGTATTTCTATAAAATAGAATTAACTGGAGTTTTATAAATTAAAAATTTTGATCATTCAAATAAAAACCTCAGTCTATAAGATATGTAGTAGAATGGGTATAAAAGAATAAAGTAATAATTTGGAAACTTGAATTGAAGGATTTCCCAAGGCTATAGTGCCAAAGTACCCTCCACCCTGCCAAGCCTATTAAACTTACTATTCCATTATTGCATTAAAATCTGGTGTGAATGTTTAAATTATCTCAATGTAAGTGTAAGAAGGCAGGCCAGAACAATTAAGGAAGAAAAAGAAATAAAAGGAATTCAAATTGGAAAAGAAAAAGTAAAGCTACCATTATTTGCAGAAAATATGATTATATACATAAAAACCCTTAACAATTCCACTGAACAACTCTTAGAAGCAATAAATCAGTGTAATAATTTGCAAGCTACAAAGTCAATATACAAAAACTCCATTGTACGGTATAGCCATAGACTAGAGAGAAAGAAATCAGGGAAACAATCCCATTTACAATTCCATCAAAAAGCATTAAGTACTAGGAAAAAATGTAACAGAGGCAGCAGAAGACCTATGCAACAAAAATTATAAGATACTGTTAAAATAAATAAGGCACAAAGAAATGGAAAGATATTTCATGATGATGGATTGAAAAATCAACACGGTTAACTGGCCATATTACCCAAAGCAGTGTGCAGAGTCAGCACAACCCCCATCAAACTCTCTCTGGCATTGCGCAAAGAAATAGAACAAACATTACTGAAACTTGTATGGAACTGCAAAAGACCCCAAGTGACAGATAAGTAGGTATAGAAGATATAATACCTGAATTGAAAAATTCACTAGAGGGTCTCAGTAGCAGATTAGAAATTACAAAGATGAATCAGTAAAGTTGAAAGTAGATCAGTCGAGGTGGACCAGTCTGGAAAACAGAAAGAAAAAAAGAATAAAGATGAACAAGCAAAACCTCTGATAAGATTCTGAGAGGGAATTCTTATGTTCAGGCTAATAATAACATTTTTATGAATAGCTTATTACAGATAAGGCACTGTACCAAGTACTGTATCTGGACCAATTTGATCTTCGTGATAATTTGTAAGGAAACAGACACCAACAGAGGGATGGTCAAGGTCACGGAGCTAGTAATTGGCTGAGCTGCTTTTCATGCTTAACCATTAGACTGCAGGCTTCCTGACATTGTTTTGTCTGGCATATAGCTGTCCAGGAGCATTAGCATTACTGGGAAGTTAGAAATGTAGAAACACAGAGTCTCAGGCGCCAGCAGACCCACTACATCAGAATCTGCCTTCTGACAAGAGCCCCAGTGGTTGATTGTACATGAACATTTGAGATGCCCTGGTTTGAATCTCACCCAGCTTCCCTGTCTTCCTTTATAAAATGGTGATGACAATCCTTGCCTCACATGGCTATTGGGATCTTTTATTCCCACATCATTCATTCACCTGCCGCATACCAAGCCCTGGGTTAGTATACAGGGAGCAAAACAGACAAAAACGATCATTTCCAGCCTGTGTGACTTATATCCTGGTGGAGGGAGGCAGAGCAGAGGGGTGCAGTGTGTTATATGATGGTAAGTGCTATGGAGAAAAATGAAGGCGACAGGACATAAAAGGAGGGATGGTAGTTTATTTTATTTTTGTAATATTTTTATTTTTGTATTAATTTTCTTGCATCATGGTTCTCCGTTCGGGTATAGTCCCATTGTTCTCCCACCACCATAGCACCCAGGGAAGGGTGGTTGTTGTAAATGGAGTGGTCAGGCAGGCCTCACCCAGGGCTGTGGAGGAAACCAAGCTGTCTCTGTGATGTGATCTTTGCCCAAGAAGACCTCGCCAAGTCAGTGTTTCTGAGAATTCTGCCCTTGGGTTTAGCTCTCCTTGGAAATCCAGCCCAGCTGCCCCTGCACGGTGCCCACAGTGGGCACCCTGAGCATGTGCTCATCAGCACTCATGGGGGGAGATTCTGCCACAAGGTGAGTCACTGGTTTCTTTGGCCATGGCAGTTGACAGCAGCACTGATTTTTAAAGCCAGCTGGTGATGAAGGCACATTTGGCATGAGCAAATTCATGGGTTTTATGACTTAGTTATGCATGGAGAGTAATTGTAACAAGAAGTCTCCCCTGCAGCAAGTTTGCTGGAGGCCAAGATTTAACTTGTACTCAAGCCAGACCTGGCACTTAAAAGCAGCCCAGCAAATTAACCAGAGCAAAATTTGAACAACTCACTTTTCTACTACTCTCCCCCATGGTGAACATATGCCATTTTCTTTCTGTCCCTTCACGCTGTTTTTGCTGTAGAAACTTGAGGGCCTACCTGGTAACAAGTTGGCACTCAGTCTGCATGGGAGGTTCCTGCTGACAAGGCTTCGAGGCTTAGAAACCCTCCCCAGGAGGCAGCGTCCTGGGTGATGTTCAATCTGCTTAATATCCTATAATTTAAGTGGTGTTATGTGAAGTGAACTGTTACTAATGCAGCTTAAGTCATATGATAAGAAGGAAGGGGGAACAGAAAAGCAGGTAGGTGTGTAGGGTTATGTGACCCAGTCTGCTGATTTTGGACAGAAAACAATCCAGACCTCACCCCAGTACAACAGAGTTGTTTCCAGTAAGTTCTCTTAATTCAGGCATTCTGGCATCCCTCGAATACCACTTTTTATGACTATCTTCAGTTCTTAATGCTCTGACTTTCCCAGACTTATCTGAGCTAAAATGGAAGGGACCTAGCTCCCTCTAGGCAGAAGTTCAACTGTTAGTCTTCCAGCTTCCCTAACACATGACAACAGTTCCTTTAGAGCTCTTCCCCTCTAGGTCTTCTACTGTGCGCTCTTCAAATTCTCCAAATAAATAAAAATGTAAAAGTGAGCACCAAATAATGTGCCTTTTTATCCAGTCTCTCCTCATCACTGACATTCCTTACTCAATAGAGAAGACTCACTGATCATTTGAGAGCGTGCTGATTTCTCTTCCTAGAAGTTCTGTTTAACGATCAGCTGCACTTCTGAGGTTCTCTGTAAAAGGTCAGCAAGAAGCGCTTAATATGGGCACCATGTGAGCCAAACCCCTGCTCAATCTCCACCCACCTTTCCAGGCATAGCCCTCCTGTACACTCAGCCCCCAGCCTCCTCCCTCACCTTGACTTTCAGCCCTCTGGAGCATGAAGGTTGCTGGAAGCACCACCCTGCACTTCCTTGGGTCCCTGACCTTACTAATGGCTTGTTCCCTCCCTCAAGCTGTGGAAAACCCCCTCATTCCTCCAGATCCTCAGACCTCCTAGGTGCCCTCCAAGAGTCCTGCCTCAGGGCCTTTGCATCTCCCTTACTGAGAGCACATTTCCCCAAATCTATACATGGCTCCTTATAAACCAAGTCTGAACCAGAGTTCACTCTTTCAGTGACATCTTCCTTGACCACCTGAGCGAACATTACGATCCTCCACCACAAACTCTGTCCCATTTCCCTGTGTGTTGTTTTCCTCATAGAATTTACTACTTCCTGAAATGACTCTCTTTTATTATCTTCTACAAGAATAAAGGCATCATGACAGTAAATGTCATGGCTGTCTTGTTTTCCATGTGTCTCTAGCATTTGGGGCCTGGATCATAGTGCTCAGATGAGAAAACTAAAATGGCTGCTGCCACTTTACAAGTATCACCATCACAAATACTTTTCTGCCTAAAAGGTAGAGTATGTGTCTTTATGCACAGATACACCCTGCAACACATCCTCCAAGCTCCTGGGAGGGCTAAGAACCAAGGAAATTCAGGTTGAAATTCCCAAGTAGAAATGTCTTGGCAACTGACTTGCACTACAATGAGGTGGCCTTAATTTCAAAGCAGGAATCTCTCCCCTCCTGCCCTGCCCCTCACTCCCCTTCCCCCATGCCCCTCCATTCCAGCCTCTCTCCTCCCTCCTACACACACACTTGTATCCATGTCAGGTCTACTAATCTCAGCATTGGCTTCAAATATTTCTTTTCTTTCTCTCTACATGTATGAGGATGTGAGCAGAATCGTCATGTTCATGATGTGGGTCAGAATTAGGTTGGCTTCAGTTATTTTTCTTAACAGAAGCCAAACACTTAAAAGAAGATGGCTGATCGGATTCTGGAACAAGAGCTCTTTCTGGGCTCTGGGGTGGATTTTAGTCTGAGTAGAGGGAGAAAGTGTGTGTGTGTGTGTGTGTGTGTGTGTGTTGAGCTCACACTCAACACACCCCTGGAAGGTGAGACAAACGTCAGCTGGGCTGTCCACACACTGTGTGCCTGGGAGGCTGCTCTTTCACCCCAGTGGACAGAGGCAATGAATCAAGCCCCAGGGCTGCTGCTCGAGGGCGCCGGCCTTATCAAGGAGCTGAGGGTCTCGCTGGGGCTGCTGTGACATCTGGAAGCAGGAAGGCATGTTGCTGGCGTGTGGGCCGGCTGGAATGCTGATGCTTAGGCGCCTGGTGTTTGCTGGCCTCCAGCATGAAGAGTCCTTAAAAGTTGGTGATTATGCACTTTGCTCCATTCCTTTTCTCATTCCTTAAAAGCAGCATGCCACAGAGCCTTGTCATTGCAGGGGTGATGGGTTGTTACTGAAGTTGAGAACAGGAAATCTCACTGAGGATAAACAGAGCTCATCGGTCAGTGCCGAGAAACACATGGTTCTAATTTAACCTGCCGAGGACTAATTGTATATGCTTCGGAAGCACAAAAACAGGAAAACTCCCTTCTGCCAGACACACCAAGTTCCCTCTGACCAAAAGGAACTTTTTCAACTTGTTAGACCCTGAGAAGTCATTATCTCCCCAGCTTTCAGGGAACCAACTGCTCTTACTTCTCTTTAATAAACTAAATGGATGACCTAAAGCATGTTTCTGCCATCCCATGAAGCCTTGGAACATCAGGCATAAAGAATGACGTGCAGATTTCTCTTTTCAACCCTATGACCTATTTACACTCAGGAAAGTAGTGAAGGGTTCAACAGACGGTTACACATGAACCATAGCACCCACAAAATTGTTGGTATTTGCATTCTCATAAGAGGGTAATAGAGTGATCTCTCTGAGGAAGGCAGCCAGAACTCAGCACATCAACAGGAGAGTGTGAGAGGGCACGAGCCTTGCTCTTCGCCATGATGGGTCGGAGAGCTAGAATCGGGACTTACGTAAGTTGATGCAATTCCCAGAACTGTGTTGTGTCCCATAGGCGGGCTACTGACTCATTTATTATCCAAATCACCAGACCATTCTGCTTCCAAAATGTTTCATTATCTGTGGAAGAAAACCATTTTGGCATGCATGTCAAGTGCTCCGATAACATTTATGTCTCGCTTTTTTGTTAATGAAAATCTGACCGCATCTGGAAATTCTTTTGTGTCACTGCTTCTCTGAAACTACAGCCCATCTGTATCACTTTAACTGCAGCAAAAGGCCATCCCCTGACTGGCGAAATGGGCCTCATGTGCTGGGCTTGTCTTGCTCTGATTAAATGTAGATGAATTCAGCTTTACCAGCAGGCTGGCGGTGGTCTGTGCTCTTGTGTGGAGGCCTGTCACACCCAGGGGACACAGTGGGGGAGGGGACACAGTTGTTTTAGCCAAATCATAGAGCTGGGGGTGGGAAGAAGTTGGATACTCTTTGGCTTTTACCATTATTATAAGAAGTGACTTCTATTTTTTTCATGAAATAACAGCAGACTAGGAGGTCAGACACATAATGGATCGTACCCTCTCTTCCCTCTGGAACCTGGATTTTGAGACTTTGCCCCTGTATTTTCTGTTTCAGTTTTGGTGTTAGTAACATCCTAACCTTTTAGATTTAATATAGCAACTTAATACAACTTTGCACAATAGGCGAAGGCCTTAAGAAGTGGGAAGTTGGCAAACACAAGTCTTTTAATTATTTTACATGAGAAGACATCTAAAGTTATGATATGTTCAGGCTTTTTAAAGCTACTATTATCTTTTTCTTTCTAGAATTTAAATGACACTGGGTCACTCTTCAATTTCTTGTTCCTCCAGCCCCATTCTTACCTCTAGGAGTGGTAGCAGGCTGTCATTTATGGGGGATTGTTACATGCATTTATTTGCCCATTTTGTTAAAAATAAGAGAGAGAGAACATGGCTGTTCATTTGAGGAATGAGGTTTGGAGGGAATGTCCAAAGATAGAACTTACTGGGGAGTGACTACAGAAAAGTAGAATTTGCTGAACTAATAAACAGGAGGACCCTCTTCCCAAAGCACAATATCCTTGACTCTTCAGAAGAGTCTGTGAGAAGTTGCCTTTGAGAACTCCTACCTTTACATAACATAGCCATATGCTGCTCTCAACCTTTTAACTGTATTAATAACATCAAACTAGGCATACCCATCCTCAGGAACTTCACAAGATGATTATCATTGTTTCTGTTTCTCTGCTCTTATATTAAATGCTGTCATTGCATTGCATAGAGCCTTTGCACATTCAGGGCTTCTAGATTTTTTTTTTTTTAAAGATTTATTTATTTGTGCATACAGAACTGGGGTACAGGCCAGAGGCTCAGGGGCGGTGAGAGGCTTCACCAGAGACAGAGTGGGGAGCAGAACAGGCAGATCGAGGAAGTACACTGCTGAGGGGAGCAGCGGGCGGGCCAGGAGAGGTCTGCCACACCATGTGGTCACCTCCGGGGCAGGCGGGAATCGAACTCATGCGGAAGCGGCTTTAGATTCTCAGTGTTGTGCTTTAACCCGCTGCGCCACCAGGGAGGGCCAGGGCTTCTAGATTTTTAAAAATATTTCATTATATGTGCAAGAAAAACATGTTTGGCATGCATGTCAAGTGCTTAGATAACTTGCTGTGTTATTGCAAAGGCCTGGAACGAACAGTTACACATGGAAATATTTGTCTTAGGATTTATTATTAAAAGTCATTTTGGGGCTATTATTTGTTCAATACCAAGGAACAATTAGAAATCCCAACATGATTTAATGTATGTTATAAAGAACTCTGTATCACTCTCAGACTATTATCCCAGTTTGCATGTTGCTGAATGGAAAATATGTTGTTCTTACTGGTATTTCAAATAGTAATCCTCTTAGATTGGCCTAATCAACCAGTTGGTTTAGTGTCTCAATCATTTTATAAATACTATTTTTATTGCAAACTCTGGAGACCTAAAATTAATGTCCTCAAGGTCATGGTGGAAAATATTCAGACTAGAAGGGGACTCACTGTCTTCTGAAACCTGGGTTCCGAGAGTCATCAGGGGGTCATTGAATGAACAGTGAGCATTCAAAACATTCTCAGAGTTTTCAAATTCAGGGGGCATGTGAACTCCGAAAAGCAGGTGGTAAGTCAGGGGACAGGTCGTGTTTACCCACTTGCCATCAGCTGTGATGGGGTAACGTGATATGGAAAGGCAGCCCTAGGATGTAACAGAGAACAGAGTCAGCGATTAGCAGATAAATGAGAGTTAACATGGAACATATGTTTTTCAAAAATGAACCTGTGCCCTCTTTAATCAAGTTGATTCAACAAACATAGTTTTTAGACCAGACTTCATCCCAGACCCATGCTGGAGGTGACTCCAAGCGAAACATCACTGCCACTGAGTTTATTCCTTTGCTAAGTCAACCTCCCATTTTGCTTTTATTGTTTATGTACTGTGTTCAAAGGATCTCAAACCAGGGATACTCTGGTGCCTTTTCCCAGCTCTAGAGCCTGGTCAGCTGAACAATGGGCAAAGAATGGGGCTTATTCTGATAGCAGGTGACATCTATGCCTAGCCTGTTAAGAAATGCCAAAAATACCACACTTCAGAGGTGAAAATTAGTTTCTTTTGAGACAGCTGACTCCACCTCTGGTTAACTGCCCCCACCCCCTGACAGATTTACCTACAAAACCCTCTTTCATGTCCAGGCCCACATAACCTGCCTTACTTCTGGCCACTAACATCGAACATACATCCAGTGCTTGACATGTTCAAGTCCCAGGCTTTCTAGACTCAAAGGCTGCTGTTTGCACTTCCATACATTTGCACATGCTGGTCCCCTCTCCCTGGGATTTCCTTCCCCCTCCTCTCTCTATTATCTGTATGTTCTTTTCATCCCACAAGATATACCTGAAGTGTTCCCTCTGAGGCTGGAATGCAGAGCTGCTGAGAGGGGGAGAAATGTGTAGGACAGATTTATCACCGCAGTTGGAGGCCTGCTCTGATAGACAGCGAGACAGTGCCTGGGGAGCAGACGCCCACAACCTGGTGCAAAGGAGGGGGGAGACGGCCGGGTCCTGGGGGGACTTTGGAGATGGTACCTGTCTACAGTTAGACCTTACATGTAGATGACTCTGGGCCTAGTTTCCCCATCTGTAAGAAGAATTTGAAAATTGAGAGCAGATGGCCCAGCTGGCCTGGTACATCCCTAATGTCTTGCTGTTCTACATGGTTGACTTCAGTCTTTTATCTCAGAAATACCCTAGGTTAGACCATAAATTATACAGGTCCCTCTATGTATGGTTTGTTATAAGGATCCCATGGCCCTTAGAACAGCACCTAATGTAGTTAGTGTTGTTCCCATTTATATCTGAATGAAGAATAAAGATGGACTTCAGGCAGCTGGGCTTTGGCCCGGAGTCCTGGGTGGTATTTGTATGCAAAAAACAGATCAGAGAGTTGTTCTGCCCCTCCAGGCTTGAGGCCTGCTCTCTCTCTCTGGGTCAGCAGAGGTAGCTGATGTGGGCCTCTTTCTGAGGCGACACCACGGAGAAGCCTGTGCCTCCACTCTGTCAGACCACAGCTGCCTGGGAGTCTTTAGCAAAACGCCTGAGATGTCTCTTTTCTACCTAATAGCGGATGATGGCAGCATTTGAAATGAGGTTTGATTCTTTTTATTTTCAGTATCAGATCCATGGAATCAGCTGTGATTCATACTCCAAGTTCAGTTTTTTTGTGACGCCAGGCTTTACCACACCATCTAGATGTACAGGGACTCTTTGTCCTTGGACAGGTCTCGATCTGTGGAGGCTTCAGCCCACAGAAGCTCCCTTGACTGAGGCTGGCCCAGATGCCCACCTTCTCCCTGGACTGCTGACAATTTCCCACATCACCACCATGTCTCACTTTGAATTTGCACCAGGTTTTCTTGGGGTGGGGGGAGGGGGATAGGACAGGGGACAGGGGCATGGGGTTAGCCATGAGGAATGGGGAAGGCCAGATGGGTCCCACAGCCTCTTGTCCCTATTCTGTGTGTTTGCTGAAGTCCTTTTATTCACATGCCAGTAGACATGGAGCGCTTCCAGCTCCCAGCGGTCCTGGAAGATAAGCAGCCCTGTCATGGGAAGCACTTAGACTCAGTCTAGATAGCAGATGAGAAGTGAGTGGGCAGAGAGGGGCAGGGGGCAGTGGCCACAAAGGCTTCAGCCAAGGAAATGAAGCTATAGAACATGTGTGGCGCTTGGATAGTGTCTAATGTGACAAGAAAGCATGACGTCCTTAGTTAGGGCCAAGTCATCAGAGTGGGGCATCAGTAATTGCTTATCTGTGAAATGTGAGATTAGTGACCCCATGCTGTAATGTAAATACACAAATAGTCCTCGAAGTGTGGAATCAACTGAGGATAACCTTAGTGCCCTCATTGTTCACCAGCCTCATTTTACACATGAGGAAACCGAGGTCCTGAACACCCAAAATGGCACAGCTGTGAGGAAGAAGCACAAAGGCTGGTCCGGGGCCCCTGAAGCTCAGCAAGGCCCCTGGGTGCAGCATTCCTTCCCAGGCGCCCCTGCTGCCAGCAGCCAATCACATGACCCTAGGCGAGTCATGGAACTCTGGCCTCTGCTTCCTTATCTGTCAGCCAAGGCCACGGGACCGCATGATCTCAGAGCTGCCTTCCAGAAACAACATTCCAGGATGCTCTGTTCCCCTCCAGCCCAAGACAGCATGGCGCAACCTGGCCACCCTGCTAGAAGCCCCCTCACCTCCCCCCACGGTCCAGGCGGGAGTCATCTTGCCATAGGGGGCAGCCTTGGGTCAGGGTGGATGTCGCCCGGATTCCTGGGCTTCCAGGCCAAAGCCGCTGTGCCTAAGGGATGAGGAAGCAGTTACAAGCAGGTTTCTGGAAGTCGGCGGCCTGTGTCCCCAGCTACTTCTACTGCCTGTCAGCTGGGGGGTGTGGGCTGGCCTTCCCTTGCCTCTCAGTTTTCCCACCTGTGAAATGGGGATAGTTATAACACTCACCTCCCAGCCATGGGGATGGAAAGTGTGAAACACTCACAGCCTGGCGCCTGGTGAGAGCAGCAAAAGTGGCTGGTGTTTGGTTCTGGCCTATGTGTCCAACATATACAGGAAAGCCCTTCCCACCTATGACCCTAGCCAGGACTGAGTTTCTCAGTTTTAGCTGAGGGAGTGTCTACAGTAGGATTAGCTGATCCGAATCAGGCCCATACAGACTCAGTCTCCTTTGAAAGAGGACCACCCTGAACCTCCCAGAAGGTGGTTTCCCCCTGATTGAAGTGATTCCCATGTAACCGCAGTCGGGAGCACAACTGCCTAAGCTTTCCATTCACCACAGACTCAGTCTCCACTTCCCTTCTCCAAATTCCACTGGAGCAGATCTTGTGTCACATCAACTCACAGCACAGCACCATCTCCCCCTGTTCACAGGCCCCCCTCACCGCCACGGGAGAGGCCCCAGAGCTCTGAGCTTCGCCCCCCCTCCCTCATATTCGTGCTGAGCCTGGGGTGGTTTCCTGCCCTGGTATCCCACCATCCCCAGCTCCCTGCCCTCCTGTGCCTGCATCCTGTGGGGATGAAGGCGCCAGCCTCCACAAACCAGAGCACGTTAGTGAGCCCAACTGAGCTTGTGCTCCACTCCCAAGCTTCCTCTCCAGGCTGGGAAACCCAAGCACAAATTTGCAAAGCCAGGAGGAACTCAGCCCCACCCTGATTCTAATTAGGGAAGGATGCAGAGGGTCTGCTGCTCCAAACCCAGACCAAGTGCATTTGGGCAGTGGAGCCTGGCAGCTGGACAGAGGCATGTGCCTGCCATAGGGCCATAGAGGCACAGGGGGACTTGCAGCGAACATCCACTCCAGAAGGCAATGGGAAACCCACGTGCTTCTGCGTGAAAACTTCCTGGAGTCAGGAACACGCGTGCACACATTCACATGCTCAAATGGTCAATACTGTAAATGGTTTCTGTCTTCTATGTGCCTGAATAGAGGGCAACCCCCAAAGACATGATCCCCCCACACACACTTCCTTAATGGGATTGTTAAGGGGAAGGATGTCCTAAAGGAACTCTGCAGCGTCTTATGGACTCCACACTCTACTCCAGCTTTCTGGACACTATCCCCCACTCCAGTGTTGGAAACTACAACTCCCAGCAGCACCAGGGAGAGAACTGTAAGGACCCAAGGGCAGAGCTAGCAGGAATTCTGGGACATTTAGGGGATAAATAGGGCCCGATTGCATCTCTCGCTCTCTCGTTCGGGGAACGGTTCTCCTGACCCAGTGTGTTCAGTCAGCCTAGCGGTGAGGTATTCCAGTGACTTTGTATCCCGCTCTCTTTACCTGAGTTGTTTCCTATTCCTTTCCCCTTTTGTAAATAAACCCGTTATTGACCCTTTTGTGTGTGCCTGCAGTATAACCGAATTGTGAGCATGCGGATGAGGCCCCACAGATAGGCAGCCCAGTCCACTCGGGGCTACCCTGTAACAGGATGATTTAACAGACTTTACCATCTTGTAGGAATCAGAGCAGTGGTTGCATGAGAGGTACAGTTGGGAACTGAAAGGGGCCACAGGAGCTTTCTAGAAGAGAGATGTGTTCTGTGCCTTCTTTAGGGTGGTAGTTATGTGGGCAATTTCATATGTCAGAGTCCATAAATTGTGTCCATAAGGTCTGTGTATTTTAGTGAATATATTTGGCCTCAATAAAATAAGTTAGAAAAATGAATCAGTGAACTCTGTCATCTTTCACTTCGTCATGTAATGGCATACTTTAAATGACTAAGAATAATAGACTAATTTATATTCCTCTTTCCACTCATTTCGCAAAATGATTTCATGCAAATGTGCATCTTTTGAGATCAATGTATATAATTACTAAGCTACTTTTAAAATCAATTTTCTAGTGCATAGTACGTTCATTTCCTCTAATTTATTCAAAATGCAAAATATTTTGAATCCGTGTTTGATGCTGAAATTTTATTGCAAGGCACAAATACCCATGTGCAAAACATTTTAGCATGTGTTTTTCATTTGTTTTCTAAGTGATTATTCATGATGCTCACTAGTTAACTTATGTTTTGTTTTCTAAAATGAGCTTTAAAATACTTATCACAGCTTAAAATAATTGTAACCTAGGAAAAATCAACAATCAGTGTTAAATCTCACCTTCTCCTTCACATTAATTCTTCCTAGTGACCTCTAAAAGGAGCCCAAACCAACATTGATTGAGATCATTTCAAAGCGGTGTGTCTTCCCAGATTTTGTGGTTCAAATTAAGCAACTGAAGTGCCAAATTATGAGGTACTTTTAAGGGGTGTGAAGTCACAAGGCCTGAGATATTTAAAGGCAGTAATCTCTTTTCTAATAATTAATTTGAGGAAATAAACCTTCATCTCATTTATTTTCTGGCATATATAGTAAATCTTGGAATATGTGCACAGACCAAAAACAAATTTGGGGGAATCTTGTTTTATAATTATTAAATGATTAGCATTGTTAAAGATTTCTTTCTGTAAAATTTTTAGACTAAACCTTGCTCCCTAGCACAATGTTGAAACATTCTTGAGTAAATTCAAACTCACTATATTTTAAAGATCAGAGAAATCGTTTAAACAGATTATTCTGGTTAGAAATGGGAATTTTAGCACAGCCTAAATTATGAATACCTACTTGGTGATTTTGCAGCCTGACTTAAGACATTTGTCTTTAACTACAACCCATGTGATATGTTGCTACGTAAAGCAAACTTAGTGTTCTCAAGAACTCTTCAATTGAGAAATCAAGAATAGTGTTGTTCTTAAATCAAAATAGAAGACTCTAGACTACACAGAGTTGTTTTGACTTATTAGACCATTGTTGCTTAGCAGTGTCGCCACAAGAAGCAAAATCAGGTAACCCACCGAGCTCACTGGGCATGTCAGCTCCTCTGTGACTCAGTGTGGTGACAGCCCAACTATGCATTTGGTGGCAGAACCCTAGTTTAAATGACATTGCATGTGACCGGTGCTCTGGTTGAAGCAGAGGAGGAGGCCCAAATTCAGCCCTCTTGGGAGCCCCATCTCTCAGGAGAGTACTGAGGGGTTTTACAGCACCCTAAGGTTTACACACTTTGAAGACCTCTGGCAGTGGACCAGGCATAAAGACTTGGTCTCAGAAGACCTGGGTGCCAGACCTGAGTTCTTGACTGTGTGACTGTTGGCAAATGACAACCTGATCTCACTTTAGTCATGGGAGAAAGAACATTAATGCCTGTCTCAGTTACTTTAAGGATGTTGGTTGATGTGCTTTGGAGGCATAAAGGACTTTTTGGTCTTAAATCTTATTTTTTCCTTAATCACACCTTGTTTGCATGTTATATGCCATCCCATCTTAATTACTTATGGATTCACATTTTCAAATATCTGGCCTTGTGGATGCTACCACTTTTGCCTTTGACTTTTCAGCCACTCTTGCCCACTGGAGAATGGGCAAAGGGGAAGAGTTGGGTTTGGCCTCTGCTGCTACCACCTCTGCAATAAGACATTCCAGGCCCATTCTTAGAACAGACAACTCTCACAGAATTCTTTTCCTTTACAGGTGGGCCAAGAGAAGGGAAACTGCTCTTTCCAGAAAAACCCAATCCCCTGCATCATTCCTCAAGAACAAGAGAATATCTTCCACACAATATTTGCTTTTTTCACAAAATCTGGAAGAAAAGTCTTGGTAAGAATCTGCATACTGGTTGAGTTATCATGGGTGGTCTTCTCTAGAAAGGCAAATCTGAGCTGAAGTTTTCTATTTAATATTTCCCAAGGACTGTGGTTAACTCCTATTTTTCAACCTGGGATTTCAATCAAAGTGTTCAATTTACTGCAAATTCTATTATCCAACAAAGGGAAAATCTTTAAAAACCCTTAAGCTCACCATAAAACATAATTCCAACTAGTAAGAGCCTAGTTGAGAGTGGCAGTTTTTCTACAGTCTCTTTGGAAAATTGTTTGACAGTATCTCCTAAAAGTAAACATACCTGCCCCCTGTGACCCAGAGACATAGCTCCAGAGAAATGGGTATTTGGTTGCCCCAAAAGACATTGACAAGGATGTTCACAGGAATCTTATAATAGCTGAAAGTTGGAGCAATTCAAATACTCATCAACAAAAGAATGAGTATACCACCTGTGGTATATCCATACACTGGAATATTATGGAGCCATGAAAAACAACTACTGCTATATAGCATAAAATGGATCAGCCTCTCATACATAATAACGAGTGGAAGAAGCTAGAGACAGTAAGTCACATATTGTAATAGTTCATTTTTAGGAAGTTTAGAATTTACAAGTCTACCCAGTAGGATGGAAGTCAGGATTGTAGTTGGTGTAGAGGAATATTAATAGGAAAAAGCATAAGAGAACCTGCTGAGATGCTGAAAATGTTCTAATATTGACCTGGTTGTAACCAGGTGTAAGATTTTATCAGGATGGAAACCTAAGATGTATTCAGTTTATTATCTCTAAGTTATGCCTCATTAAAAAAAAAAAAAGATATTGAAGATGGAATCATAAAGCTTGTCCAAAGTATCATTTCCCCACATCTTTGGTTACATCTCTAGTACTTTATTTCAGCCTGAGCACATTTCACTCACATTTCCGTCCTCAGTCTTTGTCCTGCAGAAGTTAGACTACCTACTACTTTAAAAAGTAGGATTTTT
>NW_004567105.1:68140941-68154399 GCF_000260355.1 Condylura cristata | reverse complement strand
CCCCACTCTTATCTCTAGTGAATCCTCTCACCACCCCTGCACCTCTGGCCTGCACTCCAGTCCTGTATGCTTAAATAAATAAATCTTTAAAGTAATAATAATACTTCCTCTTTGTGATATCCAATTTTGGGCCAAGATAAACCAATGAGTTGCCTCCTACAACTTGCTTAAGTAAAAGAAACGTTTCTGATAACCACTGGTGGCGAAATCTTTCCATTGCCCTCTGGTGGTGAGAATGAATGATTGCATTTTTCATCTCCAGAGCAGAGACTCATCTATCCTAAATACTGTTTGACATTTCTCTGATTTTTCTTCTAAGGATTGTGACAAACCAAGAATACCATGTCTAACAATGCACTGTAACCTTAGTGCGCTCGCTAAAGAGGAAAGTCGAACTATAGACATTTACATGCTGCTCAACACAGAAATTTTGAAGAAGGTAAGTCCTGAAGAACTGCACTCTAGAGGGCTTACAGGCCAACTTTGAGTTGGTTTCCTTGTGAAGCTGTGTCTACTCATTTTAAAACTTTGCTGGCAAGTGCCTTTGGTAACTGCTGCTGAAGGGATGCCAGGGGGACATCCCAGACGCTCGCTGTTCAGCATGTGGCATGAGAACCAGCAGCATCAGCTTCACCTCAGAGCTTGTTAGGAATGTAGAATCTTGGACTGCACCCTAGACTTTCTGAATAAGCATCTTCATTTTAACAAGCTCTCCGGGTGTTTTGTTTGCACATTTATGTCCTCGGACTTTAACTTGCATCAGAATCACCTGGACACCTCGTTGAAACACAGATTCGTGGGGGTGAAGTCTGAGCATCTGCATTCTGGATAAGTTCCCAGGTGGTGCTATACTGGTGATCTGGGGGGCGGGAGGGTCCCAAATCAGGGATTGGCAAAATGCTTTTTGTAAAGGGACACTAGGAAATGCTTTAGGTGCCACAGGCCATGCGTTTTGTAGTCTCTGCTCAGTTCTGCTCTTGCATTGCGAAAGCAGCCACAGACAAATGTGCAGCGAACATAAATTCAAAAGAATATACTCAAATGAATGAACATGGTTGTGTCCCAATAAAATGTTATTTACAAAACTTTATTGCAGTTTTGCCGATCTGTGGTTTAGGTGACACCTTGTTTAAGAGTAGTTCAAAGTTTGAATGGAGGGTCATTTTACTCTTATGAGTTTTATCAAGCAGTTCATAAAAATACCTCAGTCAGTGCATTGGTGGCCATTTTAAAACCCTAAAAATCCACGATGATTGGTTTTTTGCGTAAGAGCTGTTCAGTATGAGAGACCACGGCCAACAAGATACTTTACCAAAAAATCACATGTGAAGATAAAATACAGTAGCCACAAAGATTCTGTTTATTTTCCTTTGGAAAGATGAAATGTGTGTGTCTGTATAAGCTCATCGATGTATGGAGAGAAAAGTCATTACAACATTATTTTTTTTCAATTAGGCGTACTGTCCTGAAAAGAGGCATACTTTAGGGGATGGGGTGTTTTACCTACTTTCCATCTGTAGCTGGTGTTGCCCCATCCCCCTTGAGGATATGGAGTATTGCTTTCTCTGGTTTCCTCTGGAGGGTAACTGATCTGGGACAAGTTGGGCTCACACAGCAGTGCTTCCCTGCTGCTCCTGTTCTTTGCAAAAGGAGAGGGGACCAGACTCAACTTAGACACCTCTGCCCATCCTGTAATTCCAAAAGGGAGTCTGGAAGCTCCACATCACAGGAAGTCCCTTCTTGGCAGGGGTTCTCAGGACAAGTTGAAGGACTCTGATTCTGCAGTCTTACCCACCCAGGTTCATCTTCTTGACAGAGAGCCCTGGGATAACTTTATGCCCCATGCCATGTGAAAATGACCTTACCCAAAGCAACATACAGAATCAACGTAATTCCTATCAAAGTCTCAATGGCAGTCTTCAAAGTAACAGCAAACACTACGGAAATTTATATGGAACCCTGAATAACCAAAAGCAATTTTGACCAAGAAAGAATGAAGATGCCACACTCCCAGACTTGAAACTATGCAAAGCTATAGCAATCAAAGCATTATAACAAATAATTGAACCTGAGAAGGGGGTCGAGAAACCTCTAACTCATACTCATTTCATCAGGAGTTTAGATTACAACCTGAACTTGCAAGTGGAGTCTGAAATCCAAGGAGGAGGGAATGTGTAGGGATCTATAGTCAATATGTCAGAATGCGGGGTAACCACCTAGGTTAACCAAACTGTGGCGTGTTTCTGAAGCCAGGGATGGGTAGGGGTGGGAAAATTCTTGTAGGATTGAATCCTCAACCTGTAGAACCTGATGCTATCTCTTATAGATGGTATTAGAATTGAGTTGAATTCTTGGACACTCAAATGGTGAGCTGGCTTTTTGTTAGTGGAGAGGGAAAACCCTTCCCTCCTATTGGAATTTGGGTTCCAAAAGCCAAAAGAAGACATATGCAAAATTTGAAAACTACAAAATACTGATGAATCAAAAAAAAAAAAAAACCCACTTAAGGCATCATAGTAATTGAAGTCACAACATAGTTACAGTATTCATTCTTCATGAATTGATATGTAGATTTCATGGGACCCCAATCAAAAATTTCAGAAATTTTTTTGTAAATGTAGGCTACCTGATTCTAAAATGTACAAGGAAAGGAAAATGAACTACAATAACCAAAACCAGTTGGAAAAAGACAAAGTTAATAGATTTAGTAATTTTAAAATTACTAAAAAAAGAAAAATGGTGTGATGTGAGTAGGACAGACATAATGAATGAAGTAGAATAGAGCCGAACAACAAATGCACACAAAAACAGCCAGTTAATTCTTAACAAGTTGCAAAGGTCATTCAGTGGGAAGGTGTTTGTTGTCTTTCCTCCAAAGTATATTGGGACAATTGGATGTTCACATGCAGAAATAAATGAACCTTGACCTACAATTCACTCCATAATTCAAAATCACTTGCCCTTGTTGAGACACCTGATGATGGCCCTGCTCCTGCTCAGCCTCAGCCCAGAGGGCTGACACTGTTTTGCAATTAATTTAGTTGCAGGGTACAAGCCTGCCTTGCGTCTACCTCTGTGAACTAGTCTTCTTCATCTCTGTCTCTCAGTGACCAGTGGTGACCCCTTTTCCTACGAACATGTCCCACTGATTACTGTCTTCACTGGCCAGGTAGCCCAGCCTGCACCCCAAGAGAACAGAAAGTTATAGGGTATTACTGTGGGTGTAAAAGGGTCATTCTCCCTGAAAATACCCTTTCAAGAGAAACCGGCAGAAATTCTAGGTATAGAGGAAAACCTAGAATGAGGTTGACCTGGAAGTCAGATAGGGCCCCAGCACCTCCCAGAGCTGGAAGTGTGGGGTGCTGGTTGCAAACTCCACGACTCCCTCAGGAGTAGAGCGGGAGCCGGCTGCAAACACCTTCCTGTGGGGTCCACCAGCACCAGCCTTGTGGTATGCTTGGGCCTACAGTTGTGCTTCTTTTCTTTTGACCTCAAGGTCTGGTCCCAGACAAGGGAATTAATTTGTTCTGATCTTAGCAAATTTTCATTTGCAATATGGAAACTGATGTTTTTTTCATTCTCAGAGGATTCCAATTTCTTTCACAGAAGACTACAACCCACAGGGCCCCGTCCTGCAGAAGCTCCTCAAGTACCCTGTCTTTAGCTTTCTAATTATTATCATGATCATCATTATTCATATCCAAGACGATGGTGACCCAAGATAGAAAACACAGAATGCCCTGAGATCATTTACATACAGTAGTATTTACTGTTTCTTCTTAGTTAACAGGAGCAGTTCCTGTAGTGCCAAGCTTCCCAGAAGCATGTTGAATGTTTTAGTGCTGTTTGTTAAAAGAACGATACTTAATGCAAAAATCACAGTGACTTTTACAAAGCAGGATCCCGTAGGCTGTCCCAGGAAGGTCAGATGGTTTCTTTGGAGAGATGAGCAAAGGGCCTCCTGGGAACTGGCTTTTATAGACAGCCCTCCACTTGCATATTTAGGGGTAGGTTTAGCCAGAAATAGGTGAAAGGTGGCATCTGAGTATGTGCCTCTTTGTGGGGTGGGCTAGCAGAGTAGATGTGGGTGGGGGCCCTGAGGCCACCTTGCCGTAGTACTGGCAGCCCCGAGGCCGGACGCTGCCTGTGTCCCCACTCCAGTAGCTTCCCTGTTTCTACCATAGAAGCCGCTGCCTCTCCCCATGGTCAGCGCTGCCTCCTCCTCACTGCTGGCTCAAACCTCCAGCCCTACCCTAAAGCACAGTTTTGCCAACCCCTGTCTCTTTCCAAATTCCTTCTCCATCCCTGCCTTGGAGTCATTTCTCATTATCTTGATCAGTGGCTTTGACCTTGAGACCACACCAAAGCGTCTCCCAAGTCTGGCTGGTGGGCCTCGCTGAGTCTGTGATGTGCCCAGCTCCACCCCAGCCCCCTTTCTGCTCAGGCCACAGCTGAAATTATAACCCCAGGCTTCCCCACTTCTCGTGTCTCCATCTAAAGAGAAAGGCTCTTGTGTGTAGCGGCTTTGGCACCATCACAGCTTCACTGAGGAGCAAAGAAAGAGTTAAAAAGTAGCTCGTGTGTCGGGTTTGAGGGTTGTGGTCAGGGAAGGAAGATGTTTGAGAAATGTAAATCAGATGCCTCCTACCGTGCCAGGACTAGATTTGTTGTTCACAATTAGACAGCTTTATTTATTCTCTCCTCGTTGTGAATATGTCAATATCAATATCCACATATCTGGCTCTTCCCACTTGGAGACTACAGTGCTCACACTGGTGTGTGGGGACAACTGACAGGAGCTCCTCCGCATTGGCCATGCTACGAAAGAACTCTCTAGAGGGAGACTGAAAGTCTGTGTTTATGGGGTGCCTGGGTTGGGGAGGTGTCTAGTTCAGCAAGAAAAGTTTTGTCTGGTCCACATGGAATCTTGGTGTTTCAGCTCTGCGCTGGGGTCAGAGGCCTAGCCATGGGTCGTGAACAACCTTACAGTGAAGTGTGTTGCCTCCTCCACAGGACAGCTCCTCTGTCATCCAGTTCATGACCCACGCCAAGATAAGGGCAGACCCAACCCTGAGGGTGGTGGAGACGGCCGATGGGAACCCAGAGGAGATGACGGTGAGTCGGCCACTCAGATGCCCCTTCAGAGGGCCATCTGGGTGGCTTGAGGGACTTGGTGCTGGAGTTGGTGGGTAGGTACATTTGGCCTGGAGCTTCGATGCTGGCTCCAGGGTCGACTCACGCCTGAGGCTTCCAGGTCCCCGTGGAGAACTGTGGTTTGCCATGAGCTAGCACTCTTCTCCAGGATGTCATCACCATATGAAAGCTCCCAGCTATGGTCGGTGAAGGGAAAAGAGCTGAACGAACCCCTGACAGGGCTTGGGCTTCACGCTGAAGCCAAGACTATTTTTATCTTTCTCAGACTTTTCACTAGCCTTCCCAATCATGTTGCTCAATGGATGAACGCTGGGTGTTTTAAAGACAAGTTACTAGAATAACTTAAAGAGGCACATCCACATTGCTGAGACCTAGATCCTTCTCCTGTTTTCTCTTCTTACCTCCTTGTCGTCAGAGACACCAGACGGTGTGGCAGCCAAGAGGCTCGGCAGGGGTGGGGTGTGGAAGGAACTGAAGGAAAAACATGGCATTGGAATTTTACTGCCTTTGTTTTGGGGGGCAGGGACGGGCCTTGGTGGGAACTCACCCTCTGATGGCCACGGCAGCTCCTACGCAGAGAGACAGTCGCCTCTGAGCTGGCTTACTGCTACCTTGTCATCTCCTCTCTTGGAAGCCCTTACCCTCTCTTGGAAGAGTCAGTGATGCTGGGGCAAATTTCTGAAAACTATAAATTCATAAAGATGATTTTCTTACAAAGAAAAACATTTTATAACAGAGGTAGTGCATGTCTGATTGTTAAGGGAGGGATCAGACTGAAGCACACCCCTGGGACCCTCCTTGGAGGAGTTCCACAGAGAACAGGAATCCCCAGGGACCACAATGAAATCTCAGTCCTCTTGGTGGAAAACAGGGATGACCTCAGTGAGCGCAGAATAATGTGAAGCCACGCAGAGGTCGGAGGGTTAAGGTGGGGCCGTCAGAAGAGAACGTTACTCTTCTGTGTGCTTGCGGAAGTGGTTCCAGGAGGTAATGATAGAAACAAACATTGGGATGACGTGAAATGATTCTGGGGTCCTCTGCTACTCAGGCTCAGTTTTCTCACGGGTCTGATCTTTGTAATAAGGCTTTTGCCCTTTTGCTCCGTGTCTTTGACCATTTCACTGCTAGTTCAGACCTTTGCTTGGGAAGAGAAGGAGAATGCTGACTTGGTGCTCGCTGTCTTAGCTCTGGGAACTCTTGAAAGCTGACTGCAGAACTGAAGCTGCAGAGTGGGGGATAGTGGAGTGAAGAGGGGACGGAGCACAGTGGACTGCAGGGATGAGCAGGGGAGGTGGCTGCGGGTGATTCCGTGGCAGGTGACAGTACCATATCCTGATGCTGGGGTGCCCTAATATTAGCTCAGTTGAAATAAATTAGTAAATAAATAAATGATAAAATAAAAAGTCCTATAGAATGAAAGACCTGCTCTATGGGAGTGAGGCTTCGGAATGTTCTGGTTAGGCCACAGTGTTCCCAGTTAAGGGCTAATGGGAATAACCACCAGGTTCTCTACAGATGGAGTCCTTTGAGTTGTTGAAAAATAAGATCACGGGCACATTGCCTTCAATTAGAGGCTTGAGCTGTGGGATCCAGGATGAGGTTGCTTAACATTCTGTTTTGGGGTTCTGAGTCATCTATGCAACCCCAAAATGCCACTTCCATGAGTGACTGTTCCATGTTGAACAATGTGGTGATGTTTTCATTATCAAGAGTTCTCTGGAAGAAGCTTTCATTTCAGCTGATTTCTTTTTAGTACTTCCAAGAAAAAAGCGGCACCCCGGCGACCCCACAGGGCCCCTTCCCCTCCTCCTTTCCATGACTTTGCTTTTCAGTCCTGGAGCTAAGATGAAGTTCTCTAGTCTGGTCTCAACTTTCCTGGCATGAAAAACAAAAATCTTTTCTGAGTAGGAAGGTTTGCCTTTTTAGAACAAATATGTTCTTCCTGGTATGATTCTTCTAATGCCTGGCTCCCTGTCAGCCATCCATCTGAGGGGAAATTTCCATAGAGGCTAGCCACCAAATTTAAATCAGGCAAAATTTCACAATAATTTAGATTAGGCACCAAATTTTTATAGCCTTGGAATGAACAGGAAATGTACTGGTATTGAGTAGGACATGGGCGAGAAGAGAAACAATCTGATTTTTTTTTTTAAAGATTTATTTATTTGTGCATACAGAACTGGGGTACAGGCTCAGGGGCGGCAAGAGGCTTCACCAGAGACAGAGTGGGGAGGAGAACAGGCAGATCGACGAAGTAGGGGTCCGGAGAGGTCTGCCACGCCATGTGGTCACCTTCGGGGCAGGCGGGAAGCGAACTCATGCGAAAGTTGCTTTAGCTTCTCAGTGCTGTGTTTTAACCCGCTGCGCCACCAGGGAGGGCCACAATCTGATTTTTAATATGAAAGTATACGTAACTGGTAAATTGAACTGGTAGAAAAATCAAATAATTTTCCTATGATTCTTTAAAGCTTTTATTTACACGCCATGATAAGAAGACCTTCCAAGCACCTAAATGAACACCTGAGTCTATGTAATAGATTCTTGAGCCATTCGTCCCACTTACTGATAAGTAGATCTGGGAGCTTCCTGGGTGGGGTGTAACATACGTCCAACACAACCACACCAGGGTTACCTGGCTTCTTACCCACACAAACCTGAAGCCCCAGGTGAGTCCTGTGGAGTTGCAAGCTGTGTTAGTTGCCAGCTGTCCATAATGTGCTGAATTTCCTCTCCCTTCACCCCAACCTTTCTCACCTTCAGGGAGAGTTATCAGCAAAGGAGGCTTGAGGCTCCCCTGGGGCAAACCAAGAGTTTACAGAATCAGTTCTGCTACTGTGAGCTGCCACCCCAAACACCTCATGATGAGAAACTTACATAAGTTACTAGCAATTTATTATCCTTGTCTTGACCTGTTAAAGTAGTGTAACATACGGTAAGCTTGTCCACCACAAGTGAGTCAGGAAGCCTGTGTGACGGGTGCACCTGTTTGAGCCTTAGGGCCAAGCCTGAGGACTGCTCTGTCTCCTCTTTCAGAAGCAGGAGGGTCGAGGGCTCTCCAGCAGCCCTCAGAACCGCCCAAAATGGGGAACCAGGCTGCAGGTAGGAGAGGAAGCACATAGCCTGAGGGCCGGGAACACAGGCTAGGATAGGCCCAGGAAGAACCTGGCATGTAGGTGGGCTCAGTGGTCCTACCTCCTGTTCTGGAGTCTGGTGGGAGCCTCTTACTGGCTAAGTTGAGGCCTCACTGCCAGGGACTCAATACCCCAGGGAGAGCCACTCACGGGCACTCCAGCTGTTGAGTGTAGCTTCACCCTCATGCTAAAACTCACTTGGAAGGGGTTCCCCAGACTGGAAGGGGGTTCAGTACCAGGTTGCTGGACATTTCACTTCCCTTGAGCTGCTCTAACCCTGAGCTTGAGTGACAGACCCCTGCTCTTTCTGGGCTCCCACCTGAACCAGACCATCCCATTTAGACCACGTCATTGGTGGTGATTTTCTGGGTAAGCAGCAGCCTTAATGAAGAGAACTTGATGCTCTTTGTCCAAGGGCATGACAAGGGTTTGTACATTTTGATTTCTTCTGTTTTGTTGTAAGAAATAATGTGCTTCCTTGCTGATTTGACCAGGGCCCTTCACCATCTGCTGCGGGAACCATGTGTCCAGAGGGGCTGTCTCCTCCCTCTCACCTCGGCTGCCATCAGCGTCCCTTGCCCCACAGGTGGGGAGATGGCTCATAATGTCACCAGGTCCCACTGAGCCCTCCCTCGGTCAGAACCCTACGCCTCCCCCCACTCCTGAATAAGAACAGTTTGGGGGAGGGGGGAATGACTTGGCCAAAATGTCCCAAAGACTGCCAAGATCAGTGTCCAGAGTGCTTGACTTTCAGTCTGGTCACTGGATCGCATACTGGATGCACAATATCCAGTATGCCAAGGGAAGAATTGACTTGCTTTGAAGTCTCTGTTAAAAACTGCCCAGGTGCAGTAGGAAACCAGCCAGCTCCTCCATGGGCAGGTTCCAGAGGCCTGGCTCCCTTCACTCAGGGGGTGGCTTTCCCTTCTGAGGCAAAATCAGTCCAGAATGAAACCTCGTGACTGCAGCTATGTGGTTATTTCCAAACAGACTTGACAGGCAAGCACTAAATGATCAGGACAACATTCCAACTTCATTTTCTCTGAGGCTAGTTAGCTTCAGTGCTCAGTCTTGGCCTTTCTGGGAAGTCAGTCCTTCCAGGCTGACCTTTTCTTCTGAGAATAGGGTCTACCACAAGTCCAGGCTGACCTTTTCTTCTGAGAATAGGGTCTACCACAAGTCCCCTTTGGAAAAAAGAAAAAAAAAAAAAACATCTCCCTCACATCCTAACTGTGTTACTGTGGGTGTCAGGTCAGTTCTATGAGCCTGTTTACCTATAACATGGAGAAGTATCCCCCAAAATGATAACATACCCCAGCATCTCAGGACTTAGGAGACCCCCCTTACATTTAATGTCCTCTTCACCCTACTCTCTACCTCTGCCCCCCAGTCAAAGGCACAAAGGCAAGGTAACTGAACCAGAGGATATCAGCTAATGCAGTGAAGATCCAAAAGATGCCACATGTATCTCTTTTGGAATCCTGCTGCTTGACTCAAACTAGGACTGATGAAGATTTACATTCTACCACTGTGTGACCCAGTAAAGTGGAAGTATGTTCCTTAGGGCAGGAGAGTTTTTCCCCTGAACTTCAAATTACATTGAGATGTAGGATGGAGGAAAGGATCATTGTAAGCAGGTGGTCATCGTTTCTCCTATCCTATATCATCATCAAAAAATGGTAGATGGTCTTCTCACTTATACCCCCACATGTGAGAATCAATCAAGGAGTTGGAAAAAATCCTAGTAGAGTTTTCCAAAACATAGGTATCCTATATCCTAAGGGTTACCATTTGCTTGTTCATTTGATGAGTACTTATTGGGCACATGCTATGTGCCAGGCACTGTACTAGGCACTGGGGAAGCAGCAGGAAGCAAAATAGACATAGTCCCTACTCTCTCAGAGTTGACTGAGGGGATGGCAGAGAGTGCACAGGGAAGTATATGGTGTTTCTTTTCAAACTGAGATCTGCTCCATAGGAGTAGCCTGCTTTAGACTGAGGGGAATCTAAAGGGATGTGTCTTCAAAGGAGCTGAGACCTGGAGAGTGAGAAGGAATTAATTCACCAAGCTTGGAAAAGTGTCCCCATTGGAGGGTGGGGAGATTGGGTAGCAGCATAAAGAGCTTGGCATGTTCCAGGTCAAAAAAGACCAGTGTATCAGGAGCCAGCTGAGCAGTGGAGACACCCTTGATAGGAAACATGGACAGCGTTCTCCCCATGGGATGTCAGGGGACAGATAAGAGGGGAAGGCACTGAAACTTGCTGTGTTGAGCAGGGAATGGCATGATCCGATGCATCATCTTTCAAGGTCACAGGCTACTCTGAGGACAGTGGGTTATAGAGGGCAAGGGCAGAAATGAGGAGACTCGCTGCCAGGTGGTCACTGTCACCTGGCGAGAAATGTTGGCAGATGAGCTAGGAATGGACAGGAAGAGTTATATCCGTAAAGATGTAGCAATTTGTCCCTGTGGGTTGGGAAGAATCCAAAGACATCCTGGTGCCAGCCTCTTGCCTGGAGCATCCACATGGGGCTCAACATGGCCCTTGTGGAATATGAAGAGCCAAACAGGATGAACCAGACAAAGAATGAACCTCTCCCGCCCCCAGACTCTTAAATGTCAAGGTCAGTTTACTCTAAGTCAGAAAATTCCCAACATCATCATCATTGTTTTTATTATTTTTGGGCAGGCTCCATTTCTAAATTAAAATATGCTTTGGTTTGAGTCAGAGGTGGGGAACCTGGAACTCCTCCGCTTTATCTTTTCCTTGGAGGTCTTTGCACCCCTCACTGAACCCCTGGATGCCATGGAGCCCACATCTGTAAAGGTCCTATTAGCACAAGGCTGCTGTCCCGTTTATCCAGTTTTCACTAGACATGAATTATATTCCTAGTAAGTATGGACAAGAAAAAGTTTTAGCCTCAAGGCATCCATGGCACAAATGTCACAGTCACACGCTGCAGGAGCCTGTGCTGAGGGGTGAGAGCCGGCTCCGGAGGAGGGAGCTGTGAGCCGAGCGGTGTATGCATGGAGTGACCTCGGCCTTCCAGGTGAAGCCAGCGGTGTACAGTCGTCCGGCTAAATCCTCAAGCAGGCCCCAGGCGTGGGTGTGTGTGAGTAGTTAGTTCTAAGGAAGCGCTCTGATGAGGCCAGGAAGGAAGCAATGAAGCCAGAGTCAGGACCGGGAAAGGGAAGGAGGGAAGCCAGGGTGAGTTTGCAAGGGAAACCTAGCCCCAGGAGGATGATGGAGGGAACTCGGGGGTCCTCACAACACTTGACGGTTTGTCCCACCTTGAAGCCAGGCAGCTGGGGTTGCACACTCCATGGCCCATCAGCCACTGACGAGGTGCTGCCCCAAGGTGGTGAGGGCCATGCTCCTTTATCATCCCAGCGCACCGTGTGGGAAAGGCCACCCACGAGAAGTGGACACACGTGGAAGCTGGGTGTGCACAGCACAGGGACAGAGGGACCGAGGGGGCCTGGGCAGAGGACCAGCGCTCTGCGGGGAAGGCTGTGCTGCTCGTGCTCTCGACCCTCTCAGGGGCGAGCTTGTAGCATTGCTGCTGCTTGTGCAGGTCCCTGGGCATGAAGGACATTTGACAGGAATCTCCCATGACTCCCCTGCTGTCCCATGTGAGCTAGAGGTTATTGCTCCCACTTTCTATTGAGGGAGATGAGACTCCAGGAGGTGAAGGGACCCGGCAGCCAGAGATGCCTCGGCTTGTCAGGGGAAGAGCCGGGACCAGGGCTGCCTGCGTGTGATCCCCGGGTCGAGATTGGTCTGCTGTGCCTCTGCCCCTTGGTCCTGGGGCTCCGTGCCCACACACACGAGGACTCACAGCCGCGGGAGCCGAGCAGCTGGCCCTCGGTCTGAGGAGCGACCTTTGGCTGTGGTGTGGCCTCAGAAGCACATCTTGTTCAGACTTAGCGGTCTGTTGATTCTGGAACTCTTCCCGCTGCGGTCTGGTTTCTAACCAGATGCACAGCTACTCATCGAGGGGAGCATTAGCACTCCTCAGCCCTCCACAGCCTGAGGAAAACGAACTGAACTCCCTCCTCCCTTTAAAGAGCCTTGGCTGAGGACTATCAAGAGTGATAGATAGAAAACCTTCCAGCACAGTACCTGCCACAAGTAAGTTCTGAAGGGAAGTGTCCCATTTGTGACAGTCTAGGAATCAGCACCAGCCCTACAAATTCCTCTGCAGGGCAAGTCACCTGGAGGCAGGGCAGGTTTGCCAGCTGTGCTCCCTAACATCCTCTGCATCAGGCTCCCCTGAGCTGGGTGAGGGGAGTGAGCTGAGAACAGCGGAGTCTTCCCCTGTACACACACCCGCTCTGGCCACTAGGTCTAATCAGAAACAGGTGAATGTGTCATTTCATTATCCCAGATGTTCTCTTTTCCCCTGGTTGCTTTACTTAACTCCCTTCCCTCTGTGAGCCATGTGTGACTGCACCTTGCTGTCGTCATTGACCTTTATCCACCCAGCCTGGGCTGAGCCTCCCTGACAGAACTGTGGTCCGGCAGAGGCATGGGCCAGGCCTGCCCCAGGTGTACCCTGTGTGGTCATGTTTCAGGCCTTTGGAGACCTGAGCGCTTTCAGCTATGACATTAGGCCTATTTGCAATGGCCAGAATGTAGAAGTTTCCAGAAATAGTGAAGTGCTGTGGCTTAGGCCCACTAGCTGCCTCAGACTGGAAGCTGGCCCCTGTGGCCCCGACACTGCTGGCCAGCTGCTGATCAGTAAATGCCCCTGGCCCAGCCTGACATCTCTCCTCCACAAAGACTCTATTAATAGAGGCAAATCCTGAGTCTTCACTTTCTGACCGTCATGTTTTATTCGTTAATGTCCAGCACATATGCCTTTCAGCTTCAGCCACGGCCATTACATCAGCCATCCCCTCACTGGTGAGACCTTGCCTTGCCCATCTCTGACCTCCTGCTGTCCTCTAAAACCAGTCAGCTCCCCCGCCCCTTAGGCTCAGCCCTCTCCTTTCACACCACCTGCCTGCAGACTAGATGTATGGCTCTCCCCTAAGGTAACCATTTCCCTGCACCTTCTTACTGGGGCTACTTGTTCTTGGAACAAGTATTAAGTTACTTAATACTTAAGTAATTAAGTTCTTCTAATCCATAGTTACTTTGCAGCCAGAGGGATTTTTGCAACATAACCCAT